>NC_034185.2:13021336-13144833 GCF_002021735.2 Oncorhynchus kisutch | reverse complement strand
AACGTTAGCTGCTAACTAGCCAGCCTAAGCATGGCTAGCGACTAACATGAAATAAGGCTAACAAATCCTAGCTAGCTGGCTCATTCATTTGACCTAGCTATGCTACAAGATAAGTTAGCGAACTCGGTTGATATGTTCATTTGTTCAAATAATGTCACTAATTAAGTTATTTTAGTAGCCTCAAGCTATCCAACTAAATAGCGGTACATGACACGCTCACTGGGTAATAAAGAACAAGCTAGCTAGCAAGTGGCTAGCTCCTCATCCATTCACTGTGAAAGCGACATGTCTAGCTAGCTGTTACTGGTTACTACTAGCTAGCAAGCTAGTTAGCATGTTTACTTACAACTGCCTCGTCACGGTAAGCATGTGGGTACTGGAAAGACATTTTAGAGTGACTGTTCGGAGATTCCGTAATAAGAAAAGTTGTGTAAAATAATGAATGACTGCTTTTGTTATGACTTTCTGGATCCGAACAAACATCAACTTGAATGTCGAAGCTCTGGCCAGAATGGATTTGCTTATTTATGCTGCGTTCAAAATCAAGTGGGAAGGTGGTATTTGCCACATACGACTGGGGAAATTCTAGTAGAACGGCCACCCAACTGGTAATTACTATATCATCACTGAGCTCCGACTTCTCCCACAGGCTAAACTCTGATGTTACCTACTAAGGATTTGACCTCGATATCAACATTTTCCGAAATTAAATACAAAACAAAACATTATTTATAAAAAAACATCTATTAATGTGGATTTGAAAACTATACACGGTTCACCAGCATGATATCTGTGCTTTTAGTTTATGGTAGACGCAGCTTGTTTTCCATTAGCCAATCAGCGTGTCTCAACAAGTTTAAAGCACGTGACTGCATCCAACTCGTTTTTGCGACTTTACTGGCAATTACCATCATCACACGTGGTTAAAACGCAGCATTAGCTGGAAACAATCAAAGTCACCACCTCCAAGACAGCATCCAGGTTGGCTGATAGGAGCGGTTGAGTCACGAGAATGCCCCCTGTCGGTGGATTTGTGGATGGAAGAGTGGAATTGGACGGCTTAAATTTGGATCTATAATGATGAGGCTATTTACGTGCAATATTTGAAAGTAAATACAAACAATGGCGATTTTAGCATGTCAATTTTGGTGGGCAAACAAACCAAAACATATGTAGATGCATGGCAGCAAAGCCACTACACTACACAACACTAAACAATCCAGTAATTGCACTATAACGGTGACAAACGGTGCCCACAAACTGTTAGGACCTACATAAAGCAGTCCCAACAGCAGTCCCAATAATTTACCACTGCTACACCTGGCTATCAGCAGAGCTTGTCTGGCAGTGAAACAGTTCATTCAGCCTCATTTACTGCCTTTGCTGACTTGCTTAAACAAATGTGTTTTCTACTGACAATTGAGATGTACAAACTATGGCATAAGTGGACGAAACGAGCGGATAAGAGGCAATCCGTCATTTTGATTACGACATTCATGAGCGAGCTAGGACGATGTAGTCAATATAACTATTTGTTTCGCACTTTTGAAATGTACAACGACCAGAATTGTCAGACCTTTGGCCGTTCTTACAGTATTCTCCCTGTACACCAAGAACCATAGGATAAATAAAGGGGCATATTAGCAGACAATGAAAGCGCTTACAACATTCGATGATGACATTTCTCTAAAACAGGCTATAGGCTACATATGCAAGTCAGAACAGTATTCTAAATTATGAGGGGAAAAGGGACCAAATTATTAGGGTGAGGCACATGGGCAACACCAGCTTACTACACAACATACATTTGGTATTACTTTCTTAGCTACAGTATACATATCTCCCTGACATATTACATTTATGCAGCAGCATAAAATACATGTTTGGACTCACCTTGTTGTGCTGTGTTCACTTGAACAAGAAGGTGGCGCAGCGGTCCTTCGAGGGCAAACTTTGTCATCAAAATCTGTCATTCTCTGGATTTATAATTCTTTCAAGACAACTGGGAACTCGGGGAAAAAAGTTGATCATGACCTCAGTGATCTTCAGGTCGGAGCTCTAGAAAGATGCCAGAGTTCCCGACTTGCAATTCTGAGTTGGATGACTGTTTAAAATTTATTTTTCCAGTCGGACCTCATTTTTTTCAGAGTTGCCAGTTGTCTTGAACTCACTGAAGTCTGAGATTTCCCAGATCCGTGTTTCCAGTTGTTTTTTTTTTTACATCAGCCGATGTCACAAAGTGCTATACCGAAACCCAGCCTAAAACCCCAAACAGCAAGGAATGCAGATGTAGAAGCACGGTGGCTAAGAAAAACTCCCTAGAAAGGCCAGAACCTTAGGAAGAAACCTAGAGAGGAACCAGTCTATGTGGGGTGGCCAGTCCTCTTCTGGCTGTGCCGGGTGGAGATTATAACAGTATATGTATGGCCAAGATGTTCAGACGTTCATAGATGACCAGCATGGTAAAATCATAATAATCACAGTGGTTGTAGAGGGTGCAACTGGTCAGCACCTCAGGAGTAATTGTCAGTTGAAGTTTGAGACAGCAGGTGCGGTAGAGGGAGAGAGTCAAAAAGAGAGAGAGAGTCAAAAATAGCAGGTCCGGGACAAGGTAACACGTCCGGTGAACAGGTCAGCGTTCCATAACCGCCGGCAGAACAGTTGAAACTGGAGCAGCAGCATGACCAGGTGGACTGGGGACAGCAAGGAGTCATCAGGCCAGATAGTCCTGAGGCATGGTCCCAGGGCTCAGGTCTTCCGGGAGGGGAGGGAAAGGAAGAGAAAGTGAATTAGAGGGAGCATACTTGAATTCACACAGGACACCGGATAAGACAGGAGAATTACGCCAGATATAACAGACTGACCCTAGCCCCCCGACACAAACTATTGCAGCATAGATACTGGAGGCTGAGACAGGAGGAGTCGGGAGACACTGTGGCCCCGTCCAACGATTCCCCGAACAGTGCCAACCAGGCAGGATATAACCTGATTTGACATAATTTTATCTGTGGCCAATGACCTTGAGCCTTCTGGATGGGCACTTATAATTTAACTCTATGGCAGCACTCAAGAGAATTGAATTTTCAAGCTCTACCAGTAAATTTTCCTGTGACGTAGTGTCCCCGTGAGTTATAGAACACTTAGCCAATCACAGCGCAACTAGAGAACATTACCAACTCCAATGCTCAGTATATTCCCCTGGCTGCAACACCACCACACAAAGCACTGAGCTATGCTGAAACACCTGCATTTTGGAGCTACCTTACTCAAGCAAAAAATAGACCAGGTTTGTATGCGGATTTATTAACTCAATGCTTACAATTGATTTTACATGGTTTACAAACTGAAATGTGACACTTATTAATGCCAAAATAACATGCAAAACCGGGAAAAAAAACGGAGGAAAAAATATATACACTACCGTTCAAAAGTTAGAAATGTTCTTGTTTTTGAAAGAAAAGCACATTTTATTGTCCATTAAAATAACATCAAATTGATCAGAAATACAGGGTAGACATTAATGTTGTAAAATACTATTGGAGCTGAAAACGTCTGATTCTTTATGGAATACCTACATAGGCGTACAGAGGCCCATTATCAGCAATCATCATGTTCCAACGACATGTAGTGTTAGCTAATCCAAGTTTATCATTTTAAAAGGCTAATTGATCATTAGAAAACCTTTTTGAAATTATGTTAGCACAGCTGAAAACTGTTGTTCTGATTAAAGAAGCAATAAAACTGGCCTTTAGACTAGTTGAGTATCTGGAGCATCAGCATTTGTGGGTTTGATTACAGGCTCAAAATGGCCAGAAACAAAGAACTTTCTTCTGAAACTCGGCAGCTTATTCTTGTTCTGAGAAATTAAGGCTATTCCATGCGAAAAATTGCCAAGAAACTGAAGATCTCGTACAACGCTGTGTACTACAGAACATTGCAAACTGTCTCTAACCAGAATAGAAAGAGGAGTGGGAGACCCGGTGCACAACTGAACAAGAGGACAAGTACATTAGAGTGTCTAGTTTGAGAAACAGACGCCTCACAAGTCCTAAACTGGCAGCTTCATTAAATAGTACCCTCAAAACACCCGTCTCAACATCAACAGTGAAGAGGCGACTCTGGGATGCTGGCCTTCTAGGCAGAGTTGCAAAGAAAAAGACATCTCAGACTGGCCAATAAAAATAAAAGATTAAGATGGGCAAAAGAACAGACATTGGACAGAGGAACTCTGCCAGCATCCCGGAGTCACCTATTGTCAATAATAATAATTTAAAAAAATGAAGGCCTGATTCTCCTCTGAACAGTTCATGTTGACATATGTCTGTTACTTGAACTCTGTGAATCATTTATTTGGGCTGCAATCTGAGGCTGATAACTGTAAATAACTTATCCTCTGCAGCAGAGGAAACTCTGGGTCCTGTGGCATTCCTCATGAAAGCCAGTTACATCATATCGCTGGATGGTTTTTGCAACTACACACAAAATTCTTGACTTTTTCCATATTGACTGACCTTCATGTCTTTAAGTAATGATGGACTGTTGTTTCTCTTTGCTTATTTGAGCTGTTCTTGCAATAAAATGGACTTGGTTTTTTACCAAATAGGACTATCTTCTGTATACCACCCTTACCTTGTCACAACACAACTGATTGGTTCAAACACATTAAGAAGGAAAGCAATTCCACAAATTAACAAGCCACACCTGTTAATTGAAATGCATTCCAGGTTGAGAGAATGCCAAGAGTGTGCAAAGTTGTTGTCAAGGCAACGGGTGGCTATTTTGATTTGTTGAACACTTTTTTGGTTACTACATGATTCCATATGTGTTATTTCATAGTTTTAATGTCTTCACTATTATTCTACAATGTAGAAAAACATTAAAATAAAGAAAAACTCTTGAATGAGTAAGTGTGTTCAAACGTTTGACTGGTATTATATATATATATATATATATATATATATATTTATACAGTACTGTGCAAAAGTTTTAGGCAGGTGTGAAAAATGCTGTAAAGTAAGAATGTTTTCAAAAGTAGACATGTTAATATATTATATTTATCAATTAACTAAATGCAAAGTGAGTGAACAGAAGAAAAATCTACATCAAATCCATATTTAGTGTGACCACCCTTTGCTGTCAAAACAGCATCAATTCTTGTTGGTACATTTGCACAAAGTCAGGGATTTTGTAGGCATATAATCAGGTGTATGATTAAACAATTATACCAAACAGGTGCTAATGATCATCAATTCAATATGTAGATTGAAACACAATCATTAACTGAAACAGAAACAGCTGTCTAGGATAAATAATACTGGGTGAGGAACAGTCAAACTCAGCTAACAAGGCGAGGTTGCTGAAGACAGTTTACTGTCAAAAGTCATACACCATGACAAGACTGTTCCCAGCAACAAGACCCACGGTAGTTATACTGCATCAGCAAGGTCTCTCCCAGGCAGAAATGTCAAGGCAGACAGGGGCTTCCAGATGTGCTGTCCAAGCTCTTTTGAAGAAGCACAAAGAAATGAACAATGTTGAGGACTGTAGATGCAATGGTTGGCCAAGGAAACTCACTGCAGCAGATGAAAGACACATCATGTTTACTTCCCTTCACAGTCTGAAGATGTACAGCAGTGCCATCAGCTCAGAATTGTCAGAAAACAGTGGTACCCTGGTACACCCATCTACTGTCCGGAGAAGTCTGGGCGGAAGTGGCCATCATGGAATACTTGCGGCCAAAAAGCCATACCTACGACGTGAAAACAAGGCCAAGTGACACAACTATGCATAAAAACACAGGAACTGGCATGCAGAAACATGGCAGCAGGTGCTCTGGACTGATGAGTCAACATTTTTATTATTTGTCTGTAGCAGAAGGCAGTTTGTTCGCCGAAGGGATGGAGAGTAGTACAAGAATGAGTGTCTGCAGGCAACAGTGAAGCATGGTGGAGGTTCAACAGTGAAGCATGGTGGGGGTTCAACAGTGAAGCATGGTGGAGCTGCATTTCTGGAAATAGACTTGGAGATTTGGTCAGAATTAATGGTCTCATTAATGCTGAGGAGTACAGGCAGATACTTATCCATCATGCAATACCATCAGGGAAAGTCATTAAGAACTATCTTCAGCGTAAAGAAGAACAAGGAGTCCTGGAAGTGATGGTATGGCCCCCACAGAGCCCTAATCTCAACATCATCGAATCTGTCTGGGATTACATGAAGAGAGAGAAGCACCTGAGGTTGCCTAAATCCACGGAAGTTCTGTGGTTAGTTATCCAAGATGTGTGCAAGTGCACCTAGAAGAATTGATGCTGTTTTGAAGGCAAAGGGTTGTCACACCAAATATTGATTTGATGTAGATTTGTCTTCTGTTCGCTCACTTTGCATTTTGTTAATTGATAAATATAATCTATTAATGTCTTAGCATTCTTACTTTACAGCATTTGTGTGTGTGTGTGTGTGTGTGTGTGTGTGTGTGTGTGTGTGTGTAAACACGGTCCTAAAACACTGATGTCATAGCTACTACTTTTTTTAACCAAACCCTATTTGACCAAGTGGAATGACAAAAGTGTTTTCAAGCACACACTGATAAAGACACCCAGCATCAACACTGTCTGATCCCCCAGTGTGTCAGAGGACACACCACTCAACTGAAGTCAGTCTGCAGGCGCCCGGCCCACCACAAGCGATGAGCCAAGTAAAGCACACCTGGCCACGCCCTCCCCTAACCCAGACAACGCTGGGCCAATTGTGCGCCACCCTATGGGATTCCTGGTCACAACCGGTTATGACACAGCCTGGGATCGAACCTGGGTCTGTAGTGACACCTCAAGCACTGCAATTCAGTGCCTTAGACCGCTGCGACACTCGGGAGGCCCCATACTGGAGTTTTGTTCTAGGAATTATACTTTTTTGGGGATGCCATCACAGAAAAGGAAATCAGAAGTAAAAAAGGGAAATAAGCCTAAACTTAGAATATTAAATCTCCAGTCGAAAGCATTCTTATATTCCTGCTGCATGTGGTGTCAAAGTAATGTTATTTAAAAAAATTACAAATCCCTTAATATCAGAACTGTTATGTTGGACTGAGACACACTTTTCAGAGTTGACAAGTAGAACAGAAGACCACTTGTTTTATGACTTCACTCAATGACAAGTCACATGACTTCCACTCATGGTCAAATGCACAGTGGAAGTGTAGAGATGAGGTGTTGTAATAAACAAGACAATTTCACCTGCAGATATATATGGTCCCAGGTGTCACAGGGGTTTTGTTTCTCTGGTCGGTACATTCCTGTTCTCCTGCTATGTGGGTTAACTTCCTGATTGGTCAGCGACGGACAAGAGTTGTCCGAGACATTTGTGTTGGTCGTTTTGCATGTTTGTTAATCTTTCATCTCTATGGCAGTGTTAAAAAGTGACGTAAAACCTCTGTGTTATATTTAAACACGCCACGGTTGCTTCAGACACTTACCTATAGCACATTCCTTCACACTCTGTCATTATAGACAGACGGACGGAAGGTCAAGTATGTCGGACAGACAGAGAGACATAAAGAGAGACAGACAGGCATCCAGGCAGATAGACTGGCAAGCAGACAGACAGACAGGCAGGCAGACAGATAGGCAGGTCAACAGACAGACAGACTGACTAACTCACTCAGATGACATAGTAACATTTGTTGTAGTAAGAGTATAATCTTTGTATGTATCTCAGCAAGTCTTACTGTAGTAAATGTTCATGGTGTCAGTAACATGGGCTCCAGAGTGGCGCAGTGGTCTAAGTGCATCTCAGTGCTAGAGGTGTCACTACAGACCCTGGTTTGATTCCGGCTGTATCACAACCGGACGTGATTGGGAGTCCCATAGGGCAGCTCACAATTGGTCCGAGTTTGGCCGTCATTGGAAATAAGAATTTGTTCTTAACTGACTT
The DNA here is from genome assembly GCF_002021735.2 of Oncorhynchus kisutch. Classification (NCBI taxonomy): domain Eukaryota; kingdom Metazoa; phylum Chordata; class Actinopteri; order Salmoniformes; family Salmonidae; genus Oncorhynchus; species Oncorhynchus kisutch. Next base: position 13,136,904 of record NC_034185.2, on the reverse strand, counting down.
ACCTAGTTAATAAAAATGGCCCTATTCCCACTTCCCCTGAATGACCTCATGTCAGGAATACCATCCTCCACAAAAGGGGTTATCTTGTTTGCGTATGTCAATTGTAGATACAGCTCACAGAGTCCTTGTCTCCTGCTCCTGCCTCTGTATCCTAAGCAGAGTGGTGTGTGTTTGTGTGTGTGTGTGTGTGTCTATCACTCTAAATGAGTAGTCATCTCCCACATTCTCCACTGTCCAGACCTCATGGTCAACAACAGTGTACACCCTCACAGGAAGCACCTGTCTGTCTCTGTTGTGTGGCTGGAAGAGCAGTGGTGGAAAAAGTACACAATTGTCATACTTGAATAAAAGTAAAGATACCTTAATAGAAAGTTACTCAAGTAAAAGTGAAAGTCACCCAGTAAAATACTACTTGAGTAAAAGTCTAAAAGTATTTGGTTTTAAATGTACTTAAGTATCAAAAGTAAAAGCACAAATCATTTAAAATTCCTTATATTAAGCAAACCAGATGGAACAATTTTCTTGTTTTTTAAATTTACGGATAGCCAGGGTCATACGCCAGTAGTATGGTAGTAGTGTAGTAGGGATTCCCTTTGTAGTAGGGATGACCAGGATGTTCTCTGTTTAGTTAGTCCTCCAGATGAGAGGCAGTAGAGATGACCAGGATGTTCTCTGTTTAGTTAGTCCTCCAGATGAGAGGCAGTAGAGATGACCAGGATGTTCTCTGTTTAGTTAGTCCTCCAGATGAGAGGCAGTAGGGATGACCAGGATGTTCTCTGTTTAGTGAGTCCTCCAGGTGAGAGGCAGTAGGGATGACCAGGATGTTCTCTGTTTAGTGAGTCCTCCAGATGAGAGGCAGTAGGGATGACCAGGATGTTCTCTGTTTAGTGAGTCCTCCAGATGAGAGGCAGTAGGACCAGGATGTTCTCTGTTTAGTGAGTCCTCCAGATGAGAGGCAGTAGGGATGACCAGGATGTTCTCTCGATAAGAGTGCAAATTGGACCATTTTCTGCCCTGCTAAGCATTCAAAATGTAACGAGTACTATTGGATGGCAGGGAAAATGTATGGAGTAAAAATTACAGCATTTTCTTTAGGAATGTAGCGAAGTAAAAGTAAAAGTTGTCAAAAATATAAATAGTAAAGTACAGATACCCCCAAAAACTACTTTAGTAGTACTTTAAAGTATTTTTACTTAAGTACTTTACACCATTGTGGATGAGGGATGACCACCTGCCTTGTTCACTGCAGAACGTCACTGGGTCAGATAGAACATAAATCTCACATCCATTGTGGTATGAGTGAGCAGGTTAACTACCCAACTTTTGTGTGTCAGAGTGGGGTTTTTATTCATTGGTATCCTCTTTCCTTTTCGCTGGAACAACAATATTGTGCAAAGGCTTAGTTTCTTACCCGTTAAACTTTACCTGACATACTTGTAATACTGCTGAGGTGAGGCAAAAGGCACATTTCTGTCTTCGGATGGACAATACAATTATATTATATTCTTATGACATTAATGTCAACCGATCACAAAATAATGTAGGATGATGAAAAGTTCATTGTAACCCCCCCCCCCCCCCCCCAAAAAAGAAATATTTTAGGGCATTAATGGGAACCAAGGACCAGAATAAAACCAAGGAATCATTTAAACGTTGGAACCAGTGTCACCATCCCACGGCTTCTAAAAGTTGTTGTCTGAGGGATCTCAAGCTGACAACAAAACAACAATAACAACAACAGAGCTCATACAAAAGAGACCAACAAAAAAAACACCACATTTCCTTCCGCTTTCCCCCCATTCAGGTGTCATTATTTCACAATAGAATAATAGTGTCTGTCTCCACTGTCCTGTGTGATGTCTCGGTCCGTCAAAGAAACCCGTCCCCCTCAGCTGTAGGCCTACACTCACTGACAACAGGATGTTATTGAAGAGCCAGACAAGGAAATTACAGTGCCCAAGGAAAATAACCCTACAGCGCAAATTACAGGAAGTATAAAGTGTGTTGTCATCATCTGTGCCTGTTAGGCCTGAGACCCAAATGGCACCCTATTCCCTAGGGGTCCTGGTCAAAAGTAGTACACTATAAAGGGAAATAGGGTGCCATTTGGGCAAATAGGTTGCCATCTCACTTTAGCCTCAATTTGAGTGATTTAGGATCTCATTGGAGCGAATGAGATACACTGACTGAGAAATTATTTGATACAGGTGAAATATGCAGACATGTAGGATAATGATATGACTTAAATGTTACTGAAAGCATCTTACACCACTCTGGGTGAGGCATGTAGATTGAGTGTTATTGTTTGTGGTTGACTTAACCTTTTTCAGAACAGCATTTTTATAGTACACAGTATTAATTTCACACATACACTTCTCTCAGAAGAAAGAAAAGATGAGTGTTTGCCAGTCTTCTTGAGACAAGGGGAAGTTGTTGGAATTGAGCGTGTTGAAAGGGGTAAGAATGGTACTCAGGTTAGTTACGGCCTTGCGTCATACCCGCTGAGAGAGGGGAACACAAAAGCCAGCTCTATAGTAAACACAACTCCACAATGACACAAGTGAAAGAGTTCCTTTGAAAGCTTGTATACTCCCATGTTTATGCGTACTGCTTGTGAGGACACACACACACACACACACACACACACACACACACACACACACACACACACACACGGTACAGGTAAGGCAGTTAAGAGGAAGCAATAATGTCAGTTTGGAGAATAATCTTTTGTCTTTGTTTGAAAGACAGACAGAAATCAAGAGAATTTACTAACTAGGTCTACCATCATCTGTACTTTATGTGACTCACCGGGGCTCAAACCCAGGTCTCCCGTGTGCCACGATACTATCTTAACCCGCTGAGCTAAAGCTAACGTATAAGCTTGGGTAGTCAACACGAATCTTCAGGTCTCAGAAAAGGTTACTCAACAAGCACCTGTATTTCCAACCGATCTCTATTACATCGACTTGTCCATCTGTAGCAGAACGGAATGTCAGCCTCAAACTGTGGCCCGAAACACACACAACCCTCTGCCCCATATCACACCGTACTGAAGAAGCACTGTCACAGACCCAGAAACGCCTATTGGAAACACACACAACCCTCTGCACCATGACACACCGTACTGAAGAAGCACTGTCACAGACCCAGAAACGCCTATTGGAAACACACACAACCCTCTGCACCATTACACACCGTACTGAAGAAGCACTGTCACAGACCCAGAAACGCCTATTGGAAACACACACAACCCTCTGCACCATTACACACCGTACTGAAGAAGCACTGTCACAGACCCAGAAATGCCTATTCATCTCTGGATCTGGGGTGACAATACTTCTAGGACTCGGGACGGCAGTAGAGATGCACTTAGTCATCCGCTAAACAAACATCGATCATGATTGGTCAATCTGAATTTCCCAACATCCAGCCGAGTGGTCTGGGAAGTTAGACCAAAGCTGCAGCCTGCACACTGGGCACAGACGTCAATACAACGTCTATTCCATGTTGGTTCAACGTCATTTCATTGATTTAACCAGTGTGTGCCCAGTGGCAGTGGTGTAAAGTTCTTAAGTAAAAACACTTTAAAGTACTATTTAAGTATCTGTACTTACTTTACTCTTTATATTTTTGACAACTTTTACTTCACTACATTCCTATAGAAAATATTGTACTTTTTACTCCATACATTTTTCCTGACAACCAAAAGTACTTGTTACATTTTAAATGCTTAGCAGGACAGGAAAATTGTGAAATTCACACACTTATCAAGAGAACACTTGTTCATCCCTACAGCCTCTGGTTTGGCGGTATGAGGGAGCGTGTAACTGGCGGCACGGAAGTCAGGCACAGGAGAGCAGAACTGGGTAATCAACGGAGCAGTTTTATTCATAAAACCACCGGAAACCAGAACAACAAACAAATGGGTACAAAACCCGTTGCGCACCAGAGAAAACGTGCACATGCACTTACATTAACAAATTCCGCACAAAGACATGGGGGGGGGGGGGGGTACAGAGGGTTAAATACACAACATGTAATGAAGGAATTGAGACCAGGTGTTTGGGAAGACAAGAAAAAACAAAAGGAAAATGAAAAGTGGATCGATGATGGCTAGAAGACCGGCGATGCTGACCGCCACCCAAACAAGTCGTGACAGGCGGACTCACTCAACACAAATGCATCTTTTGTAAATAATGTCTGAGTGTTGGAGTGTGTCCCTGGCTATCTGTAATGATGTTTGAGTGTTGGAGTGTGCCCCTGGCTATCTGTAATAATGTCTGAGTGTTGGAGTGTGCCCCTGGCTATCTGTAATAATGTCTGAGTGTTGGAGTGGCCCCTGGCTATCTGTAATAATGTCTGAGTGTTGGAGTGGCCCCTGGCTATCTGTAATGATGTCTGAGTGTTGGAGTGTGCCCCTGGCTATCTGTAATAATGTCTGAGTGTTGGAGTGGCCCCTGGCTATCTGTAATAATGTCTGAGTGTTGGAGTGTGTCCCTGGCTATCGGTAATGATTTCTGAGTGTTGGAGTGTGTCCCTGGCTATCTGTAATAATGTCTGAGTGTTGGAGTGTGCCCCTGGCTATCTGTAAATGATGTCTGAGTGTTGGAGTGTGCCCCTGGCTGTCTGTAATAATGTCTGAGTGTTGGAGTGTGCCCCTGGCTGTCTGTAATAATGTCTGAGTGTTGGAGTGTGCCCCTGGCTATCTGTAAATAATGTATGAGTGTTGGAGTGTGCCCCTGGCTGTCTGTAATAATGTCTGAGTGTTGGAGTGTGCCCCTGGCTGTCTGTAATAATGTCTAAGTGTTGGAGTGTGCCCCTGGCTATCTGTAAATAATGTATGAGTGTTGGAGTGTGCCCCTGGCTGTCTGTAATAATGTCTGAGTGTTGGAGTGTGCCCCTGGCTATCTGTAAATAATGTATGAGTGTTGGAGTGTGCCCGTGGCTGTCTGTAATGATGTATGAGTGTTGGAGTGTGCCCCTGGCTATCTGTAAATAATGTATGAGTGTTGGAGTGTGCCCCTGGCTATCTGTAATAATGTCTGAGTGTTGGAGTGTGCCCCTGGCTATCTGTAAATAATGTATGAGTGTTGGAGTGTGTCCCTGGCTATCTGTAAATAATGTCTGAGTGTTGGAGTGTGCCCCTGGCTATCTGTAATAATGTCTGAGTGTTGGAGTGGCCCCTGGCTAGCTGTAATGCTGTCTGAGTGTTGGAGTGTGCCCCTGGCTATCTGTAATGATGTCTGAGTGTTGGAGTGTGCCCCTGGCTATCTGTAATAATGTCTGAGTGTTGGAGTGGCCCCTGGCTATCTGTAATGCTGTCTGAGTGTTGGAGTGTGCCCCTGGCTATCTGTAATGATTTCTGAGTGTTGGAGTGTGTCCCTGGCTATCTGTAATGATGTCTGAGTGTTGGAGTGTGCGCCTGGCTATCTGTAATGATTTCTGAGTGTTGGAGTGTGTCCCTCGCTATCTGTAATGATGTCTGAGTGTTGGAGTGTGCGCCTGGCTATCTGTAATGATTTCTGAGTGTTGGAGTGTGTCCCTGGCTATCTGTAATGATGTCTGAGTGTTGGAGTGTGCGCCTGGCTATCTGTAATGATTTCTGAGTGTTGGAGTCTGCCCCTGGCTATCTGTAATGATGTATGAGTGTTGGAGTGTGCCCCTGGCTATCTGTAAATAATGTATGAGTGTTGGAGTGTGCCCCTGGCTATCTGTAATAATGTCTGAGTGTTGGAGTGTGCCCCTGGCTATCTGTAAATAATGTATGAGTGTTGGAGTGTGTCCCTGGCTATCTGTAAATAATGTCTGAGTGTTGGAGTGTGCCCCTGGCTATCTGTAATAATGTCTGAGTGTTGGAGTGGCCCCTGGCTAGCTGTAATGCTGTCTGAGTGTTGGAGTGTGCCCCTGGCTATCTGTAATGATGTCTGAGTGTTGGAGTGTGCCCCTGGCTATCTGTAATAATGTCTGAGTGTTGGAGTGGCCCCTGGCTATCTGTAATGCTGTCTGAGTGTTGGAGTGTGCCCCTGGCTATCTGTAATGATTTCTGAGTGTTGGAGTGTGTCCCTGGCTATCTGTAATGATGTCTGAGTGTTGGAGTGTGCGCCTGGCTATCTGTAATGATTTCTGAGTGTTGGAGTGTGTCCCTGGCTATCTGTAATGATGTCTGAGTGTTGGAGTGTGCGCCTGGCTATCTGTAATGATTTCTGAGTGTTGGAGTGTGTCCCTGGCTATCTGTAATGATGTCTGAGTGTTGGAGTGTGCGCCTGGCTATCTGTAATGATTTCTGAGTGTTGGAGTCTGCCCCTGGCTATCTGTACATTTTAAAAACAAGAAAATGGTGCCGTCTGCTTTGCTTAATATAAGGAATTTAACATTATTTATACTTTTAATTATACTTTTGATACGTAGTATATTTTAGCAATTACATTTACTTTTGGTACTTAAGTACATTTAAAACCAAATACTTTTAGACTTTTACTCAAGTAGTTTTTTACTGGTTGACTTTCACTTTTACTTGAGTAACTTTCTATTAAGGTACTAGCTATACTAGTATAGCTACAGTATATACTTGTGGGTACTTTTTCCACCACTGCCCAGTGGGTACAGTATATACTTGTGGGTACTTTTTCCACCACTGCCCAGTGGGTACAGTATATACTTGTGGGTACTTTTTCCACCACTGCCCAGTGGGTACAGTATATACTTGTGGGTACTTTTTCCACCACTGCCCAGCGGGTACAGTATATACTTGTGGGTACTTTTTCCACCACTGCCCAGCGGGTACAGTATATACTTGTGGGTACTTTTTCCACCACTGCCCAGCGGGTACAGTATATACTTGTGGGTACTTTTTCCACCACTGCCCAGCGGGTACAGTATATACTTGTGGGTACTTTTTCCACCACTGCCCAGTCGGTACAGTATATACTTGTGGGTACTTTTTCCACCACTGCCCAGTGGGTACAGTATATACTTGTGGGTACTTTTTCCACCACTGCCCAGTGGGTACAGTATATACTTGTGGGTACCTTTTCCACCACTGCCCAGTGGGTACAGTATATACTTGTGGGTACTTTTTCCACCACTGCCCAGCGGGTACAGTATATACTTGTGGGTACTTTTTCCACCACTGCCCAGCGGGTACAGTATATACTTGTGGGTACTTTTTTCACCACTGCCCAGCGGGTACAGTATATACTTGTGGGTACTTTTTCCACCACTGCCCAGTGGGTACAGTATATACTTGTGGGTACTTTTTCCACCACTGCCCAGTGGGTACAGTATATACTTGTGGGTACTTTTTCCACCACTGCCCAGTGGGTACAGTATATACTTGTGGGTACCTTTTCCACCACTGCCCAGCGGGTACAGTATATACTTGTGGGTACTTTTTCCACCACTGCCCAGTGGGTACAGTATATACTTGTGGGTACTTTTTCCACCACTGCCCAGTGGGTACAGTATATACTTGTGGGTACTTTTTCCACCACTGCCCAGTGGGTACAGTATATACTTGTGGGTACTTTTTCCACCACTGCCCAGTGGGTACAGTATATACTTGTGGGTACTTTTTCCACCACTGCCCAGTGGGTACAGTATATACTTGTGGGTACTTTTTCCACCACTGCCCAGTGGGTACAGTATATACTTGTGGGTACTTTTTCCACCACTGCCCAGTGGGTACAGTATATACTTGTGGGTACTTTTTCCACCACTGCCCAGCGGGTACAGTATATACTTGTGGGTACTTTTTCCACCACTGCCCAGCGGGTACAGTATATACTTGTGGGTACTTTTTCCACCACTGCCCAGCGGGTACAGTATATACTTGTGGGTACTTTTTCCACCACTGCCCAGCGGGTACAGTATATACTTGTGGGTACTTTTTCCACCACTGCCCAGCGGGTACAGTATATACTTGTGGGTACTTTTTCCACCACTGCCCAGTGGGTACAGTATATACTTGTGGGTACTTTTTCCACCACTGCCCAGTGGGTACAGTATATACTTGTGGGTACTTTTTCCACCACTGCCCAGTGGGTACAGTATATACTTGTGGGTACTTTTTCCACCACTGCCCAGTGGGTACAGTATATACTTGTGGGTACTTTTTCCACCACTGCCCAGTGGGTACAGTATATACTTGTGGGTACTTTTTCCACCACTGCCCAGCGGGTACAGTATATACTTGTGGGTACTTTTTCCACCACTGCCCAGCGGGTACAGTATATACTTGTGGGTACTTTTTCCACCACTGCCCAGCGGGTACAGTATATACTTGTGGGTACTTTTTCCACCACTGCCCAGCGGGTACAGTATATACTTGTGGGTACTTTTTCCACCACTGCCCAGTGGGTACAGTATATACTTGTGGGTACTTTTTCCACCACTGCCCAGTGGGTACAGTATATACTTGTGGGTACTTTTTCCACCACTGCCCAGTGGGTACAGTATATACTTGTGGGTACTTTTTCCACCACTGCCCAGTGGGTACAGTATATACTTGTGGGTACTTTTTCCACCACTGCCCAGTGGGTACAGTATATACTTGTGGGTACTTTTTCCACCACTGCCCAGTGGGTACAGTATATACTTGTGGGTACTTTTTCCACCACTGCCCAGTGGGTACAGTATATACTTGTGGGTACTTTTTCCACCACTGCCCAGTGGGTACAGTATATACTTTACCAAGCAGAGCTCTTCACTTAAAACCCAACTCCTTGCGTTTTTTTTGTGTTTAAATTTCAAGTGAGACGACAAGAGACGAATGCTGAACAAAGTGAACCGTTTTAACCCCACATATCACCTTGACCCCTTATGGAAGTAGACACTGTGGTTTGGGATCATGTGATCATAGGGGGGTCGCCCAGGTCCAGTATCTGACCAGAGAACCAAGCCTCAATATCAGCTACATCCCACCCCTCTCACCTTCTGTGTTATCATGTATTATCACCCCCCCCCCCCCCCCCCGGAGGGCGTGTCTCCACCTTCCCTCTTTCTTCACCGCCACCCAGACTCCACCACTCTTTGTTTTGCTCTCCTCTTCTGTCTCTCAGACTCCATCACTTTGGGCTTCGTAATCAGAAAAGCGAGGGAGGGAGGGAGGATGAGTGTATCGGTAGCGTACAACGTGTGCCGCTGTCCTGTAATTTGCACGTTGACATGTGCACTTACAGCACGGCTCAGGAACAGATGTAATGACTGGGGCAGGTTCCAATAGAGACAGGTGGAAGGGATGGGCCTGTCAGAGAAACAGACACCGATGTCATTGAATTTGTTATTAAAGCTGCAGTAAAATTCCCCCTTTACTATATCTTACCATTCCTGGTCAGCATACTCATGAGAACCCCACAGTGACATCGGTTATTACGCAATCCTAGTCAGTTTATCTTTATTTTACTAGGCAAGTCAGTTAAGAACAAATTCTTATTTTCAATGACGGCCTAGGAACAGTGGGTTAACTGCCTGTTCAGGGGCAGAACGACAGATTTGTACCTTGTCAGCTCGGGGATTCGAACTTGCAACCTTTAGGTTACTAGTCCAACACTCTAACCACTAGGCTACCCTGCCGCCCCTCAACTTACATTTAAACAAGTCCTGCCGAGACTGATGCTGTCCTAATATGGACACTGTACACTCTTGCTCATTATAGAACCTGTGACTTTTTACTGTCACACTATGAGTTCAATTCAGTCAATGAGTTCACAGCATGACGTCAATTTCCATTGAGAAAGGTTATTTTAAATCTGAAGGGCCCCTCCCCAGGCGTCTTTATTGATAGCGTTATCAAGAAGAGATCTGTGGTAGTATCAATTTACTGCACCGTCAGGGATTGGTGACAAACACACTTGTGCACACCTGCAGACACACACACACAGCTTCTATGTACGTTTCACCTCTTCAGGGTCATGGCTGGGCCTTGTCCCAGTGAGGTTGTTTAGGTCTGTCTGTCTGTCTGTCTGTCTGTCAGAGGAAACTCTAGCACCGCGTCAGAGTGTGACTGTTGGGATCAGGTTTACTGGTGTTGTTCAGCGGCCACCCCAAAATATGGCAGGAATCTGAGAGGCATGGGGCTGGGGCTTTGAGACGCAAAGAGAGAGAGAGAGAGGGGGGGGGGGGGGTGCAGAGAGAGGGGCGGGGAGTGAGAGAGTGAAGAATCAATTACTGTTACTGTTCATAGATGATTTCAACACTTTCCACTACTAGAGATATTTTCCTATTTCCTCCGAGACCATCTTCATCCATCGCAGTGTTCATGGCAGATATCTCCACAGAAGTGTGCATGGCATGTCTCCACAGCAGTGTTCATGACATGTCTCCACAGCAGTGTTCATGACAGATATCTCCATAGCAGTGTTCATGACAGATATCTCCACAGCAGTGTTCATGGCAGATATCTCCACAGCAGTGTTCATGGCAGATATCTCCACAGCAGTGTTCATGACATATCTCCACAGCAGTGTTCATGACATATCTCCACAGCAGTGTACATGACAGATATCTCCACAGCAGTGTTCATGACATATCTCCACAGCAGTGTTCATGACATATCTCCACAGCAGTGTTCATGACATGTCTCCACAGCAGTGTTCATGACATATCTCCACAGCAGTGTTCATGACATGTCTCCACAGCAGTGTTCATGACAGATATCTCCACAGCAGTGTTCATGACAGATATCTCCACAGCAGTGTACATGACAGATATCTCCACAGCAGTGTTCATGGCAGATATCTCCACAGCAGTGTTCATGACAGATATCTCCACAGCAGTGTTCATGGCAGATATCTCCACAGCAGTGTTCATGACAGATATCTCCACAGCAGTGTTCATGACTGATATCTCCACAGCAGTGTTCATGACATATCTCCACAGCAGTGTTCATGACATATCTCCACAGCAGTGTTCATGACATATCTCCACAGCAGTGTACATGACATATCTCCACAGCAGTGTTCATGACATATCTCCACAGCAGTGTTCATGACAGATATCTCCACAGCAGTGTTCATGGCAGATATCTCCACAGCAGTGTTCATGACAGATATCTCCACAGCAGTGTTCATGACTGATATCTCCACAGCAGTGTTCATGACATATCTCCACAGCAGTGTTCATGACATATCTCCACAGCAGTGTTCATGACATATCTCCACAGCAGTGTACATGACATATCTCCACAGCAGTGTTCATGACATATCTCCACAGCAGTGTACATGACAGATATCTCCACAGCAGTGTTCATGACATGTCTCCACAGCAGTGTTCATGACATGTCTCCACAGCAGTGTTCATGACATATCTCCACAGCAGTGTTCATGACATGTCTCCACAGCAGTGTTCATGACATGTCTCCACAGCAGTGTTCATGACATATCTCCAGAGCAGCAGTGTTCATGACATATCTCCACAGCAGTGTTCATTTTTCAGAAACATTGCAGATGACATCCAGTCATATGGTTATGGACTACGGAATGTTTCTAAGTGTTTTGTTTATCTCTGTGTGTATGTGTGTACCAGACAAAACAATGAGAGGAGCATCTTAAAGCAGCCGAGACAGAGACATGCCCCTCCTGAGGGTATTAAACTGCACTTCCTCAAGTGTCTGATTGGGTTAGGGTGGATGGGTGGAGGGGACATGTAGGAGATGTCTTCTGTATACTAGGTTGATAAGGGAGGTAACACATTCACTAACCTGTCTCCGTTTCAGTGTGTACTAGGTTATCAGCCGGTCCTGGCACCGTGGCATCAGAGCCAGATCGAGGTGGATGAGTGGTTTCGGAGCTCGGAGGAGACCTGGGACGCTACCCATGTGCGCCTGCAACGGGCCATCAGGCGACAGAAGGCGAGCACAGACCACCACCGCAGTGAGGCCCCAGTGTATGCACCGGGAGACCTGGTCTGGCTCTCGACCCGAAACCTGCCCCTTCGCCTGCCTTGCCGGAAGCTGGGTCCGCGGTTTGTGGGGCCATTCAAAGTCCTGAAGAGACTGAACGAGGTATGTTATAGGTTAGAGCTCCCCCTGATTATCATATTAACCCCTCGTTCCATGTGTCTCTCCTCAGGCCGGTGGTGGCTGGCCCGCTCCAGCAGACTGAGGTGCGGGCGGTTCCTCCGCCCCCTCTGGACATCGAGGGGGCCCCGGCTTATACTGTGCGAGCCATCATGGACTCAAGGCGTCGGGCGAGAGGCCTTTAGTACCTCGTGGAGTGGGAGGGGTTTGGTCCGGAGGAGAGATGCTGGGTGCCAGTGGAGGACATCCTGGACCCTTCCTTACTGCAGGGATTTCACCGTCTCCACCCAGATCGCCCTGCACCTCGTCCTCCGGGTCATCCCCGATGCCGGTGTCGGCGAGCTGCTGGAGCTGCGCGTCAGGAGGGGGGTACTGTTACGACTTCCGGCGAAGTTGGTGCCTCTCCTTGTTCGGGGCATACGGCGGTCGTCGTCACCGGCTTTCTAGCTGCCACCGATCTACGTTTCTTTTTCTATTTGTTTAGTCTTGATTGTACACACCTGGTTCTCTTTACGTTATAATTATTTCCCTATTTAACCCTCTGGTTCCCAATATGTTTTGTGTTTGTTCCTTGTTGAGTGTTATTGGACCGCTGTGTTATGATGTGTTTTCCCTGCGTGGAATTTTATGGTTGTTTCTTTTCAAGTAAAGTACATTATTTTACCCAGTTCTGTGTCCTGCGCCTGACTCCATCCTCACCACTGCACACTGACACTTGACAGTGGGTGATATAGTCAAGGCTCCTTATCACAGTCGTTCCTCTCCCTACCAGCATTCCTCCTCTGACTGAAATCACAATAATAATAACCAACATCCTGTCAACAGCAGATCAGACAGGAGAAAGGAGGAAGATGACATGGAGGGAGACCTGATGAAATGATGGTGAAAAAGAGAGGGGTGGAGAAATAGAGAGCGTGAGAGAGTTACTTCTCAACCGCAGAATGAATGCGGCAGGCAGAGAGAGAGAGAAATTACAACAGAGAGACAGATAGGAAGAGAGATGGAGACAGACAGACACACAGACAGACAGACAGACAGACAGAGAGAGAGAAAGGCGGAGCAGAGAGGGAGGGAGGGATGGGACAGTGACCAATAGGGACACTCAGAATGCAAAATATTTTCCTCAAAAGTGAGCCATAAAACAGTAAAAACTCTGTGGATCGCCAAACAACCCTGTGGATCGCCAAACAACCCTGTGGATCGCCAAACAACCCTGTGGATCGCCAAACAACCCTGTGGATCGCCAAACAACCCCAGTGTAGGAGCATTGTCACCGCCCACCAGCTGTGACAGAAGGGGTGGTAGATATTTGGTCCAGCGAGCCCTGCGAGAAATGTCCCAAGGCAGGTACAGGCAGATGCAACAGTGGTAATTACAGGGTTAACCCTTTATAAAGGCCATTTGAAGAGGCCCCTCGAAGGCGTCCCTGCTTCTGCCTGTAAAATAGAGGCTCTCTCTACTGTGCCTGGGAACTTTCCATCATATTAAACTATCGGATTTACTCCTTTGTTAATGGCACTTTCTTCACAGGAAATATCTAAGGAATGACAGTTAATGACATTATCTGACACATTCCAATTCTGTTTTGTTGAAGGAGGAGAAGACGGGAGGAGATGGGAGGAGACAGGAGGAGACAGGAGTGGACGGGAGGAGACAGGAGTGGACGGGAGGAGATGGGAGGAGATGGGAGGAGACAGGAGGAGACAGGAGTGGACGGGAGGAGACAGGAGTGGACGGGAGGAGACGGGAGTGGATGGGAGGAGACAGGAGGAGATGGGAGGAGATAGGAGTGGACGGGAGGAGACTGGAGGAGATGGGAGGAGACAGGAGTGGACGGGAGGAGATGGGAGGAGACAGGAGTGGACGGGAGGAGACAGGAGTGGACGGGAGGAGACAGGAGTGGACGGGAGGAGACAGGAGTGGACGGGAGGAGACGGGAGTGGACGGGAGGAGACTGGAGGAGATGGGAGGAGACAGGAGTGGACGGGAGGAGACAGGAGTGGACGGGAGGAGATGGGAGTGGACGGGAGGAGACGGGAGACAGGAACAGCAGGCACACTCATCTTTCATCTCTATGGCAGTCTAAAAATGTTGTGTCATTATGTGGTATTGTGTAGATAGTTGAGATTTTTTGTTTTAATTCAGCCTCTAACACAACAAAATGTTGAATAATATGTCAAATGGTATGAACAATTTCTGAAGGCACTGTCAATAGGTTTCCATCGCATTTTCAACTTTGCTGACGATTTTGTCACAAAAACTTGCGTTGTATAGCGAATGTGCCCTATCAATCAATCAAATGTGCATACTGTAAAACCTCTGTGTTATATTTAAACACTCCACGGTTGCTCCAGACACTTACCTATAGCACATTCCTTCACACTCTGTCATTATAGACAGACGGACGGAAGGTCAAGTATGTCGGACAGACAGAGAGACAGCAAGAGAGACAGACAGGCATCCAGGCAGATAGACTGGCATGCAGACAGGCAGACAGGCAGACAGGCAGACAGACAGACAGACAGACAGACAGACAGACAGACAGACAGACAGACAGACAGACAGACAGACAGACAGACAGACAGACAGACAGACAGACAGACAGACAGACAGACAGACAGACAGACAGACAGACAGACAGACAGACAGACAGACAGACAGACAGACAGACAGACAGACAGACAGACAGACAGACAGACAGACAGACAGACAGACAGACAGGTCAGCAGACAGGCTGACTGAGTGACTCACTCAGATGACATACTAACATTTGTTGTAGTAATTTTGAGTATAATCTTTGTATGTATCTCAGCAAGTCTTACTGTAGGAAATGTTCATGGTGTCAGTAACATGGGCTCCAGAGTGCCGCAGCGGTCTAAGGCACTGCATGTCAGTGCTAGAGGTGTCACTACAGACCCTGGTTTGATTCCAGGCTGTATCACAACCGGCTGTGATTGAGAGTCCGAAAGGGTGGCACACAATTGGCCCAGCATCGTCCGGGTTTAGCCGGGGTAGGCCGTCATTGGAAATAAGAATTTGTTCTTAACTGACTTGCTTAGTTAAATAAACAAATAAATATATATACAAACATCATTTGCCAACAGGTACCACTCATATATGCATGTGTGTGAAGGATAGAAGTCATATCCTGGGAGGACAGAGGATGAGAAGACAACTCCCTCTCAACAGAATGTGATGAATGAGATGTCTGAGGGGAGCGAGAGAGCGAGAGAGAGAAGTGGACTCTAAATTACACAGCACTTCTTGTCAACGGCTCTAATTATTACCCGTGAAGTGTGGTGAGTAGACCAGGACACGAGGAAAGACACTGGTGTAAAAACAACACAGAAAAAGAAAACAAGAGTGAGAGAGAGAGGCTATTACAGCGAGTGATATTGTATCAGTAGACTTACACACCCCAAAAAGGGTTCAAAATGAACCCGTACCAAAATATGTCAATATCAGTCCATTAGGGCTTCCTGTGAATACACCCCTAAACGTAACAAATACATCTTGCCCCCCACCCACCCACGCACGCACATCATTCTCTTTCTGTTCTTGGCACTCGGTAGTGTTGTTGGCACTTGGTAGTGTTGTTGGCACTTGGTAGTGTTGTTGGCACTTGGTAGTGTTGTTGGTACTTGGTAGTGTTGCATGGCACTTGGTAGTATTGTTGGCACTTGGTAGTGTTGCGTGGCACTTGGTAGTATTGTTGGCACTTGGTAGTGTTGTTGGTACTTGGTAGTGTTGTTGGTACTTGGTAGTGTTGCGTGGCACTTGGTAGTGTTGCGTGGCACATGGTAGTGTTGCGTGGCACTTGGTAGTATTGTTGGTACTTGGTAGTGTTGTTGGTACTTGGTAGTGTTGTTGGTACTTGGTAGTGTTGCGTGGCACTTGGTAGTGTTGCGTGGCACATGGTAGTGTTGCTTGGCACTTGGTAGTATTGTTGGCACTTGGTAGTGTTGTTGGCGCTTGGTAGTGTTGTTGGCACTTGGTAGTGTTGCGTGGCACTTGGTAGTGTTGTTGGCACTTGGTAGTGTTGTTGGTACTTGGTAGTGTTGTTGGCACTTGGTAGTGTTGTTGGCGCTTGGTAGTGTTGTTGGCACTTGGTAGTGTTGTTGGTTTGGTAGTGTTGCTGGTACTTGGTAGTGTTGTTGGTTTGGTAGTGTTGTTGGTACTTGGTAGTGTTGTTGGTACTTGGTAGTGTTGTTGGTACTTGGTAGTGTTGTTGATACTTGGTAGTGTTGTTGGTTTGGTAGTGTTGTTGGTACTTGGTAGTGTTGTGCGGCACTTGGTAGTGTTGTTGGCGCTTGGTAGTGTTGTTGGCACTTGGTAGTGTTGTTGGCACTTGGTAGTGTTGTTGGCGCTTGGTAGTGTTGTTGGTACTTGGTAGTGTTGCGTGGCACTTGGTAGTGTTGTTGGTACTTGGTAGTGTTGTTGGTTTGGTAGTGTTGTTGGTACTTGGTAGTGTTGTTGGTACGTGGTAGTGTTGTTGGTACTTGGTAGTGTTGTTGGCGCTTGGTAGTGTTGTTGGCGCTTGGTAGTGTTGTTGGCACTTGGTAGTGTTGTTGGCACTTGGTAGTGTTGTTGGCGCTTGGTAGTGTTGTTGGCACTTGGTAGTGTTGTTGGCACTTGGTAGTGTTGTTGGTTTGGTAGTGTTGTTGTTACTTGGTAGTGTTGTTGGTACTTGGTAGTGTTGCTGGTACTTGGTAGTGTTGTTGGTTTGGTAGTGTTGTTGGTACTTGGTAGTGTTGTTGGTTTGGTAGTGTTGTTGGTACTTGGTAGTGTTGTTGGTACTTGGTAGTGTTGTTGGTAGTTGGTAGTGTTGCGTGGCACTTGGAGGTGTTGCGTGGCACTTGGTAGTGTTGTTGGTACTTGGTAGTGTTGTTGGTTTGGTAGTGTTGTTGGTACTTGGTAGTGTTGTTGGTGCTTGGTAGTGTTGTTGGTACTTGGTAGTGTTGTTGGTTTGGTAGTGTTGTTGGTACTTGGTAGTGTTGTTGATACTTGGTAGTGTTGTTGGCACTTGGTAGTGTTGTTGGCACTTGGTAGTGTTGTTGGCGCTTGGTAGTGTTGTTGGCGCTTGGTAGTGTTGTTGGCACTTGGTAGTGTTGTTGGTTTGGTAGTGTTGTTGGTACTTGGTAGTGTTGTTGGTTTGGTAGTGTTGTTGGTACTTGGTAGTGTTGTTGGTACTTGGTAGTGTTGTTGGTTTGGTAGTGTTGTTGGTTTGGTAGTGTTGTTGGTACTTGGTAGTATTGTTGGTTATGTAGTGTTGTTGGTACTTGGTAGTGTTGTTGGTACTTGGTAGTGTTGCTGGTACTTGGTAGTGTTGTTGGTTTGGTAGTGTTGTTGGTACTTGGTAGTGTTGTTGGTACTTGGTAGTGTTGTTGGTACGTGGTAGTGTTGCGTGGCACTTGGTAGTGTTGTTGGTACTTGGTAGTGTTGTTGGTACTTGGTAGTGTTGTTGGTACTTGGTAGTGTTGTTGGTACTTGGTAGTGTTGTTGGTACTTGGTAGTGTTGCGTGGCACTTGGAGGTGTTGCGTGGCACTTGGTAGTGTTGTTGGTACTTGGTAGTGTTGTTGGTTTGGTAGTGTTGTTGGTACTTGGTAGTGTTGTTGGTACTTGGTAGTGTTGTTGGTACTTGGTAGTGTTGTTGGTTTGGTAGTGTGTTTGGTACTTGGTAGTGTTGTTGGCACTTGGTAGTGTTGTTGGCACTTGGTAGTGTTGTTGGCGCTTGGTAGTGTTGTTGGCGCTTGGTAGTGTTGTTGGCACTTGGTAGTGTTGTTGGTTTGGTAGTGTTGTTGGTACTTGGTAGTGTTGTTGGTTTGGTAGTGTTGTTGGTACTTGGTAGTGTTGTTGGTACTTGGTAGTGTTGTTGGTTTGGTAGTGTTGTTGGTTTGGTAGTGTTGTTGGTACTTGGTAGTATTGTTGGTTATGTAGTGTTGTTGGTACTTGGTAGTGTTGTTGGTACTTGGTAGTGTTGCTGGTACTTGGTAGTGTTGTTGGTTTGGTAGTGTTGTTGGTACTTGGTAGTGTTGTTGGTACTTGGTAGTGTTGTTGGTACGTGGTAGTGTTGCGTGGCACTTGGTAGTGTTGTTGGTACTTGGTAGTGTTGTTGGTACTTGGTAGTGTTGTTGGTACTTGGTAGTGTTGTTGGTACTTGGTAGTGTTGTTGGTACTTGGTAGTGTTGCGTGGCACTTGGAGGTGTTGCGTGGCACTTGGTAGTGTTGTTGGTACTTGGTAGTGTTGTTGGTTTGGTAGTGTTGTTGGTACTTGGTAGTGTTGTTGGTACTTGGTAGTGTTGTTGGTACTTGGTAGTGTTGTTGGTTTGGTAGTGTGTTTGGTACTTGGTAGTGTTGTTGGCACTTGGTAGTGTTGTTGGCACTTGGTAGTGTTGTTGGCGCTTGGTAGTGTTGTTGGCGCTTGGTAGTGTTGTTGGCACTTGGTAGTGTTGTTGGTTTGGTAGTGTTGTTGGTACTTGGTAGTGTTGTTGGTTTGGTAGTGTTGTTGGTACTTGGTAGTGTTGTTGGTACTTGGTAGTGTTGTTGGTTTGGTAGTGTTGTTGGTTTGGTAGTGTTGTTGGTACTTGGTAGTATTGTTGGTTTGGTAGTGTTGTTGGTACTTGGTAGTGTTGTTGGTACTTGGTAGTGTTGTTGGTGTTGGTAGTGTTGTTGGTTTGGTAGTTTTGTTGGTACTTGGTAGTGTTGTAAAGTACCAATATAAAGTATGGCTGTTACCAACCATGATTACCCTGCTTAGCTTCAAATATAAAGTATGGCTGTTACCAACCATGACTTACCCTGCTTAGCTTCAAATATAAAGTATGGCTGTTACCAACCATGACTTACCCTGCTTAGCTTCAAATATAAAGTATGGCTGTTACCAACCATGATTACCCTGCTTAGCTTCAAATATAAAGTATGGCTGTTACCAACCATGACTTACCCTGCTTAGCTTCAAATATAAAGTATGGCTGTTACCAACCATGACTTACCCTGCTTAACTTCAAATATAAAGTATGGCTGTTACCAACCATGACTTACCCTGCTTAACTTCAAATATAAAGTATGGCTGTTACCAACCATGACTTACCCTGCTTAACTTCGAATATAAAGTTGGCTGTTACCAACCATGACTTACCCTGCTTAACTTCGAATATAAAGTTGGCTGTTACCAACCATGACTTACCCTGCTTAACTTCGAATATAAAGTTGGCTGTTACCAACCATGACTTACCCTGCTTAACTTCGAATATAAAGTTGGCTGTTAAGCAGCCAAGATTAACCCTGCAGCTTCAAATATTTATATTTTTTTATTTTCTTATTTCACCTTTATTTAACCAGGTAGGATAGTTGAGAACACCTTTATTTAACCAGGTAGGCTAGTTGAGAACACCTTTATTTAACCAGGTAGGCTAGTTGAGAACAAGTTCTCATTTGCAACTGCGACCTGGCCAAGATAAAGCATAACAATTCGTGGCAAAGTAATGGTGGCGAAGTAATTACAATATAGCAATTAAACACTGTAATGGTAGATGTGCAGAAGATGAATGTGCAAGTAGAGATACTGGGGTGCAAAGGAGCAAGATAAATGAATAAATACAGTAAGGGGATGAGGTAGGTAGATAGATGGGCTGTTTACGGATGGGCTATGTACAGGTGCAGTGATCTGTGAACTGCTCTGACAGCTGGTGCTTAAAGCTAGGGAGGGAGATATGAGTCTTCAGCTTTAGTGATTTTTGCAGTTTATTCCAGTCATTGGCAGCAGAGAACTGGAAGGAAAGGCGACCAAAAGAGGATTTGGCTTTGGGGGTGACCAGTGAGATATACCTGCTGGGGGCCTCCCGGGTGGCACAGTGGTCTAAGGCAGTGCCACCAGAGACTCTGGGTTCGAGCCCAGGCTCTGTCGCAGCCGGCCGCGACCGGGAGGTCAATGGGGCGATGCACAATTGGCCCAGCGTCGTCCGGGTTAGGGAGGGTTTGGCCGGCAGGGATTTCCTTGTCTCATTGCGCACTAGCGACTCCTGTGGCGGTCCGGGCGCAGTGCACGCTGACCAGGTCGCCAGGTGTACGGTGTTCCTCCGACACATTGGTGCGGCTGGCTTCCGGGTTGGATGTGCATTGTGTCAAGAAGCAGTGCGGCTTGGTTGGGTTGTGTTTCGGAGGACGCATGGCTCTCGACCTTCGCCTCTTCCGAGTCCGTACCGGAGTTGCAGCCATGAGACAAGACTGTAACTACTAATTGGATACCACGAAATTGGGTAGAAAAAAGTGGTAAAAAAATCCAATTAAAATAAAAAGAGATATACCTGCTGGAGCGCGTGCTATATAAAGTATACAAATATAAATTATGGCTCTCTCCACCTCGCATTGTACATGTACCCTACTGTTCAAAAGTTTGGGGTCACTTAGAAATGTCCTTGTTTTTGAAAGAAAAGCACATTTTTTGTCCATTAAAATAACATCAAGTTGATCAGAAATACAGTGCAGACATTGTTAATGTTGTAAATTACTATTGGAGCTGGAAACAGCCAATTTTTTTATGGAATATCTACATACAGTTGAAGTCGGAAGTTTACATACACTCAGGTTGGAGTCATTAAAACTCGTTTTTCAACCACTCCACACATTTCTTGTTAACAAACTATAGTTTTGGCAAGTCGGTTAGGACATCTACTTTGTGCATGACACAAGTCATTTTTCCAACAATTGTTTACAGACATATTATTTCACTTATAATTCACTGTATCACAATTCCAGTGGGTCAGAAGTTTACATACAATAAGTTGACTGTGCCTTTTAACAGTTTGGTAAATTATAGAAAATGATGTCATGGCTTTAGAAGCTTCTGACAGGCTAATTGACATAATTTGAGTCAATTGGAGGTGTACCTGTGGATGTATTTCAAGGCCTACCTTCAAACTCAGTGCCTCTTTGCTTGACATCATAGGAACATCAAAAGAAATCAGCCAAGTCTGGTTCATCCTCGGGAGCAATTTCCAAACGCCTGAAGGTACCACGTTCATCTGTACAAACAATAGTACGCAAGTATAAACACCATGGGACAACACAGCCGTCATACCGCTCAGGAAGGAGACGCATTCTGTCTCCTAGAGATTAACGTACTTTGGTGTGAAAAGTTTGGTTTGCAAATGCACATGGTGACAAAGATTGTACTTTTTGGAGAAATGTCCTCTGGTCTGATAGAACTGTTTGGCCATAATGACCATCATTATGTTTGGAGGAAAAAGGGGGATGCTTGCAAGCCGAAGAACACCATCCCAACCGTGAAGCACAGGGGTGGCAGCATCATGTTGTGGAGGTGCTTTGCTGCAGGAGGGACTGGTGCACTTCACAAAATAGATGGCATCATGAGAAATAAAAATTATGTGGATGTATTGAAGCAACATCTCAAGACATCAGTTAAAGCTTGGTCACAAATGGGTCTTCCAAATGGACAATGACCCCAAGCATACTTCAAAAGCTGTGGCAAAATGGCTTAAGGACAACAAAGTCAAGGTATTGTAGTGGCCATCACAAAGCCCTGACCTCAATCCTATAGAATATTTGTGGGCAGAACTGAAAAGCGTGTGTGAGCAGGGAGGCCTACAAACCTGACTCAGTTACATCAGCTCTGTCAGGAGGAATGGGCCAAAATTCACACAACTTATTGTGGGAAGCTTGCGGAAGGCTACCCAAAACATTTGACCCAAGTTAAACAATTTAAAGGAAATGCTACCAAATACTAATTGAGTGTTTGTAAACTTCTGACCCAATGGGAATGTGATGAAAGACATAAAAGCTGAAATAAATCATTCTCTCTACTATTATTCTGACATTTCACATTCTTAAAATAAAGTGGTGATCCTAACTGACCTAAGACAGGGCATTTTTACTGTGATTAAGTGTCAGGAATTGCGAAAAACTGGTGTATCTAAACTTTCGACTTCAAGTGTACAGAGGCCCATTATCAGCAACCATCACTCCTTTGTTCCAATGGCAGGTTGTGTTAGCTAATCCAAGTTTATCATATTAAAAGGCTAATTGATCATTAGAAAATGCTTTTGCAATTATTTTAGGACAGCTGAAAACGGTTCTAATTAAAGAAGCAATAAAACTGGCCTTTTTGGACTAGTTGAGTATCTGGAGCATCAGCATTTGTGGGTTCGATTTCAGGCTCAAAATGGCCAGAAACAAAGGCCTTTCTTCTGAAACTCGTCAGTTATTCTTGTTCTGAGAAATTAAGGCTATTCCAGGCAATATATTGCCAAGAAACTGAAGATTTCATACAACGCTGTGTACTCCCTTCACAGAACAGCGCAAACAGGCTCTAACCAGACTAGAAGAGAAGTGGGAGGCCCCGGTGCACAACTGAGCACGAGGACAAGTACGTTAGAGTGTCTAGTTTGAGAAACAGATGCCTCACAAGTCCTCAACTGGCAGTTTCATTAAATAGCACCCACAAAACACCAGTCTCAACGTCAACAGTGAAGGGGCGACTCCGGGATGCTGGCCTTCTAGGGTTATACGAGTTATAGGGTTATGAGAGTTATTAACCTAGCCTATATAATTGTCTCTAGGCTGAACTTGTAGCAAACATTTACATTTAACCTCGAAATCATGGTTATGGTCGTCGTTTGGAAACGAACCAAAGTCTCGGTTTCAATTTGAATTCAACTTTCTGTTTCAAAGAACTGATAAGAAAATGTGGATTTCTTAGAATCCTTTCAAACAAACATTCTCGTAGCGCCACTGTTTCCATGAACCTTGACTTAGGCCTACAAAGACCACGTAGCACAGTATCCTTGGGGGGTGGGTCAGAATCCCAGACTAATATAATGGAGATAGATGTGTCTGAACCGGAACATGTCTGTGTGACAGGAGACTCACCTCCTGGAGAGAAAGCTCTTGTTTTATCTCAGCCCTGATACCTCGGGGTAGAGAGTGAGTGAATAGATGAACAGATCACTGCCCCCAAGGAGGAGTCATACACAGAGGAGAGAGGGCGGGAGGAAGAGAGGGGGCAGACCCACACACGCACCAGAGAGAGAGAGAGACACCACTGTCACTCAGTCTCAACAGGTACACTTATGATACAGACTTCACCAGACAGAGAAAGAGAAAAGGAAAGAGAGCAAGAGAGAGACAAGGAGATAGGGTGAGAGAGAGCGAGAGAGAGAGAGAGAGAGAGAGAGAGAGAGAGAGAGAGAGAGGGAGGGAAGTAGAGGGAGCACACGCAGACACTGGAGGAGGACACAGATAACCTGTCCTATGTGTGGGTCCTCTCAAGGCTTCACAGTAAGTATTCATTCACCATCACCACCCTCTTCTTTGTTACCAGGTCTGTGTGTGCGTGTGTGTGTATAAATTAGGGTTTCAGTCACAAAGTTGTTTTCACACACAGCACAGATTTCACTTTGCTCGTCTCAATCAAAAGGTCTTATTTTGTTTAATTTGGTGTGACAGTCTTACAAGGATACAGAGATTGTGATATTGGAGTTGTAGGCTTTCATGAAGTTTCTGAAAGCCTGTGTTTTTAGTCACTCACGACACAGATTTCACATTATTCCTCTAAAGTTCATGTGGCAATGTTTTCTCATGAGGCCACAGCTGTGTGGCTTTGAATCATCATGCATCGATTTCAGAGTTTATTTTCTGCTATGTCAGTTTCATGGTTTCATGGTTTCATAGTGTATTTTCTGCTTTGTCAGTTTCATAGATTCATGGTTTCAGAGTGAGCTGTCACTGTCCGTTGTGACAGTCATTCCACTCGGCGGTGGTGCGTACCATACACACATTGTGAAATGTCATCTATCAATGTTGGCCGATCAGTGTACAGTTCTAGAGAAGATGTAATTATTTGCGTTCTAATTCATTATTGCTTATTGCTATTATAAACTGGTTACCTACATACTTAGAGCAGTAAAAATAAATGTTTTGATATACCACGACTGTCAGCCAATTATCCTTCAGGGCTCGAACCACCCAATTTATAATATGATATCACTGGTGATTTAAAGTGAAGATAAGAAATGTTGGGAAACTTCAACTTTATCTTCCCTCAACTGGGATAAAAAGACAAACTGGTACTCTGTAGCTCAGCTCGTATAGCATGGCGTTTACAACGTCAGGGTAGTGGGTTTGGTTCCCAGGACAACCCATATGGAAAATGTATGCACAAATGATTGTAAGTCCCTTTGGATAAAAGCGTCTGATTAATGGCACATAGAACCACCAGCTATCTTCTGATTGTATTCCACCCAAACGTCTGCGTTTACCTGCAAAGGCACTATATGGATCTAGGATTTTAACACGATCTAGGATTAGCATTTTTCAGACTAACTCCATCCAATCTTTCTGTGTTCATGGCTTTGTCCAGTCTTGATGAAAATCTTTTCACACTACTGAGTGGAGTCGGGCCAAGCTGTACTCCACTGGTTTGGTCCTGCATCCATCATAGGTGCCGGAACCGGCCTGGAAAGGACCATCTGAAAAGAAAATGTCCAGGTCAGAACACCTCAGGTGCACGCACAGACAGACAGACGGACGGACGGACGGACGGACGGAGAGAGGGAGACACACACAGACAGACAGACAGACAACTGAGCCAGGTCCCAGTCAGTATAGAGAGGAAGTCTGGGCTGATTCACTGGTAATACAGGTTTCCTCCTTGTGAAAGTGGTGGCTGACACTCCTTATTTGACGTGCACAGGAACCCCTTCCTGAAACCTGGGGTCCTGTTTTGGACGCTTACAGGATGTTTGGAACAGGGGGCAGCGATGGTGGGGTGGATGGATGGTGGAGTGGTGGAGGGATGGTGGGGTGGATGGATGGTGGAGTGGTGGAGGGATGGTGGGGTGGATGGATGGTGGAGTGGTGGAGGGATGGTGGAGTGGTGGAGGGATGGTGGGGTGGTGGATGGATGGTGGAGTGGTGGAGGGATGGTGGAGTGGTGGAGGGATGGTGGAGTGGTGGAGGGATGGTGGGGTGGATGGATGGTGGAGTGGTGGAGGGATGGTGGGGTGGATGGATGGTGGAGTGGTGGAGGGATGGTGGGGTGGATGGATGGTGGAGTGGTGGAGGGATGGTGGGGTGGATGGATGGTGGAGTGGTGGAGGGATGGTGGGGTGGATGAATGGTGGAGTGGTGGAGGGATGGTGGGGTGGATGGATGGTGGAGTGGTGGAGGGATGGTGGGGTGGATGGATGGTGGAGTGGTGGAGGGATGGTGGGGTGGATGGATGGTGGAGTGGTGGAGGGATGGTGGAGTGGTGGAGGGATGGTGGAGTGGTGGATGGATGGTGGAGTGGTGGAGGGATGGTGGGGTGGATGGATGGTGGAGTGGTGGAGGGATGGTGGGGTGGATGGATGGTGGAGTGGTGGAGGGATGGTGGAGTGGTGGAGGGATGGTGGAGTGGTGGAGGGATGGTGGAGTGGTGGATGGATGGTGGAGTGGTGGAGGGATGGTGGAGTGGTGGATGGATGGTGGAGTGGTGGAGGGATGGTGGAGTGGTGGATGGATGGTGGAGTGGTGGAGGGATGGTGGAGTGGTGGAGGGATGGACGCTACCCTTTGAAGTTTGTTTGTCTGTTAGTGTTCGGTGGGACACTTAGTACCCCCCCCTTTGACTGGTCAACAGCCCTCGTATCCCGCTGTTATCTCCTTCCTCTCTGTCTCCCACCTCGGCCTCCTTACTTCCACATTTAGCTATATTCAAGACAGAGGAGAGCTTCCTCCTTCAGCACACTTTATCCGCTGTTTGTTTTCCACAATGGTTTTCCACTGCTTAGGACAGCAGGAGAGAGAGAGAGATATATAGGAGAGAGAGATATATAGGAGAGAGAGATATATAGGAGAGAGAGATATATAGGAGAGAGAGATATATAGGAGAGAGAGATATATAGGAGAGAGAGATATATAGGAGAGAGAGAGATATAGGAGAGAGAGAGAGATATATAGGAGAGAGAGAGATATATAGGAGAGAGAGAGATATAGGAGAGAGAGATATATAGGAGAGAGAGATATATAGGAGAGAGAGATATATAGGAGAGAGAGAAAACAACAAGGAGAAGATAGAGGAACAGAAGAACAGAGGAACAGGAGAACAGGGGAACAGGAGAACAGGGGAACAGGAGAACAGGAGAACAGGAGAACAGGAGAACAGGGGAACAGGAGAACAAAAATAAACAAGGCAGAACTTGGAGAGATAAAAGAAAGTAAAAACAGGAAGTCCATGACTTCCCTGATTACTTGGGCTATTGCACATTAGAATTATCTTATTTTATCATTATCCCATTCTTATCCTTCTTCTTCCATCTCTTCTAGGCCTCCTCCCAGCACAGCACAGTTATGTTAACCTCAGATATCTCCCCTTCACCTCACACCACAGTGGTCACCACCCCGACCATGTCGGACTCAGACCCTCAGGACCCAGACATGACCCACTGGAGTGAAGCTGAGTTCCAGGAGAGGTGCACCTACATTGTGAAGGACCACACGTTGGATGAGGAACCGGAGAACCACCCAGAGAACCAGGACAAGACCAAGGCTGAGAGGTCTCTACCCAGAAACCTGGTCCTGAAACGCTGCCTTGACTCTGCAGAGGTATCCTGAACACCACACCTTCCTGTATATGTGTTGGCATTTGCATGCAGGTGTGTGAGTGTTTGTGTTTTCGTGTGTGTGTGTCATCGAGTGAATGGCCATGCATGATGTTTCTTTGTGGGGCCTTCTAGTGTGTGTGTGTGTGTGTGTGTGTGTGTGTGTGTGTGTGTGTGTGTGTGTGTGTGTGTGTGTGTGTGTGTGTGTGTGTGTGTGTGTGTGTGTGTGTGTGTGTGTGTGTGTGTGTGTGTGTGTGTGTGCATATACAACTGTGTACTATATGTTCTGTGAAAACTCCACTTCCATCCTTCCTCGGGGGAGGAAATGCTTGACACACCGTTTTCTAATTCCAGTTTTTCCTCTGTGTCTCTTCCTCACCTCGAACATCTTAAGGAACATACAAAGACAATAGACAATGAGCGCATCCCAAATGGCACCATGTTCCCTATGGGTCCTGTTCAAAGGTAGTGCACTATAAAGGGAATAGGATGCCACTTGGGATGCAGAGCCACAGCCTTAGGTCACTATGATTAGTTGTTACTTTACATTCCCGGTTCCCATTGTCCCCTACCTTACCATTAAACCATAAAGCGGAGACACTGAGACCCACCTCCTGTATCTATGCCCCACGGATCGGTCCGAGGAGAAGTGGATCTGCTAGCTTGATCAACATGAAAGATAGAACGTGGTTGTGCGGTTTGATGTTTAAGGAGCAAATCCTTGTACTTAAGTAGAATTTTCACACAGTCATGCAATGATGTCAATGGGAGACAAAGTCAATTTTAACTTTAAGCAGAAGTTAGGATTCCCCCCTTTACTGAACAGGAGACTGAATGAAGCCATTATTTGAATTCTTTCCAAATGGATCCTTCCTGACACCCTTCCTTGAAGTGATCCCAGATTTGAGGTGATTGGATAGGTGAAAGTGAGGGGTTCCACTGAATCGATGTCATCTGTCCAAATCAGTGATAGCATCAAGGGAGGTAGTATGCATTATCAGAGTATTCAAACATGACCCGAATCAAAGTGTGTCTAATCTAATGGCATGGGCAGCGTTTGTCAATGTGAATATACCATCCCTTTTTGCAACACTTTGACTTAGTTCAAGTCAGGGTCTTTTCCCTGTTTGTGAGGTGTGTGCTCGTTCAGTCAGTCAGTGCATTGGCGTCAGTATGGGGATTACTCCATGCTCGGTGATGCTGCCTGCTGATTTGAGAGGATAAGTTTCACAAACAGACAGTGTAATCCACAGGAGGCTGGTGAGGGGAGGATGGCTCATAGTTGTAATAAAGTGAATAGAGTGGTATCAAACATAGGGTTTCCATGGGTTTGAAGTTGTTCACTTCGTTCCAGCCATTACTATGAGCCCTTCCTCCCCAATTAAGGTGCCACCAGCCACCTGTGGTGTAATCCCTAGAATGAGGGAAAAGTGGTAACTCTCTGTAAAATCAGAGGAGTGTGAGTCCAGGTGTGTTCAGGTAAATACCTGCATCCCCATCACCCTCTAATGATGTCTTTCTGGAGTCTGGACTAAGCTAAAGACTAGGGGGAATTACAGGTATAGTTTGGGGTGGTATGGGACTAGGACAGTCCATCCACAATTCAGCCAGCAAGGAAAATAATAGACTGACATTAAACTGAAAAATAGTATATAGACAATATAACTCTTATATATTGTGTGTGTGTGTGTGTTTGGTTTTACTATCCTTGTGGGTACCAGCAGTCCTCACAAGGACAGTAAAACAAGGAAAATTCTGACAAGTGGGGGACATTTTGCCAGTCCCCACAAGGAAAAGCCTATTTTAGGTTTTTAAAAATGATAATCTATACTGTATATACAAGTATTCATACAGCACCCCTTGACTTATTCCACATTTGTTGTGTGTTTACAGCCCTAATCAATCTACACACAATATCCCATAATGACAAAGTGAAAACATGTTTTCAGAAATATTAGCAAATGTGTTGATAATGAAATACATAAATGTCGAATTTACATTTGTAATTTTTATTAGGATCGTCATTAGCTAACGTCGTAACACCAATTAACAAGACATTACAAACAACCACAAATCAAGACTTCACAAACATTCAACAAGTAGACAATACAGACACTGAAATACCTGACAGGAAACTCAGTTGATGCTTTCTATTTCCTTTCCAGTCATATGGTCTATCACATTAGATGTTCTTTCTATTTCCTGTCCAGTCATATGGTCTGTCACATTAGATGTTCTTTCTATTTCCTGTCCAGTCATATGGTCTGTCACATTAGATGTTCTTTCTATTTCCTGTCCAGTCATATGGTCTGTCACATTAGATGTTCTTTCTATTTCCTGTCCAGTCATATGGTCTATCACATTAGATGTTCTTTCTATTTCCTGTCCAGTCATATGGTCTATCACATTAGATGTTCTTTCTATTTCCTGTCCAGTCATATGGTCTATCACATTAGATGTTCTTTCTATTTCCTGTCCAGTCATATGGTCTATCACTTTAGATGTTCTTTCTATTTCCTGTCCAGTCATATGGTCTATCACATTAGATGTTCTTTCTATTTCCTGTCCAGTCATATGGTCTATCACATTAGATGTTCTTTCTATTTCCTGTCCATTCATATGGTCTATCACATTAGATGTTCTTTCTATTTCCTGTCCAGTCATATGGTCTATCACATTAGATGTTCTTTCTATTTCCTGTCCAGTCATATGGTCTGTCACATTAGATGTTCTTTCTATTTCCTGTCCAGTCATATGGTCTATCACATTAGATGTTCTTTCTATTTCCTGTCCAGTCATATGGTCTATCACATTAGATGTTCTTTCTATTTCCTGTCCAGTCATATGGTCTATCACATTAGATGTTCTTTCTATTTCCTGTCCATTCATATGGTCTGTCACATTAGATGTTCTTTCTATTTCCTGTCCAGTCATATGGTCTATCACATTAGATGTTCTTTCTATTTCCTGTCCAGTCATATGGTCTATCACATTAGATGTTCTTTCTATTTCCTGTCCAGTCATATGGTCTATCACTTTAGATGTTCTTTCTATTTCCTGTCCAGTCATATGGTCTATCACATTAGATGTTCTTTTTTTTTTCTTTCTTGAAGGTGGATTTACTTTTTGCCTGAGAAATATGGATTGGTAAAGAGTTCCATTCAGCTGAGAAATATGGATTGGTAAAGAGTTCCATTCAGCTGAGAAATATGGATTGGTAAAGAGTTCCATTCAGCTGAGAAATATGGATTGGTAAAGAGTTCCATTCAGCTGAGAAATATGGATTGGTAAAGAGTTCCATTCAGCTGAGAAATATGGATTGATAAAGAGTTCCATTCAGCTGAGAAATATGGATTGATAAAGAGTTCCATTCAGCTGAGAAATATGGATTGGTAAAGAGTTCCATTCAGCTGAGAAATATGGATTGGTAAAGAGTTCCATTCAGCTGAGAAATATGGATTGGTAAAGAGTTCCATTCAGCTGAGAAATATGGATTGATAAAGAGTTCCATTCAGCTGAGAAATATGGATTGGTAAAGAGTTCCATTCAGCTGAGAAATATGGATTGGTAAAGAGTTCCATTCAGCTGAGAAATATGGATTGGTAAAGAGTTCCATTCAGCTGAGAAATATGGATTGGTAAAGAGTTCCATTCAGCTGAGAAATATGGATTGATAAAGAGTTCCATTCAGCTGAGAAATATGGATTGATAAAGAGTTCCATTCAGATGAGAAATATGGATTGATAAAGAGTTCCATTCAGCTGAGAAATATGGATTGATAAAGAGTTCCATTCAGCTATGGATCTGTATATAACTGTAGATTTAAGGCGATTCGTTCTTGGTTTGGGTTGTTTTAGCTGCCCTGAATTTGCCTGTCTGGTTTGGTGGTTATACATGTTGCTAGTATGTACTAACTGGCCTGACAAATACTGTGTTTAAAAAACAAAATACAACATTCCTTTAGAAAATCAGAAGACTGCATAGTAATTTGTTTTTAACGTGAAGCCATGAGAGATTCTGATGTATTTGGATAATATTCATACGGTTAGAGCAATGAAGAGCTAATCTGGCTGCCCTGTTTAGAGCAATGAAGAGCTAATCTGGCTGCCCTGTTTAGAGCAATGAAGAGCTAATCTGCCAGCCCTGTTTAGAGCAATGAAGAGCTAATCTGCCAGCCCTGTTTAGAGCAATGAAGAGCTAATCTGGCAGCCCTGTTTAGAGCAATGAAGAGCTAATCTGCCAGCCCTGTTTAGAGCAATGAAGAGCTAATCTGCCAGCCCTGTTTAGAGCAATGAAGAGCTAATCTGGCAGCCCTGTTTAGAGCAATGAAGAGCTAATCTGCCAGCCCTGTTTTGAGCAATGAAGAGCTAATCTGGCAGCCCGGTTTAGAGCAATGAAGAGCTAATCTGGCAGCCCTGTTTAGAGCAATGAAGAGCTAATCTGCCAGCCCTGTTTAGAGCAATGAAGAGCTAATGTGGCAGCCCTGTTTAGAGCAATGAAGAGCTAATCTGGCAGCCCTGTTTAAAGCAATGAAGAGCTAATCTGCCAGCCCTGTTTAGAGCAATGAAGAGCTAATCTGGCAGCCCTGTTTAGAGCAATGAAGAGCTAATCTGCCAGCCCTGTTTAGAGCAATGAAGAGCTAATCTGCCAGCCCTGTTTTGAGAAATGAAGAGCTAATCTGGCAGCCCTGTTTAGAGCCATGAAGAGCTAATCTGGCAGCCCTGTTTTGAGAAATGAAGAGCTAATCTGGCAGCCCTGTTTAGAGCAATGAAGAGCTAATCTGGCAGCCCTGTTTAGAGCAATGAAGAGCTCATCTGGCAGCCCTGTTTAGAGCAATGAAGAGCTAATCTGGCAGCCCTGTTTAGAGCCATGAAGAGCTAATCTGGCAGCCCTGTTTTGAGAAATGAAGAGCTAATCTGGCAGCCCTGTTTAGAGCAATGAAGAGCTAATCTGGCAGCCCTGTTTAGAGCAATGAAGGGCTCATTTGGCAGCCCTGTTTAGAGCACTGAAGAGCTCATCTGGCAGCCCTGTTTAGAGAAATGAAGAGCTAATCTGGCAGCCCTGTTTAGAGCAATGAAGAGCTAATCTGCCAGCCCTGTTTTGAGAAATGAAGAACTAATCTGGCAGCCCTGTTTAGAGCAATGAAGAGCTAATCTGGCAGCCCTGTTTAGAGCAATGAAGAGCTAATCTGGCAGCCCTGTTTAGAGCAATGAAGAGCTAATCTGCCAGCCCTGTTTAGAGCAATGAAGAGCTAATCTGGCAGCCCTGTTTAGAGCAATGAAGAGCTAATCTGGCAGCCCTGTTTAAAGCAATGAAGAGCTAATCTGCCAGCCCTGTTTAGAGCAATGAATAGCTAATCTGGCAGCCCTGTTTAGAGCAATGAAGAGCTAATCTGCCAGCCCTGTTTAGAGCAATGAAGAGCTAATCTGCCAGCCCTGTTTTGAGAAATGAAGAGCTAATCTGGCAGCCCTGTTTAGAGCCATGAAGAGCTAATCTGGCAGCCCTGTTTTGAGAAATGAAGAGCTAATCTGGCAGCCCTGTTTAGAGCAATGAAGAGCTAATCTGGCAGCCCTGTTTAGAGCAATGAAGAGCTCATCTGGCAGCCCTGTTTAGAGCAATGAAGAGCTAATCTGGCAGCCCTGTTTAGAGCCATGAAGAGCTAATCTGGCAGCCCTGTTTTGAGAAATGAAGAGCTAATCTGGCAGCCCTGTTTAGAGCAATGAAGAGCTAATCTGGCAGCCCTGTTTAGAGCAATGAAGGGCTCATTTGGCTGCCCTGTTTAGAGCACTGAAGAGCTCATCTGGCAGCCCTGTTTAGAGAAATGAAGAGCTAATCTGGCAGCCCTGTTTAGAGCAATGAAGAGCTAATCTGCCAGCCCTGTTTTGAGAAATGAAGAACTAATCTGGCAGCCCTGTTTAGAGCAATGAAGAGCTAATCTGGCAGCCCTGTTTAGAGCAATGAAGAGCTAATCTGGCAGCCCTGTTTTGAGCAATGAAGAGCTAATCTGGCAGCCCTGTTTTGAGAAATGAAGAGCTAATCTGGCAGCCCTGTTTAGAGCAATGAAGAGCTAATCTGGCAGCCCTGTTTAGAGCAATGAAGAGTTTATCTACCAGCCCTGTTTTGAGCAATGAAGAGTTTATCTACCAGCCCTGTTTTGAGCAATGAAGAGCTAATCTACCAGCCCTGTTTAGAGCAATGAAGAGCTAATCTACCAGCCCTGTTTAGAGCAATGAAGAGCTAATCTACCAGCCCTGTTTAGAGCAATGAAGAGCTAATCTACCAGCCCTGTTTGGAGCCATTTGGAGCTTTTTTATATATCTTTCTTTGCTGCAGATGACCATATAACCAGACAGTACTCTAAGTGTGATAGGACCAGGGATTGACCATATAACCAGACAGTACTCTAAGTGTGATAGGACCAGGGATTGACCATATAACTGGACAGTACTCTAAGTGTGATAGGACCAGGGATTGACCATATAACCAGACAGTACTCTAAGTGTGATAGGACCAGGGATTGACCATATAACCAGACAGTACTCTAAGTGTGATAGGACCAGGGATTGACCATATAACCAGACAGTACTCTAAGTGTGATAGGACCAGGGATTGACCATATAACCAGACAGTACTCTAAGTGTGATAGGACCAGGGATTGACCATATAACCAGACAGTACTCTAAGTGTGATAGGACCAGGGATTGACCATATAACCGGACAGTACTCTAAGTGTGATAGGACCAGGGATTGACCATATAACTGGACAGTACTCTAAGTGTGATAGGACCAGGGATTGACCATATAACTGGACAGTACTCTAAGTACTCTAAGTACCGGGCAGGGATCGGTTTAATAGCATGCATTTAGTTTTCCCTGCGTTTAAGAGCAGTTGGAGGCCATGGAAGGAGAGTTGTATGGCATTGAAGCTCGTCTGGAGGTTAGTTAACACAGTGTCCAAAGAGGGGCCAGAAGTATACAGAATGGTGTTGTCTGCGTAAAGGTGTACCAGAGAATCACCAGCAGCAAGAGCAACATCATTGATGTATACAGAGAAGAGAGTCGGCCTGAGTATTGAACCCTGTGGCACCCCCATAGAGACTGCCAGAGGTCCGGACAACAGGCCCTCCGATTTGACACACTGAATTCTATCAGAGAAGTAGTTGGTAAACCAGGTGAGGCAGTCATTTGAGAAACCAAGCCTGTCGAGTCTGCCAATAAGAATGTGGTGATTGACAGAGTCGAAAGCCTTGGCCAGGTCGATGAATACGGCTGCACAGTAATGTCTCTTATCGATGGCGGTTATGATGTCGTTTAGGACCTTGAGCGTGGCTGAGGGGCACCCATGACCAGCTCTGAAACCAGATTGCATAGTGGAGAAGGTACGGTGGGATTCGAAATGGTCGGTAATCTGTTTGGTAACTTGGCTTTCGACGACCTTAGAAAGACAGGGTAGGTTAGATATAGGTAAGCAACTCTAGTGTAGATTTGGCCTTGTGTTTTAGGTTATTGCCCTGCTGAAAGGTGAATTCATCTTCCAGGGTCTAGTGGAAAGCAGACTGAACCAGGTTTTCTTATAGGATTTTGCTTGTGCTTAGCTTCATTTTGCTTCTTTTTATCCTGAAAAACTTCCCAGTCTTAACGATTACAAGCATACCCATAACATGATGCAGCCACCACTATGCTTGAAAATATGGAGAGTGGTACAGTATGCAGTAATGTGTTTTATTGGATTTGCCCCAAACACAACTTTGTATTCAGGACAAAAGTTAATTGCTTTGCCACATTTTTTGCAGTATTACTTTAGTGCCTTGTTGCAAACAGGATGCATGTTTTTGAATACTTGTATTCATGTACAGGCTTCCTTCTTTTCACTCTGTCAATTAGGTTAGTATTGTGGAGTAACTACAATGTTGTTGATCCATCCTCAGTTTTCTCCTATCACAGCCATTACACTCTGTAACGGTTTTAATGTCACCATTTGCCAATTGGTGAAATCCCTGAGGACGCCTGTTTCGTTGTAGTGACTGGGTGTATTAATACACCATCCTAAGTTTAATTAATAACTTCACCATGCTCAAAGGGATATTCAATGTGAAGGTCTGCCCAATTCTGAGGTCATGAGTGCTCTGGAGCAAGTTTCATAAAAGATCTTTCTGTACTTTGCTCAGTTCACCTCTCCTTCAATCCTG
The DNA here is from genome assembly GCF_002021735.2 of Oncorhynchus kisutch. Classification (NCBI taxonomy): domain Eukaryota; kingdom Metazoa; phylum Chordata; class Actinopteri; order Salmoniformes; family Salmonidae; genus Oncorhynchus; species Oncorhynchus kisutch. The sequence goes on along the minus strand of NC_034185.2, from coordinate 13,102,103 downwards.
TCTAGTCTTCCAGTCCCTGCCGCTGAAAAACATCCCCACAGGATGATGCTGCCACCACCATGAATCACTGTAGAGATGGTGCCAGGTTTCTTCCAGACGTGGCACTTGGCATACAGGCCAAATAGTTCAATCTTGGTTTCATCAGACTGGAGAATCTTGTTTCTTATGGTCTGAGAAATCTTTAGGTGCCTTTTGACAAACTCCAAGCAAACTGTCAATGTGCCTTTTACTGAGGAGTGGCTTCCCTCTGGCCACTCCACCATGAAGGCCTGATTGGTGGAGTTTCGCAGAGATGGTTGTGTTTCTGGAAGGTTCTCCCATCTCCACAGAGGAACTCTGGAGCTCTGTCCGAGTGACCATCAGGTTTTGGTCACCTCCCTGACCAAGGACCTTCTCCCCCGATGGTTCAGTTTGGCCAGGTGGCCAGCTCTAAGAAGAGTCTTGGTGGTTCCAAACTTCTTCCATTTAAGAATTATTGAGGCCACTGTGTTCTTGGGGGCCTTCAATGCTGCAGAAAAGTTTTGGTACCCTTCCCCAGGCCTGTGCCTCGACACAATCCTGTCTTGGAGCTCTACGGACAATTCCTTCGACCTCATGGCTTGGTTTTTGCTCTGACATGCACTGTCAACTGTGGAACTTTATATAGACAGAAGTGTGCCTTTTCCAAATCATGTCCACTCAGTCGACTTTACCACAGGTGAACTCTAATCAAGTTGTAGAAACATCTCAAGGATGATCACCTGAGCTCAATTTTGAGTCTAAATACTAATGTAAATAAGGTACATTTGCAAACATTTCTAAAAACCAGTTTTCTCTTCATCATTAAGGGGTATTGTGTGTAGATTGAGTGGGAAAAACAATATTTAATGCATTTTAGAATAAGACGGTAACGTAATAAAATGTGGAAAAAGTGAAGGGGTCTGAATACTTTCCGAATGGACTGTATTATACAGCATACATATAGCCCTGTATCTATCTTCAAAGGTGACAGTATGAGTCAGCAATTACCATGACTATAGGTCCTCTAGGGTTTAGTGCTGTTGGTTTCCCGATATGATAGGGGTGTGTCCAACAACACCCTATCCCTTCATCCCCGCCCCGGAGGCTAGAGACAGAGGGGGTAAGTTTCACAAGTAACACCTTCAGGAGCGAGAACAAGAGTTGTGTTCTGATTAATTCATTAAATATTTACGGTGTGAAAGAGGACAGCTTTCCTTTTCACACTCTCAAAGTGAATGCCAGTTGTCATTGAGAAACTCTTTTCATAAAAGCTTCCTCTAACCTGTGTTTTTCTACTGGCGTGACTTTATAAGTGCTGAAATGGTGGGAACGTCTACTGGCTTGGCTTACTTTATACGTGCTGAAATGGTGGGAACGTCTTCACACTTCACACAGTTTGGATGAGATGATTGAGTTACGTGTACAGTGCATTTGGAAATGATTCAGATCCCTTCCCTTTTTTACATTTTGTTACGTTACAGGGTTATTCTAAAATGGATTAAATGACTTATTCCCCCCATCAATCTATACACAATAGCATAATGACAAAGCAAAAAAACACATTTAATAAAAAAAACAGAAGTATTAAAACTCTTTGCTATGAGACTCTGGTGCATCCTGTTTCCATTGATCATCCATGAGATGTTTCTACATCTTGACTGGAGTCCACCTGTTGTAAATCCGATTGAGTGGACCTGATATGAAAAGGTACACACCAAGAGCCTGATGGTTACTCTGACAGAGCTCCAGAGTTCCTCTGTGCAGATGGGAGAACCTTTCAGAAGGACAACCATCTCTGCAGCACTCAGCCAATCAGGCCTTTATGGTAGAATGGCCTGACGGAAGCCACTCCTCAGTTAAAGGCACATGACAGCCTGCTTGTAGTTTGCCAAAAGGCACCTAAAGGACTTTCAGACCATGAGAAACAAGATTCTCTAGTCTGATGAAACCAAAATAGAACTATTTGGCCTGAATGCCAAGTGTCACGTCTGGAAGAATCATGGCACCATCCCTAAGGTGAAGCATGGTGGTCGCAGCATCATCCTCTGGTCCAGAGCACTCATGACCTCAGACTGGGGTGAAGGTACACCTTCCAACAGGACAACGACCCTAAGCACACAGCCAAGACAATCCAGGAGTGACTTAGGGACAAATCTCTGAATGTCCTTGAGTGGCCCAGCCAGATCCCAGACTTGAACCAGAATTAACATCTCTGGAGAAATCTGAAAATAGCTGTGCAGCGACGCTCTCCATCCAACCTGACAGAGCTTGAGAGGATCTGCAAAGAAGAATGGGAGAAACTCCCCAAATACCGGTGTGCCAAGATTGTAGCGTCATACCCAAGAAGACTCGAGGTTGCAATCACTGCCAAAGGTACTTCAACAAAGTACTGAGTAAAGGGTCTGAATACTTATGTAAATGTGATATTTCAGTTTTTTATTTTTCTGAAAACCTGTTTTTGCTTTGTCATTATGGAGTATTGTGTGTAGATTGATTAAGGGGACTACATTATTGCATCCATTGTAGAATAAGGCTGTAACGTAGTAAATGTCTTAAAGTAATGGAATGTAATTTCTTTTTGCTTATTTGGGCTGTTCTTGCCATAATATGGACTTGTTCTTTAACCAAATAGGGCTATTTTCTGTATACCACCCCTACCTTGTCACAACACAACTGATTGGCTCAAACGTATTAAGAAGGAAAGAAATTCCACAAATGTTAACAAGGCACACCTGTTAATTGAAATGCATTCCAGTTAACTACCTCATGAAGCTGGTTGAGGGAATGCCAAGAGTGTACAAAGCTGTCATCAAGGCAAAGGGTGGCTACTTTGAAGAATCTCAAATTTGAAATATAGTCAGGAAGTTAATGCTTGGTCGCAAATGGGTCTTCCAAATGGATAATGACCTCAAGCATACTTCCAAAGTTGTGGCAAAATGGCTTAAGGACAACAAAGTCAAGGTATTGAAGTGGCCATCACAAAGCTCTCACCTCAATCCTATAGAACATTTATGGGCAGAACTGAAAAAGTGTGTGTGAGCAAGGAGGCCTACAAACCTGACTCAGTTACACCAGCTTTGTCAGGAGGAATGGGCCAAAATTCACTCAACGTATTGTGGGAAGCTTGTGGAAGGCTACCCAAAACAGTTGACCCAAGTTAAACAATTTAAAGGCAATGCTACCAAATACTAATTGGGAACACACTGGGAATGTGATGAAAGAAACAAAATCTGAAATAAATGATTCTCTACTATTAATCTGACATTTTAAAATAAAGTGGTGATCCTAACTGACCTAAGACAGGGAATTTTTACTATGATTAAATGTCAGGAATTGTGAAACTGAGTTTAAATGTACTTGACTAAGGTGTATGTAAACTTCCAACTTCAACTGTATATACCTTTGTGTGTTATTGTTGGTTTAGTCTGTATGAAACATTTACAATAACATGTTTGAAAGAAAGAAAACTGGTTTCCTGGTGTGTGGCTAGTTAGCTGGAACTACCATAGATCTGACATGACAGTCAGAGGTTGTATCCAAGAGAATCTTACTCTAACTTTTCTCAATGGGCATTCACTTTGTCATCTTATCTTCTGAATGGTCCATTGTTTGATGATGTTATTTCCTGTGTGGTACAGGTGCTTGGAGTGACCAGTCGGGAACTCATTCCGAAGGGGACGCGGTTCGGCCCTCTGGTTGGCCAGTGCTACACCAATGACACAGTGCCCAAAGATGCCAACAGGAATTACTTCTGGAGGGTAAATGAGGGACATTGTGGGAACTCATTTTGGTCATATCCTGTTCAATTCTAAAAAGGGGTAAGGGGGCAACAATTGGCACTTGTTGTCTCACATCCTGTGTAATATCTGTTTGTGTGTGTTTTTATGCCAGCCGTGTGTCATTTTTAAAATTTCCTGCACAGACTGTGTATGATAATGTGTGTTTGCTCATTGGTGAGAAGGCAGCATGAGGTCACACACACAGCTGTTTAGTTTCACTGACACCGTGGTTCTCCTCTCTCTGCTCCTCTCTCCGCTACTTTCGGCAGTGCCATGGTCTCACTGCCGGGAAACACATACTGTAGCACACACACAAACAAACACACTGACTAAGCAAGGAAGTGGCTTAGGGTCTGCGAGCCACGACTTCCACTTGCAAATAACACAGCTAACGGGCGTAGGCCTGCAAACAGCATAGTCATGATGACAGACCTACAGATACAGTCCCAACACAACATCTAAACAACGGGGCCACAACACAGACATGAGATCAACATAGATGACCTAGACACTAATGTCATGAGTCAATCTGCAAATAACACGGCTTCCAGACAAAGAGCAGCAGACAAAGTGATGTAAAGAGTTTAGCAGAGAAAGTGATGTAAAGAGCTTAGCAGAGAAAGTGATGTAAAGAGCTTAGCAGAGAAAGTGATGTAAAGAGCTTAGCAGAGAAAGTGATGTAAAGAGCTTAGCAGAGAAAGTGATGTAAAGAGCTTAGCAGAGAAAGTGATGTAAAGAGCTTAGCAGAGAAAGTGATATAAAGAGCTTAGCAGAGAAAGTGATGTAAAGGGCTTAGCAGAGAAAGTGATGTAAAGAGCTTAGCAGAGAAAGTGATATAAAGAGCTTAGCAGAGAAAGTGATATAAAGAGCTTAGCAGAGAAAGTGATGTAAAGGGCTTAGCAGAGAAAGTGATATAAAGAGCTTAGCAGAGAAAGTGATATAAAGAGCTTAGCAGAGAAAGTGATATAAAGAGCTTAGCAGAGAAAGTGATGTAAAGAGCTTAGCAGAGAAAGTGATGTAAAGAGCTTAGCAGAGAAAGTGATGTAAAGAGCTTAGCAGAGAAAGTGATGTAAAGCGCTTAGCAGAGAAAGTGATGTAAAGCGCTTAGCAGAGAAAGTGATGTAAAGAGCTTAGCAGAGAAAGTGATGTAAAGAGCTTAGCAGAGAAAGTGATGTAAAGAGCTTAGCAGAGAAAGTGATGTAAAGAGCTTAGCAGAGAAAGTGATGTAAAGAGCTTAGCAGAGAAAGTGATGTAAAGAGCTTAGCAGAGAAAGTGATGTAAAGAGCTTAGCAGAGAAAGTGATGTAAGAGCTTAGCAGAGAAAGTGATATAAAGAGCTTAGCAGAGAAAGTGATATAAAGAGCTTAGCAGAGAAAGTGATGTAAAGAGCTTAGCAGAGAAAGTGATGTAAAGAGCTTAGCAGAGAAAGTGATGTAAAGAGCTTAGCAGAGAAAGTGATGTAAAGAGCTTAGCAGAGAAAGTGATGTAAAGAGCTTAGCAGAGAAAGTGATGTAAAGAGCTTAGCAGAGAAAGTGATGTAAAGAGCTTAGCAGAGAAAGTGATGTAAAGAGCTTAGCAGAGAAAGTGATGTAAAGAGCTTAGCAGAGAAAGTGATGTAAAGAGCTTAGCAGAGAAAGTGATGTAAAGAGCTTAGCAGAGAAAGAGGGAAATGGTGATAGAGCAGAAAAGCAGAGAGAAAGATCCAACTGAATGTAGTCTGAGAGGGACTATTGTAAGAAAACACTGTCATCGGTCGTTGTGTAAATTCGACCGACTGTTTTGCTCTCCAGGAATGTGTAGTCATTTAGGTGCGCTGTATGGGAACATAGGTCTGATTTAAGTTAGAGTGGTATAACTTTGCACAGTCGATTGTGAGCGGACTCGAGTAGAGTCATCATACTGTCATTCCAGTCGATGATCAATGTCAAAAACAAAACCCACAGAAAAAGCCCACCCCCACCCAAAACCCACAGATGAACCCCCCCCCACCTTCACCCAAAACCCACAGATTAACCCCATATATATATATATATTCCCTCTCTTCCTCTCTGTCCAGGTGTTTTCAGAGGGTCGGTTACATCACATCCTGGATGGCTTGGACGAGGAGAAGAGTAACTGGATGCGCTACGTCAACCCAGCCCGTTGTCACGGAGACCAGAATCTGGCGGCGTGCCAGACTGGCATGGCCATCTACTTCTACACGGTGAGAGCCGTACCACAGGGCCAGGAGCTGCTTGTGTGGTACTGCCCGGAGTTAGCCAACCGCCTCAACTACACACCCCCAGGAGAGCTCGGCACAGAGAGAATTGGTACGTTTTGTAATGCAGAGGTCTGAAACTTGTGGTACAGGAGCTATCTCCAGCGCGCAAACTGCTGTTTTGTGGCCCCCTCGACTAACATCAGATTCATATTGGAATCAAGCCTGCTACTAATGCACTTAATACATTTTACTGCTAGGCCAGGCTAACAGATCCAATCCCATTTCATCCAATCCAATAAGGAATGGGACAATGTGGAATCTCTGATACTTGTATTCACTGTGGTGAGTGGAGGAGAGAGAAAATCAATTTGATCAATGAGTGTTCGGAACAACGGAGCAATTCCTAGAGTTTCCTAGAGCTTTGGGTGGATATTCAAAGTGGGTGGATATTCCAAGACGAAAGCGCTGTCAAAGGTCCAGGCGCCTGACACAATCTTTGTGTGGGTGTTTAACCAGTAATAAAAGTCACACCCACAGGCCTTTGTGAAGGAGGGAGACAAAGAAAGGAGAGAAGATCTAGCTCCATGTGTCACCAAGAGAGGTTTTGTCTCTTCGTAAGGCGAGACCAATTTCAGGTCTCAAAGCAAGGTTTCAGTTTCCTTTTTTCCAATGCACACATACACATACATACTCTCTCTTTCCCTCTCACACGCACACACACTCTCATTCACACACACACACAAACAAGGCTTCTGTGTGTGAGTGTGTGAGTGTGTGTTGGGTGTGAGTGAGAGAGAGAGTGTGTCTGTGTTGGGTGTGTGTGTGAGAGAGAGAGAGTGTCTGTGTGTGTGTGTGTGTGTGTGTGTGTGTGTGTGTGTGTGTGTGTGTGTGTGTGTGTGTGTGTGTGTGTGTGTGTGTGTGTGTGTGTGTGTGTGTGTGTGTGTGTGTGTGTGTGTGTGTTGGGTGGGTGTGTGTGTGTGTGTTGGATGGGTGTGTGTTGTGATGTCTGTCTGTCTGTCTGTCTTGGACAGAGTGTATGGGGCCTTTTTAAAGAAGTAGCTCTGATTTAACTAATAGTTACTGTATATAACACTGAATTCAACTAAGAGTTACTGTATATAATGCTCTGATTTCATTTAACTGATATCAAAAAGAATCAAGACTCCATTTGACTAGGTTGGGATGTGACTGTGTAAAGCCCCTTCACCAGCCAACACACACAGCTCTGCTAGCTGGAACTTGTCTCCTATAACCACTTTCTCCCTCTCTCAGCTTAATCTGGGCCCTGATCAGCCGACTAATGTTTCCCCTTCAGTATCAGCTTCCATAGAGCGCCCGGACAGGTCTGTTAGTGAGAAGCAGATGATCTTAACAGCTGACTGACATAGGTCTGAGATCTGAGACGAGTTCATAAAAAGTAGAAAACAACTGGTTGAACTGGAGTTATTTCCTCTTTTAGAGTGGAGTGAGAGGCTGAGAACTAGAGAAGTGATGTCATAGATAGGGGCACAGTGGACATGGTCTCACACTGAAGGTATGTGTGTCAGGTGGTGTATCTGTTGCGATGGGTTCCACTGTAAAAAGGGAGTGACACTGACTCATAAACAATGGCTTCTACTGTAAAAAGAGAGTGACACCGACTCAAACAATGGGCTCTACTGTAAAAAGAAAGTGTCACAGACTCATAAACAATGGATTCTACTCTAAAAAGGGAGTGACACCGACTCATAAACAATGGGTTCTACTGTAAAAAGAGAGTGACACCGACTCATAAACAATGGGTTCTACTGTAAAAAGAGAGTGACACTGACTCATAAACAATGGGCTCTACTGTAAAAAGAGAGTGACACTGACTCATAAACAATGGATTCTACTCTAAAAAGAGAGAGACACTGACTCATAAACAATGGGTTCTACTGTAAAAAGAGAGTGACACTGACTCATAAACAATGGGTTCTACTGTAAAAAGAGAGAGACACTGACTCATAAACAATGGGTTCTACTCTAAAAAGAGAGAGACTGCAACTTGCGATCGTGTCATGTGCATCCCATGTGTAGTACAGTTGACTAAACTCATCAAGCTGCAAATGATAGTTTCAAGGTACTTTCGTGCAGCAACATTTTACCCTAAGTATGTGTGTGTGTCTTTTTTGTCCCACAGAGCACAACCAGGTTTGCGGGAAGAGGGGGTACAGCATGTCCGAAATCCTGAGGAAGGAGCCCACCAAGCCCCATTCCACTTGCCCCCTACTCGCCGAATCCACACTGTCCCCAACCTGCAGCCCTGTCCTACCCCTCAGCCCCCGTTTGGTCTTCCCCAGCTACCCACCTATCCTATACTGTGCCCCCCCCATCCCCAGAAGAACCCTGGACAGCAGCCATGTCACCCCCCACATGCATTTTCCTGTCAATCCTACCCCAGGTGTCTCCATCACACCCAAACATTACCCAGAGTCCTCAGTGCCAGGCCAGATGTACCTCAGTCAACGGTGCAGTCCCTACCGCATACCTCACTATCCACTTGGCCTTAACAGCATACGACCTCACACATACCCCCTGTGCAGTGACAGACTAGCTCCACATATACCACTTCCACTTCACATGCTGCCCTTTGAGGGGTACCCACACTTCCTGCATCCATCAGCCAATGGACACAAAGAGCTCCCGGTTTCACTGACCACTACACACAAAGACCTCTCACTAACCAATGGCAGCAGAGATATGCCCTTTGCACTGACAAAAAGACACGTAATTTGTTTGACGACCAGTGGGCGCAAACATCTTGGTGACCTTATGCCCTCACCAGAACAATACCTCAAAAACCTCACTGTGACACCAACAGACAACATCAGGGACTCTAAACATGCCCCTGCCAGCAGCACCTTCGATAACCAGCCTCTACCAGCTCCGTCCAGGGCCTCATCCATGGCCTCATCCCCTCTCGCACCCAGGGGAGGCTCACCGCCGGCAGGCCTGGCTGCCTCCTCTGACGACCTCCCCTCCAAGCCCACATCTGCCCTGCTGAGTTCCAGCCACAGTGCAGAGGAAGGGGCAGGAGACCTGCGGAAGGCCAGACGTGGTAGACGGGTCATCGGGTACAAGACCCTGTCCTACCCCCTCACCAGGAAGAACGGGAAGATCCGGTACGAGTGCAACATCTGCAGCAAGATCTTCGGGCAGCTGTCCAACCTCAAGGTCAGTCAGTCCCCCGTTAAATAACTGTCTAACCTCAAGGTCAGTCGGTGCCCCGTTAAATAACTGTCTAACCTCAAGGTCAGTCAGTCCCCCGTTAAATAACTGTCTAACCTCAAGGTCAGTCAGTCCCCCGTTAAATAACTGTCCAACCTCAAGGTCAGTCAGTCCCCCGTTAAGTAACTGTCTAACCTCAAGGTCAGTCAGTCCCCCGTTAAATAACTGTCCAACCTCAAGGTCAGTCAGTCCCCCGTTAAATAACTGTCCAACCCCAAGGTCAGTCAGTCCCCCGTTCAAAAACTGTCCAACCTCAAGGTCAGTCAGTCCCCCGTTAAATAACTGTCTAACCTCAAGGTCAGTCAGTCTCCCGTTAAATAACTGTCTAACCTCAAGGTCAGTCAGTCCCCCGTTAAGTAACTGTCTAACCTCAAGGTCAGTCAGTCCCCCGTTAAATAACTGTCCAACCTCAAGGTCAGTCAGTCCCCCGTTAAATAACTGTCTAACCTCAAGGTCAGTCAGTCCCCCGTTAAATAACTGTCCAACCCCAAGGTCAGTCAGTCCCCCATTCAAAAACTGTCCAACCTCAAGGTCAGCCAGTCCCCTATTAAATAGCCAATATCGGAGATTACAAGTACATTATGTCTAGATGATAGTTTATGTTGATAGGACATCATGATTTAAATAGATTTGTTTATAGAATAGTTTGTGGTCATACGCACATCCTTAAAAAGCTAAGGTGCGGGGGCAATTAAGTATGCATGAAAATAACAGAAAGGCCCGCACACTTTTCATGAAATAGATTTGTCTCATCCTGTTTTTTTGTCTTTCCGCTTCTTTTATGTTATTTTTAATTCTATCATTCTATGTTTCTTCCTCCTTGCTATTCCGTTGCCTTTCTCCAGGTTCACCTGCGTGTCCACAGTGGAGAGCGGCCCTTTAGGTGTCAGACCTGCACTAAGGACTTCACCCAGCTGGCCCACCTCCAGAAACACTTACTGGTTCACACTGGGGAGAAGCCACATGAGTGCCAGGTACAGAAGGCTGAGATCTGATTATCTGCTTATCTAGAATATCTCTGTGCCTGTCTGTCTGTTTATCTGGAATATCTGTCTGTCTGTCTGTCTGTGTCTGTCTGTCTGTCTGTCTGTCTGTCTGTCTGTCTGTCTGTTTATCTAGAATATCTGTCTGTCTGTCTGTCTGTCTGTCTGTCTGTCTGTCTGTGTCTGTCTGTCTGTCTGTCTGTCTGTCTGTCTGTTTATCTAGAATATCTGTCTGTCTGTCTGTCTGTCTGTCTGTCTGTCTGTCTGTCTGTCTGTCTGTCTGTCTGTCTGTCTGTCTGTCTGTCTGTCTGTCTGTCTGTGTCTGTCTGTCTGTCTGTCTGTCTGTTTATCTAGAATGTCTCTGTGCCTGTCTGTCTGTTTATCTGGAATATCTATTTATCTGTCTGTCTGTCTGTCTGTCTGTCTGTCTGTCTGTCTGTCTGTCTGTCTGTCTGTCTGTCTGTCTGTCTGTCTGTCTGTCTGTCTGTCTGTCTGTCTGTCTGTCTGTCTGTCTGTCTGTCTGTCTGTCTGTCTGTCTGTTTATCTAGAATATCTGTCTGTCTGTCTATCTAGAATATCCGTCTGTCTGTCTTTCTGCCTGTCTGTCTGTCTCTTTCTGTCTGTCCCACAGCGTCACTATGCCATACGCCCCAAAACACCCATGAGACTACAAATCTGTCTGTCTCTACAGTGTCTGTCTTTCTGCCTGTCTGTTTCTGTCTGTCCCACAGCGTCACTATGCCATACCCCCCAAAATGCCCATGAGACTACAAAACATTGCTTAATCAAGCCTCTTTTCCAACATTAGCAAGTATGAAATCTTTGCCTTTACGTCAACTAACATTTTAACCTCTCTCATTGCTTTGTGCTCCATCTTTTTCCCTCACTCCAGGTGTGCCGCAAGCGCTTCAGTAGCACCAGCAACCTGAAGACCCACCTGCGTCTCCACTCAGGCGAGAGGCCCTACCAGTGCAAGCTGTGCAGCGGCCCGATTCACCCCAACATGTTCACCTTAAGCTCCACAAGTGCCCGCACACTGTCGAGCGCCCACACCGGTGCCCACTCTGTCCACGCTCTTAACTCCACCACTGCCTCCTCCAGGTGCACCTCCAGGGCTTCTGCCCCGCTGGCTCCACCCTCTCAGGCTCCACCCCCTCAGCTGAAGAGCTTCACTGCATCAACACCGAGATGGAACAGTTCGACCTGAGAAAGGCGGCAGAACGCTGAAAGAAGATGGTGATGGAGGCCGGAGAAATGGAACACCTACATCAGAGTCTTACTGCAAGAGATGAGAACCTCCAGCCACCAAGCGAGCACTGATAAGAATGTGTTGTTCCTGGAGCTTGGTTTCTACGAAGCAGCAGCAGCAGCAAGGTAGTCCTCGGTCCTTAGAGGCTGCAGCATCGCAGCCTCCCTCTGCATGCTGGCCATATCAAACCTGAGTCGGTCATATGATATAACAAACCACTAATACCCTTTCACACTACTGAGCCTAGACATCCCAAGCCCAGCTGTACTTCACTGGCCTGATTGATTATTCATCCACATTATTTCCTGGAAACATATACTGGAAAGGACAATGTGAAAAATAAATACCCGGCAAAGTACAGCTTGGTCGAAAGTTATAGTGTGAAAAGGGTACAAGAGACAGCTACCTATAATCCATCATGCTGACAGTGGCTGATAGTGACCTTGACTGTTGGAAGCAAGGCTTTGTCTCCATGACAGGGGTCTTTCCTCACAAGGCTATGGGAAGACATGAGAACCTTATTGTGAGAGCATATAAACATGAGACTTGCATTGTACCTATTAAATCCTCAGCCTTATTATTCATTTAAGCAGCTTATTGTAACCTGAGGAAGCCAGAAAGACGGGGAGATTTGTCATCAAATGTTTATATGTTTACTACCATCTGCTTTTGTACTACTTGACGATGTGGAGTAATAACAGAAATGAGACAATTCATGTCTTACCTTAAATTTGTATGTGTTTATTCACGTTTTCTGTGTGTGAGTTGATTTACTGAATTGATTTAATGAGTTGATTGAATGTGTCAAATGTCAAAGGAAGTTGTTATCTTGATGAATTCTCTTTCCTACTGCAGTCGCCCACATTGTGTTTCAGAGCTCTGGTAATGAATGACAAGTCGCTGATACATACTCACATGTACGGTAGCTCTCTCTCTCGCTCTCTCTCACACATACACACACACACACTTCAGAAAATCTGCTTTTCAAATCAAAACTAATTATTACCGATGTGTGATCAGAATCAGATGTTAATCAGTATTCAGAGTTTGAAATGAGATAAGCGTGTGTGTGTGTGTGTGTGTGTTAAGTGCGTCCGTCCATGTATTCTCTCTCAAATGTATCACTTCCAGTTGCCAGCAGCAGTTGAACTCATACATACGGGAAACTGTTCACACATGAGATGCTCCTCACTTTCGATCACATACACAACCACCCACTCTCTATGTCCCACACACTACTATTGAGACCAATGTGCTGACTCCCCAGAGATGTGGATGATGAAACTGAAACACATGCGTAAATGATTCATTTAGTTTCCTGCAATAATCCAGTAAATTGTTATACAGGGTATCGATTTAGACCACAACTTATTCAAAGTTCTGTCCCCACCATTTCCCCTTTCACTCAAGGATACATTATTACACACACACACACACACACACACACACACACACACACACACACACACACACACACACACACACACACACACACACACACACACACACACACACACACACACACAGTCCCCAACTGGCAGCTTCATTAAATAGTACCCACAAGACACCATGTTCCAAATACTCAACTAGTCAAAAGAGGGGCCTTTTTTATTGCTTCTTTAATCAGAACAACAGTTTTCAGCTGTGCTAACATCATTGAAAAGGGGTTTTCTAATGATCAATGAGCCTTTTAAAGTGATAAACTTGTATTAGCTAACACAACGTGCCATTGGAACACAGGAGTGATGATTGCTGATAATGGGCCTCTGTATGCCTATGTAGATATTCCATTAAAAATCAGCTGTTTCCAGCTACGATAGTCATTTACAACATGAACAATGTCTACACTGTATTTCTGATCAATTTGATGTTATTTTAACAGACAATTTTTGTAGCTTTTCTTTCAAAAACAAGGACATTAATAAGTGACCCCAAACTTTTGAATGGTAGTGTACATTTTTGTGATACTGAGGATTATAAACCAGGATAGCCACTTTATGATCGAAGAAGAGGTGGCGAAAAAGTGTCAGGTGATGTGTCACGGTCAATGTGACCATCGGGAGTTCGTACAGTACTTACTGTACTGTCTCTTTAAAACCGCACGGCGACGTCAGATATCTTTTGACAGGAGCCAGCCAGCAAAACGAGAATGTAACGGATCCACGGAGGGAGAAGGATGACAATAATAATGTCCCCGGTTGGTTCTCGCGGCGCCCACGTCTCCGTATCATGATAAACGCTGGGCCCGTTGACCGTGTGATGCCCTCCGCGGCTCGGAGCGGGTGTTGGATAGCATGGTGCCAAGCTATCCTTTTCGGTGTGTCGGGGCTGGTGATACTGGCCGAAAGAACCTCGCGTAAGTGGACACCTAATACTAGCCACTAACTTTTGTTATATTCTGCAGATTAACATTCACAGCACGTTCAAACAAACCTCGGACCGCTTTAGTGACCTTCACTGAGTTATATGCATTGGTAGAGCTCTTGGTTTGTCGACAAAATGTACCATTGTGGGCTTCACGGAATGCGTATTTAACTACAGTCTATCGTGCGGGTATTCCAGTACAGTTCAGCATCACTAGTTAGCCAAGTAGCCACACTAGCTAGTTAAGTAGAAGTACATAATGTGAATGTGGCGTGACCCGGTAACCTTGCTTTGCATTGATTCATTGTGGTCTTTAAACCGTTAGATACCGGGACCCAGTTCCTTGGATAAAAATTAAGCAGTGATTAGGACAGCCTCAGGGGACCTTCAAATAACATATTTCTGGGGTAGAGAAAATTATATAAACGTATCATAAAATGTGTGGTTTGCATCACTTAGGGCATTAAGTCGCATACGTGTCAAGTGACTCTACTTTGCAAATGTACTCCGGTGTCTCTGGACATCTCATGAGTATTTTGCATGCACTGAATTTCAGAAACTCACCTCTGGCAATGTACGAGATTAGTTTGGAGGAGCAGAACTTCCGTTTATACAGGTTGGTGATGTCCACCATTTTCAGCGCCAATGTCCGGTAGTGTAGAGCATACTAATTACCAAGAGTTTTAATTTTTCGTAGCTGTATATTTACCACCACAAACCAATGCTGGCACTAAGACCGTACTCAACCAGCCGTATAAGGCCGTAAGAGAAAACGAAAATGCACATCCAGAGGCGGCATTCTTAGTGGCCGGTGATTTTAATGCAGGGAAACTGTGCAACTCGATGTAAAACAACTCTAGATCGCCTTTACACCACACACAGAAACACATTCAAAGCTCTCGCCTTCCATTTGATAAATCGGACCATAACTCTATCCTCCTGATTCCTGCTTACAAGCAAAAACTCAACAGGAAGTACCAGTGATGTGCTCAATACAGTTGTGGTCTGATGAAGCGGATGCTAAGCTACAGGACTGTTTCGCTAGCACAGACTGGAATATGTTCTGCGGTTCCTCTGATGGCGTTGAGGAGTTTACCACATCAGTCACCGACTTCATTACTAAGTGCATCGACAACGTTTTCCCCACAGTGACTGTATGTACATATCCCAACCAGAAGCCGTGGATTACAGGCAACATCCACACTGAGCTAAAGGATCTAATTGCCACTTGCAAGGAGCGGGACACTAAACCGGACGCTTACAAGAAATCCCGAGCCATCAAACAGTCAAAACTTGAATGTGCTTAGTCCCCTCCTGTACTCCATGTTCACCTACGACTGCATGGCCGCGCATGACTCCAACACCATCATTAAGTTTGCTGACAACATAATGGTGGTTGGCCTGATCACCGATGACAATGAGGCAGCCTATAGGGAGGAGGTCAGTGTCATGGCATTGTGGTGTCGTGGACTACAGGAAACAGAGGGCCGAGCACGCCCCCGTCCACATTGACGGATCTGTAGTGGAGCGGGTTAGAGCTTCAAGGAAGCTGAGGAATACTCATGGTTCACACACGCCGACACAGTCGGAGGATGAAAACATTTGGCATGGGTCTTCAAATCCTCAAAAAGTTGTACAGCTACACCATTGAGAGCATCTTGACTGGCTGCATCACCACTTGGTATGGCAACTGCTTGGTATCCAATCGCAAGGCGCTAGAGACGGTAGTGCGCACGGCCCAATACATCACTGTGGCCAAGCTCCCTGCCATCCAGGACCTCTATACCAGACTATTTAACTACAGTGTCTGTTGACCCTTTTTATACTAATTCTTTTGACTTATCATATAGGCTGCTGCTACTGTTTATTATCTATCCTGTTGCATAGTCACTTTATCCTTACCTGTACGTACAGTACCAGTCTAAAGTTTGGACACACCTACTCATTACAGGGTTTTTCTTTATTTTTACTATTTTCTACGTTGTAGAATAATAGTGAAGACATCGACGCTATGAAATAACACATATGGAATCATTGCCAGGTCGCAATTGTAAATGAGAACTTGTTCTCAACTTGCCTACCTGGTTAAATAAAGGTAAAATAAATAAATAAATAAATGTGGTAGTCAGAAAAGTGATAAACAAATATATTTGAGGTTCTTCAAAGTAGCCACCGATTGCCTTGATGACAGCTTTGCACAATTGTCATTCTCTCAACCAGCTTCATGAGGTAGTCACCTGGAATGCATTTCAATTAACAGGTGTGCCATGTTAAAAGTTCATTTGTGGAATTTCTTTCCTTCTTAATGCATTTGAGCCAATCAGTTGTGTTGTGACAAAGTAGGGTTGGTATACAGAAGATGGTCCTATTTGGTCCATATTATGGCAAGACCAGCTCAAATTAGCAAAGTGAAATGACAGTCCATCATTACTTTAAGACATGAAGGTTACTCAATGCGGAAAAAGTGCAGTCACAAAACCCATCAAGTGCTATGATGAAACAGGCTCTCATTAGGACTGCCACAGGAAAGGAAGACCCAGAGTTACCTCTGCTGCAGAGGATAAGTTCATTAGTGATAACTGCACCTCGGATCGCAGCCTAAATAAATGCTTCAGAGTTCAACTAACAGACACATGTCAACATCAACTGTTCAGAGGAGACTGTGTGAATCAGGCCTTCATGGTCAAACTTCTGCAAAGAAACCACTACTAAAGGACACCAATAAGAAGAAGAGACTTGCTTGGGCCAAGAAACACGAGTAATGGACATTAGACTGGTGGAAATCTGTCATTTTGGTCTGATGAGTCCAAATTTTAGATTTTTCGTTCCAACCTCCGTGTCTATGTGAAACAAGTGAACGGAAGGTCTCTGCATGTGTGGTTCCCACTGTGAAGCATGGAGGAGGAGGTGTGATGTTGTGGGGGTACTTTGCTGGTGACACTGTCAGTGATTTATTTCGAATTCAAGGCACACTTAACCAGCATAGCTATCAAAGCATTCTGCAGCGATACGCCATCCCATCTGGTTTGCACGGGACTATATATATATTTTTTTACCGGAGTGCTGCATCAGATGACCTGGCCTCCACAATCACCTGACCTCAACCCAATTGAGATGGTTTGGGATGAGTTGGACCGTAGAGTGAAGGAAAAGCAGCCAACAAGTGCTCAGCATATGTGGGAACTCCTTCAAGACTGTTTGAAAAGCATTCCTGGTGAAGCTGGTTGAGAGAATGCCAAGAGTGTGCAAAGCTGTCATCAAGGCAAAGGGTGGCTACTTTGAAGAATCTCAAATATATTTGATTTGTTTATCACTTTTTTGATTACTACACGATTCTATATGTGTTATTTCATAGATTTGATGCAATGTAGAAAATAGTACAAATAATGAAAAAACCTTGACTGGACTGTACATAATTACCTCAACCCTTGCACATTGACTCTTTACTGGTACCCCTTGTATATAGCCAAGTTATCGTTACTCGTGTATTTGTTCGTTGTTTTATTATGTTTCTTTTGGTTACATTTTTTTCTGTCTGCATTGATGGGAAGGGCCCATAAGTTAGCAACTACACTTGTTGTTTACGAAGCATGTGAGAAATATAAATAGATTTGTAATTACAAAGATCGCTAAAAGTGTTTAAGGATCTCTTCATGAAGACTGTGGTTTCCTTTTATGTATTGATGGTGACATGTAGGGTTGTAGGTTGGGCCTTTCTACAGAGTGTGCCTTCTCAGAATGTACGATAGCTACATGCACTGAATTGGGGTGATGCCAATCCATGGTTTTGCGGTTTCGAGGTTTTGCGAACCCAATTTAGCTACTATCACTAACAGTCCTATCTTGTTTCTATTGCTGGCTACATCCACTCAACTTGCATGCTGCAAATCATACCAATAATAAGATAAATGCTTTTGGTGATGTTTGATTTTGTATGTTGGTCGAAGGGCACACGAGCAGGTGAGGTCCCCTCCGGGTCGTTCTTCTGGAAACAGGTGCTGTGCATCCTTGTTTGCGCATGTGAGAAGCCCTGAGTAAGCAGATCAATGACAAGAGCTCCAGCAAAGGTGACTGACTGCGCGCAAAGTGACTTTGGCCTTGGCACAGATGACTTTCAACCGGATAAAAATACTGCTGTGCCTGAGGCGCTCTCTAGGTCCCCACCAACGGAGACAGCCAGTCCGGAGGGATGTGACAGAAATAATCAATATCTAGCCAACGAGCACTTCTCTCCTCCAGCCAAGTTTGTGGTTAAGAGGCATACACTTTAAAATGGCAATTCATTCATTAATGAGCATCAATGAATTTGATATGGCTTTTACATGTCTGTTTTTAAGAAACCAGGCGTCAGGGGATTGTTTAAATATACCATTCATCCACCCATCCACACTCTCTCTCACTAACTGATTAATGTAGATTACTTTGTGTCCAATGGAATGTGTCACCATTCACTCCCACCATAGATAGACTGTACAGAATGTAACCAAAAGAGAACATTGTTGTGATCAGAATGTAATTTAAAATATTTTGTATGTAGGTAGGTAAATAGACCTTAGTACTTCAATGCAATGATACATTATAATACATTTGTAACACTATTATAGTGTATCTATTTCTCCCCTGTGTGTGTACGTGTTCTATACAGTGATCTACTGCATAGGATTCTACCTATGGAATGAGGAAACGCAGTGGGCGGGGTTGACCCTCGCCCTCCTGTTGCCAGGGATACTGGTCCAGGTGTTGAGTCTCAGGTGGTACCATGACGATGGGGAAGACCACTATTGGTTCCTGACCCTCACACACGTGTTGCAACTGGGCATCTTCCAACGGTGAGCCCACCTGAACAATGGCCTCACCTGGGCGTGTTCAATAGGCACAAAAACAGAAATGTGGAGGTACTATCTGAACTTGTCCAATTAGAAGTGCTTGCTTTTGTTTTCTGTGACAAAATATTTTTTTATGTTTTATTTCCACTGTGCCTTAATGAACACCACCCTGACTCTGACAACAAGGCAATGTGGTTCAGAATTAGAATTTGATGGAGAAGTTGCTTTCAGCTCAGAGTAATTCAGAGTAAACTTAATTTAGAAACCTGCCATTGATTGTCTTAGTTGGATGAATAAGATCTCTTATCCTATTTGTCCTCTAGTACTATACCGGAAGTGATGTGTATTAGAGGTTACCGCAAGGTTTCCATCATTAAACCTGGAATCTTAAAATCTTCTTTGTATCTAATCTGGATTAGATACACAGAAAATTCAACATCATCCAAATTGCAGAATTCCTTACATAATCCCACCATCACACAGTACATCGCATCATCCACCGCCATACATAACCCACTGCTCTCTAGCGCTGGCCCTATCTCACCAGCTCTATCTCACAGCTGTTGGTCTTTGTCTCCACCTTCTGGCAGGTTGTGGGACTGCATGGTGTCTGTATGGGACATGCAGGGCACTGCGGGGGAGCTGGGGGCAGCTGTGATGCAGCAGGCTGATGTGTCCGCTCTCCGCCTGTTGGAGGCCCTGGTCCTCACCCTACCGCAGACCCTGCTGCAGACCTACGTCCTGGCCGTCACTGACGTTGAACTCGACTCCCCGGGTAAGACACCACTGTACCCAATTAATTACAAAGAAACAAACGTATAACATAAATCAAATGTTATTAATTACTACACTGAACACAAATATAAAAGCAAAGATTTGACTGATTTACAGTTCATAGAAGGAAATCAGCCAGTTGAAATAAATTCATTAGGCCCTAATCTATGGATTTCACATGACTGGGAGTACAGATATGTATCTGTTGGTCACCGATACCTTAAAAAAAGGTACGGGCTTGGGTCAGAAATGGATTGTCCCCAGCACAAGGTGCACCTGTGTAATGGTCATGTTTTTAATCAGCTTCTTGATATGCCACACCTTCATCAGGTGGATGGATTATCTTGTCAAAAGAGAAATGCTCACTAACAGGGATGTAAACAAACATATCTTTTTAAATACGATTTTTGTACGTATGGAAGTTTCTGGGATCTTTTATTTCAGCTCATAAAACATGGGACCAACACTTTACATGTTGCGTTTTTACATGTTTGTTCAATATATGTAATAATACCATTTTTACCATCTCTTAGTGGGCCCGAATTCATGAAGTGTGCTGATCTAGGACCAAGTTTAAACTTACCCTAGATCACCACTCCTGCACTGAGATGCTTGATACATAAGGCTCCTGGCCTCCCATCTGGTGTGTTTTAAGCATCTCAGAATAGAGGTGCTGATTAGGATCAGTTTAGCCTTTTAGATCACATTAGTTAGGTTTCCACCCAATTGGCGACAGATTTTCATGCGAATATCCACATAAAAACAAGATGCTTATTTCCCCACTAGACATGTGTTTTTCATGAAGTTGACTTGTTGCATATAAAAGGCTGTGCGTGATGACGTAGTGCACATAAAACTACCTTTTGCGGTTACATTTTCACGGCCAGAAAAAAACGAGTGAAATGGGTTTCCATCGCATTTTCAACTCTACTGATGGTTTTCTCACAAAAACATGTTGTGTACCGAGTGTGTCCACTCTGGTTATGACAGACGTGCTCTAGCATCTGCACTCTGTTGGCTAGAGCACATGTATTGCCTACATGATGAGATTATTATGGACTAAAATAATACTTTTTATTTGTCAAACTGGCAGCCAAGCATTGATGATCATGTCCCTCAATCAGACCCTCGATATTTATTTGGAAAGGAGCATTAAGCTCATCACCTTGCACTTTCACCCCCCTGTGAAGTTCATCATAACTTATTTCATCTGTAGCCTAATCAATCAATAAATCAATCAAATGTATTTATAGAGCCCTTTTTTACAACAGCAGTTGTCAGAAAGTGCTTTTACAGAAACTGAGCCTAGAAACCCCAGAGCAAGTAATACGAATGTAGAAGCACAGTGGCTAGGAAAAACCTAGAGGAACCAGGCTCTGGAGGGGTGGCCAGTCCTCTTCTGGCTGTGCCGGGTAGAGATTATAAGAGTATATGGCCAGATTGTCCAGATTGTTCTTCAGACGTTCCTAGATGACCAGCAGGGTCAAATAATAATCACAGTGTTTGTAGAGGGTGCAACAGGTCAGTACCTCAGGACTTAATGTCAGTTGGCTTTTCATAGCCGAGCAATTCGAGGTTGAGACAGCATGTGGCGGGGGTGGGGGTCCAGTGACCAGGTCAGGTCATAGCCGCAGGCAGAACAGCAGAAACTGGGTCAGCAGCACAACCAGGTGGAATGGAGAATTACACCAGATATAGCAGACTGGCCCTAGCCCCCCGGCACATAGAATATTGCAGCATAGATACAGGAGACTGAGTCGCAGTGGGAGGGCCACACATGTCATCGCGTAACTCTTAAGTTTACTTCAATATGATGGTTATATCAATATTTGCGCATAAAAGCCTTTCTACAGATATTTCTCTCATAATTCATTTTACAGACACAAAGATCCCACCTTGTCTAGTGTATTTTGTTTTGTCGACATTTTGAAAGTTTACTCTCAGGCCTGTAATGTAATTATTTTTTCGACATGTACTTTACTCGCATAAAAAGATTGGCTGGAAACCTGGCTACAGAATAACATTGCACAGACAGTGGACAAGCTGATCCTAGGGTTGGATTGGGAATAATAATAAAAAAAGAAGCTGTCTAACACCCAAACCAATTGTGAAGATGTACAATTGTATCTTATACTGCCCTATTCTGAATTCATGACACTTCCCTCTAACCTTTTCCCTGCATATGTATGACATAGGGCGGTCCAACGATAACAACATTTAATCAAGTTAATCGCAGGATTGGCTGTGATTTAATTACGATGAATGGAAAATTCAGAATTTTTCTCAAATTTAATATTTGTTATACAAAAAGCATTACAACAATATTGAAGTCTTGATTTTTGTCCAAAGTAACAATTAGGTAATTTGATATGGCACACTTTCTTTAGCCTCACTAGCTAGGTTTCGATCCAATTGGCGACAGATTTTCATGCGAATATTCTCGAATCCTCCCATTTTCCCACCAGTGGTATGTTTTCACCAAACAGACTTATTGCAGTGCGTGATGACGTAGAGCACACAATGTACTTCTTCGTTAAAATGTTCATGTACTGAATACATCAGAATAAGACCTTCAATATTTATTGGAAAGGACCATCAAGCTCATCACTGTGCGCTTTCACCACCCTCATCATAACTTTTCATCTTTAGCCCGTAGCCTAATAAACTTCATGGTTTCCTGTGTAGTGTAGTACGTTGTATGGATGATCTTAAACTGCAGTAATTGATGTCTGAGATGATATGAACATGACTGGACATTCAAGCATATCTGTATCCATTCATCCCAATAGCTTCTACCAGGTCTTCCTCCCATTTGTTTTACAAAAATAATTACTTTGGTGTACATACATACATACATATTATACATTATATTATCCAAAAATAGAATCAATGGTTCACCCGGTATACCCTGATGAGGACAGCTTGTCTGAGCTCCTAGAGTGTGCGGCTCTCCTTTATTTTTTTAAATGTTCCACTCCTCTAGCCAGCACCTCACCTGAATAGGTGTGCGTTTCTTTCACCTCAATAATTGAAATTACCCTTATTCCAGACTATAGCTTTAAGGACCAACTTTGGGAAACTCTGAGTTACACTACTAGCTCAGCACTGTGAATAAACACGAGTTAGATTTTTTTATGATAAGTTAAACAGCTGTTACCTTGCCAACTAAAGAGTAGCCAGTTTCTGATATGCTTGCTTTTACAACTCGGAGAAAGAATGGTGTCAGGTTCCCTCCAGATGTGACGCTTGGCATTCAGGCCAAAGGTTCATAAAAACAGAGAATCTTGTTTTTCATGGTGCATGCAGGCTGTCATATGCCTTTTACTAAGGAGTGACTTCCGTCTTCCCACTCTACCATAAATGCCTAATTGGTGGAGTGCTGCAGAGATGGTTGTCCTTCTGGAAGGTTCTCCCGTCTACACAGAGGAACTGTAGAGCTATGTCAGTGACCATCAGGTTCTTGGTCACCGCCCTGACTAAGGCCCTTCTCCCTCGATGGTTCAGTTTGCCCGGGAAGCCAGCTCTAGGAAGAGTCTTGATGGTTCCAAATATCTTCCATTTAAGAATGATGGAGGTCACTGTGTTCTTGGGGACTTTTAATGCTGCAGACATATTTTGGTGTCCTTCCCCAGATCTGTACCTCGACCTCATGGCTTGGTTTTTGCTCTGATGTGCACTGTCAATTTGGGAACTTTTAATAGACAGGTGTGTGCCTTTCCAAATCATGTCCAATCAATTGAATTTACAACAGATGGACTCCAAGTTGTAGAAACATCTCAAGGATGATCAATGGAAACAGGATGCACCTGAGCTCAATTTTGAGTCTCATAGCAAAGGGGCTGTAAACTTCATGTAAATAAGGTATTTTTAATAAATGTACAAATATTTCTAAAGACCTGTTTCACTTCGTCATTATGGGATATTGTGTGTAGATTGCTGAGGAATTACTTTTATTTAATCCATTTTTGAATAAGGCTGTAACGTAACAAAATGTGGAATAAGTCAAGGGGTATGAATACTTTCCGAAGGCTCTGTATGTAATTTCGTTACCAAAATATACAGTCATATCCTAAAGAACTGAGGATTCCCTAACATTCTGGAATTTTCATTGAAATCATGTGCCGTCCATCAGATCAAACGGTGCTGTCCATCAGATCATGCCAGCTCATCTGGGACTATAAGTCTATAATCAGGATGGGAACCTTTTTGAGAAGCGAAGTGGTAGCCGGATAGAGTCGGCCACTTAAAATAGGAAGGAAAGAAAATCCCAAAGAAACAAACTTGTAATTGGTCATTTTTGTAATGGAAAAACCTGGTCTGTGAAAAAGATCTGATCATTCCCCCCCCCCCCCCCCCAATACTTCCCTCTCATCCTCACCCTCTCCCCATTCATCTGCCTCCACAGTGGCGGCATGCGCCGGCCTGTGCCTGCTGTCGCTGTCGTGGGCGCTGGTGCTGTTCAGCCGGGCGTGCTGCCTGATCCGCCCGGGGCACCTGGCCATGCCCCCGGCCGCCCTGCTGTGCCAGCTGCTGTGGAGGGCGGGCATGCTGGGTGCCCGGGTGGCAAGCCTCATGTCTTTCGCCCGCTACTTCCACTGGTGGACCTGCGGAGTGGCAGGTGAGAGAGGGAGGGAGGGGAGCAAATGCAACAACTGGAGAAACTAGAGGGCTTTTCACACGACTGAGCAAAATCAAGCCAAGCCAAACCAAGCTGTACTGAGCAGGCCTGGTTAAGCATCTACATAGTTGCTGGAAACCCTGCTGAAAAGGACAATGTGAACAGAGAAGATCTGAGCCAGGCCAGCACAGTTTGGTTCTGGTCGGCATGATCGTATAAAGGTAGACACAGAGAGAGAGAGAGAGAGAGAGAGAGATGTATTGTTAACTCCTCGAGCATCAGTATTTACTCATGACTCGATTGTAGTCAATAGTGCATCAATGCAGATTTGAGATGCTTCACAATCATCCGACAGCAGAACCAATCAAAATGGTCATTTAGAATAAACTGATTTGACCTACAATTGACCTCTACGTGCATTATACCAAATGCTCAAAGCCTCAGGTTTGATTATAAATAAACAAATCAACAAAAGGCATCTTCACAACACATATCGCCCTTCAAAGCTAGTTTCTTGGCAACCAGTGTCCCCCTGCATGACGATGCACAATACCTCTTACCTCTATCTCTGTTCCCTCTGGTCCTGCTGAGCACACGTGCATACACACACACAACCCTTCCCCTCTCACCGTCACACATGCACACACACAACCCTGCCCCTCTCGCCGTCACACATACACACACACACACACACACACACACACACACAACCCTGCCTCTCTCGCCATCACACATGCACACACCCTCTCTCTGTCTCACACACACACTTTGTATTCCCACCACAGAGGTGCTCCACTGTCTAATTCACTCTGGAATAATGTATTTTTACATTGACCTCCAGGCTTCCACTGGCTCACAGCGTCTTTCTGGCTGGTCGCCCAGCAACCCGATATCTGCACTGGCCCGTGGCGCTGGCGGCTGTTCAACGCTGTGCTGGGATTAGTCCACATCTTCCTCTTCCTCAATGTCAAAGAAGGCCCCTCGCGCTTTCGCATGGCCGGCTTCTACCTGGTACGTACGAGAGAGAGAGAAGAAACTCTAGAGGGTAAATTTGTACGCAGCAACTGAATTACCCTTTGGGGACAAAGATATTAGTTAGTTCAGATTTAGTTCAGTTTCAATTTCCTGCTTCTACGTGGTACGTATGATGACAAGGAGGATGAGGATTTCGCTACAGGGACAATAAAGATTGGTTTAATTTGAATTAAGTGTGCAGCTTAGGAATGTTCTGATTGACTTCTGTTTGAATCTCCTGGTGCTCGTTGTTATTTCTTGTCTTATGCCTTCACTCCTGTGTCTTTGAGATGAGTTGTGTGTGTGTGTGTATATATATATATATATTATATTATATTATATTATATTATATTTTTTTTGGTGGGGGGGGTCACTATCCTGACCTCTCGTTTGACCTCTTCTCCTATAGGCCATGCTACTGGAGAATGCCACACTACTAGTGGCAGCGTCAGACTTCCTCAGTGAGAAATCATGGGATAGCATAACCCTCCCTACTATCGTGCTGTGCAGCTTCCTGCTTGGTGAGTCAATCTTTGTAGTCTCCCTATTCTAATGTAGAATTGAGTTTTAACCCCCAGGTTATGCCTGAGGTGTGTGCACAGAACAGAGGATGTTAAAAAGAGCATTTACAAAGCTAAAGTTAAACCTATTACGTGTTAAAAGGAAACTTCTTCTATTCAAATGTAGATTTAATTTAGGGCAAATTTCTACTACCAGAGAAACCTCAAATATCACAGATTTAGTCATGTTCATGGTTATAAGGGATATATTGTCTATCTAAAGGCTGGTTTGCACTTCTATTGACATGCTGTAGACAGCTGTCGCAGTGACATCATAAACGCTCTATTGTTGTCCGACACCAACTTGTCGTTTATGTAAAGTATAAACACAAAAATGACAGCCTCTATATGACATCAGCAGCTTGGTGATCCAAATAGCATAACTACCTGATTTTAACACCAATAAACTCATTTGTTTCAAAATAATTGTTTGTATATGTCATGCCAGGCAGCTAAAAAAACTATCTAGCAACTAAAAGCAACTTCCTAAAGGATGTTTTGGTATGTTTTTAGCTTGTTAGCTAGCTAGCCAGTTCAAATAGCGCATAGCTGAAAATGTCGTAACTTTAGCAAAAACAAATTGTCATTATTGCAAGAAAATAAACTCACAATAAGATAATTATTTACAAGGTAATGGTGAGCTTTCTAGCAGTCTTGTTACTGGCACAAACCAGGTTTCCATCCAACCTTTTTATGCAAGTTTAGTTTATTAGGATCCTCATTAGCTACTGCACATGCAGCAGCTACTCCTCATGGGGTCCACATAATGACAGTGCAGAACAGTAAGACAAGAACAACATTAAATAGGAAAGACAACAAATACTATTTACACACTTCATATTCTTATATACACTGCAGTTAAATCGTATTATTTATAAAGAGAAGAGGTTCTGTGATACAATATTTTTTTTATTTTTTAAGTTGCTTTTTGCCTAAAACCCCTGGTGGCAGAGCATTCCACGATGACATGGCTCTATACAAAGCTGAGCGACGCATTACAGTACATCTGTTTTCAGTTTAGGTACTGTGAAGAAACCCATAGTGGCGTGTCTGGTGGGGTATGCATGTCTGTTTGAAGTGTACCTATGACTGTCATGCATGTTGATGATGTTAGTTCTATGTTTGCAGTTAAAGGCAAGGTGTGCTGCTTTGTTGTGAGCCAGATGCATCTTTTCTCTGCTGCACCTGACCATGTTGCCGGACAGTAATCAAGATGGGACAATATCAGAGCCTAAACGACTAGTACAGTTGATCTTTGTGTCAAACACGCAGAATACATTTTTATAACAGACATACCTCTCCCCATCTTCACAACCGCTTTGTCAATATGACATAACTGACTATCCAATGTTACTCCTAGGTGTTCAGCTTCTTCACCTTGTTCATTGTTCATAAGATAATGCTTTAAACCAAATACAATTATTTTTCAGAGCAGTTTATTATTAATGACCAGTTCGGACACTGGCTGTAACTCCATTCTAAGAGTCTCAGTGAGCTCACTGGCTGTAACTCCATTCTAAGAGTCTCAGTGAGCTCACTGGCTGTAACTCCATTCTAAGAGTCTCAGTGAGCTCACTGGCTGTAACTCCATTCTAAGAGTCTCAGTGAGCTCACTAGCTGTAGGTGCTGATGTGTGCAGTCATCAGCATACATAGTCATTTTAGGTTCTTGTAAAACAAGTGGCAAATCATTTCTAACAGCCCAATGCAACTGCCCTGAGGGATACCACACTGTACACATCTGATGTTAGAAAAACATGTTTGATAAAACATGGCATGACAGGCCTTATGGAAACAGCTAATTTGTCTGTAAACATTCCAAATGTTGACAACACAAAATATGATATGTACCCATTGTTCCTTCTTTAGTGCATTGGTAGCGAGTTGATACAATTCCAAGTCTGGAAGGCTAAAACCACCCTGAGACTTAGGAAGTTATTTATTCTATACATTTTATTTGCACATATAAAGTATGTTATGACCGAGTATACTTTTTTTTTAAAGAATGTCTTTGGTGGGATAATTGGTATTACTGAAAATAAATACAAAATATTTGGCAGCCATGCAATTCTAAAGAGCTTTATTCTGCCTGTAAGATTTATGGGAAGATTTATTCCATTTAATTAGATCTGCTTTCATATTGTTGAGTAATGGAGTAACGTTCCATTTCTCAAGCTCATGCTCATCCTCAATCTTTGTATGTGTCTTATTTTCAAAGGGAAAAAGCTAAGAACATTAGTAACTTCATAATTAAGAACACTGTAACAATATGGAACACTGTAACAATATGGAACACTGTAACAATATGGAACACTGTAACAATATGGAACACTGTAACAATATGGAACACTAACAATATGGTAGGCCGTCATTGTAAATAATAATTTGTTCTTATTGGACTTGCCTAGTTAAATTTTTAAAAAATATGGAAGATAATGTATTCTACGAGCACCACTATCACTTCCTAAAAACACAACCTTATTGAACAATCCTTAGATAGCTTTTCAGAATTCACCAACAAATTGATCCACATGGAAAACTAAAGGCATAGAAACCATGAATGACTTGGTAACAAGAAATACATTTATTTCCATGCCAGAACAAAAAAGTAATTTTGGGCTGACCAATGTAGATTGTTTCAAATATATGCAACTTAAGTTACACATCACAAAATCTCTATTTGAAATATTTTGGACATCAGAGCAACCTTGAGGGAATCTTATTTGAGTCCGAAAAGCATATTCATATGATAGGTAATGTATACACATTTTTGCAGAGAGCATATCCAGCTGACAATCTCTTTGGAACCAAGACTTAAAAAGAACTGAGGTTGGCACAAGATGGAGTGAAAGTTGTGGTATAACTAATGAAATTATAGTTAACACAAAATGTAAGCTTAATCTAGTATAAGCTAATGTATAGACTGTATTATACAAGAGACAACATTCACACATTCTACAGCATAACGGCAGAGTCATGTCTTAAGTGTAAAACTAATCATGACTCAATAATCCATGCTTTCTGGGAATGCTATGAAGTCCAGAAGTTGTGGGCGGAGCTAGAAAGTTGGTTATCAGAAGAATTACAATGTCAACTTAATTTGAACCCATCTCTCGACATATTTCAACACATGGCATATGGGGGTGTAGTGAGATACCCAATGGGTTGGACGATTCTCTTCTCATCACTCATCTTGGAAATAAATCAACCCACCATCAGTAACACAATGGAAAAATCGAAACAAAATGGTGCCGTTTCAGGCCATGTGGCAGAAAGATGGTGGCACTGGAGATGGGAGTGTCTGCTAGTGGGTCTGGGCAGGTGTGATGTAGTTGATGTTTGTTTGGTTTATAAAAGAGAAAATAAAACCGGACAAAAAAAAACACACGCTAGACAAGGTGGGATCTTTTTGTGTGTCTGAAATGAATTATGTGAGAATAGGTGGCGCAATTGCCTTTATGTGCAAATATTGTTCCTGTTTTATAACTATCGTATGGACGTAAACGTACGGTCTCACTAAATGATATGGTGTGGGGTCCTCCCACTACGACTCAGGAATGTAAGCAGTTTATTTGACTTTTTATTAAATGCAGATTTTAGAATGTTCACACAAATCTGTCGCAAATTGGATAGCAACCTAACTACTGCGTGGTAACCATGACAACAGACACTCCGAAAGGGTCAAAGTTCTGCGAAAAGGAAAACGGAAGCAACTGTCTACAGGAAATCCGCCGGAGTATAAATGAAATGTTATTTTGACCAGTGAGGTTCATATATATTTCCAAACTATGAGGTTGGAATAATACTCCCCTTTTAGTGTAAGAGTTGTTTGAATAGACTTGTTTTGGTGGGATGAAGTTTTGGCCTGCCGTTATGACATCACCAGACAGTAAATGAGTTAACAGACCAATAAGAAAGAGTTCCAACCCTCTCTGCCAATAACAGTTTTCAGTTTTCCCCTCCCAACTCAGACCACTCCCAGACAGTCCTAGCAAAATTCTTTATTTTTGAGCATTTTAATTGAAAACAATCACATTAATGTACTTATTTGTTACCAAGAAATGATTTGATATTGAGATAAAAATGGCTGCATAGGACCTTTTTAAAGCACCATGTCAAGCTTCAGACACAACCAACTTTTACTGTTTCCCATAGGGAACTTTCAATCCCATCACTTAATTTAAACACCATGTACTATACTGCGTGTTTCTAAGTCTCCCCCTCTCTTTTCTCTCCCTACTCCAGGCACCACCTCTCTGGTCCTGTACTACCGCTTCCTCCACCCCAAGTCCACCGAGATCACCCAGGGCAAGGGCCAGCGCTTGGGCCACCACAACCACCACATGGGCTCCACCTGTCTAGAGGGCCTGGAGCGGGGCGAGACTTCCTACTCCCTGGGGGGTGGTTGTGGTGTCAAGAGCCTCCCCCAGGCTGCCCCCTCCTCCCTGCATAACCACGGCAGCTTCTCCCTCTCAGGCGTGGCCGGCTCCCTCCTGGAGCATCCTGGGAGTTGTGGTCCCAGGCTGGGTAACTCGTGTCCCTGCCGCCACCACCACTGGCTCCTGATTCGCTTGGCACTAAAAACCGGTGACTTGGGGAAGATTAACTGCGCCTATGGTTCCGGCGGTGTGGCGGCCATCTTGGAAGTGGACGAGTCCTATTGTAACTCTGAGGCCAAGAGTACGGGCGGCGGCGGGACGACCACAGCAGGCGGCGGCAGCTGCGACGGGGTCTCCGGGGCTTCCGGGACCTCAGTGTCTGAATCACAGGGAATGAAGGGGGGCTTGGTGCCCCTCTCGGACTGCAAGGAGGAGTTCCAGAGCGCTAGCGATGAGCCCACGTCAGCCGAGACGCCCAGCGAGGGCGAGGAGGAGAGCAAGGACAGCCTGGAGGACATGGAGAGCCCACTGGAGTCACCGGTTTCTGACTCCTTCAAGCGTAGCTCACCCGAGGGCAAATTGTTGTTTAGGAAAAGCCCCGAGCCCTATTTCTGCCCTAACACTACCCTGTCCAGCACCACACTGTACTTCAGTGCCGACCCCCAGTCCCCCAGCAGCACCAGCAACCCCCACCTGGACCGGGTCAGCCCCCCCATGGGCATGGCAGGCCTTAGCTTCATCCCCAGCAACCCCGCCCATAGGGACATGACAGGCCTGCAGATGGGTCGATTGGGTCCGTGCTACACCTCAACACCCAAACTGGACTCTGGGGCGCAGGGGGACTCACCGCCTAGCATCCCCCATCTGAGTGGTCCCAGGAGGCAGCTGATACTGTCACGCCGAGACCAGGATGATGGATTTTAGTAACAAGGGAGAGATAAAAAGACAGATGGGAGAGAGAGACTGATTATGCTTCCTCTCTATTGCCTTTCCAATCTCAACGCTCAAAACCAGCTCCATTAGAAGCACACATATCTTATGTAATATACATTTCCTATAGATGTGCACCGTTACCAACTCTTGCTGATCATTCCAAGTACCAAGTACTTTCTCTTGAGGAGAGGCCGATACCGGCGAGTACCGATTCAAGTATTTATTTTTCATAACATGAACTTTAACCCAGTTCAATCAATGCTACCTCCTAATCAACCAAACATAATGCAGTAAACAAATAATGACATATTAAAACACAAAAATGCTTTTAAAAATAATCATTTCAATACAATAACAAATATAGAAAAGTTATTCTACGAAAACTAGTAGGGCTGGGAATTGCCAGGGATCTCACGATACGATATTATCACCATACTTGGGTGCCGATACGATATGTATTGTGATTTTTACGCTTCTATATGTATTGAGATTCGATGTTCCAAACATATTGCTCACTATATGTCTGCTGCAGAGGGACGAGAGAAAGCCATGAGAAAACCAGTTTCAATCAGTCATGGAAATAAAAGTGCTGAAAAGAAATTGGCTCACCATTTATAAAGGAGAACACGCTATAGAAGGAAAAATACCGGAGTATTGGCACAGGTACATTTGACTAGCGCAAAATGTATATCGCAAGATCGTAAAAACAAATATCCCGATGTGTAACCATATCGATTTTTTTTTTTCTCCCATCACTACTAGGCAGGAGACATGACCCCGGCTAAAGTGAAGATGCCCACCATAATATGTCAGCTACATATCTGAACTTTATCTGCTAGCATTTACAGATACCCTGTTCAAGTAGTAGCATATCGGCCCGATACCAAGTACCATTGATAGTATCCGTGCACTTCTAATTTCCTTGTGTGTTTTTGTTATTCTTTTGAAATTATGCTCGCTCCCCCCTGCCCCCCAAAATGAACATATGATCAGGGGGGTATTCACTAGGAACCAAACAAAACCAACCGGAAGCAAACAGTCTTAACAGGGAGTGACTAAGCTGAACTTGTCCAATAACAAACAGTTTTCAGTGCAAAAACGTTTTGCTACCGTTTGCTATGGTGTGGAGTAATGGCGACACCACAGGGGAACATATACATTCATTTGCTGACACTGCTTAGGACAGACAGGCTCCAATGTCGACTCGACAAAACTGTTTGATGCTGAAATTTGACAGGTGTCTCGCTTTTATAGAACACCATTTGCCTTTTGCGAAGTTGTTCATATTAACAAACATGTATTGCTAAGAGCTAATTAATTTTTTAAGGTACATTGTTGTCAAAAAATATGTTAAAAAATATAAATATTTGTCTCAAAGACATGTTGAACATGTAAACTTGCTAAATGCAGTTTTTCGGTTGAGATGCTATATAATATGTTTTTGTACTGTCTCAGGCCCATGGTTAAGTTTCCACACCTCAATGTGATTTAGGGATATCCAAGACATGTTTTGCTGTGCTAACTTTTCCATCTCTCTTATAAGGGATCATTGTAATGTTGATTAAATGTTCTATAAAGGACCCAGGATGAGATCCATAGCTGACGCATACAGAACACTAAAATGATGCTGGTTTTCATAGTTTTCTCCCTCTCAGGTGTTTGCCTATTCAACATTTTGTTCCATAGGTCAAGGCCACTGGTGGCTTGATAACAAAGAAGCAATAAAGGTTATATTGGGTGGACATAATGCAAAAAGTAGTTTTAATTATTTGGTCTTTCATTGAATTCTGTGTACAAATTAATGTATGCATTATATTATTTTATATCTACATTGAAAGCAAAGAAGTTATGTTATGCTTGTAGGTATTACATGGTAATGCATAGGTAATATGGGGTAATTTGTGTCTTTTTATTTGTCCTTTTGAAAAGAGGGTGATTTGTAAACAAGCTTGCTCAGTTATTAATGCTAACTAGTTTTACATACAAATCATTTCGAACATTGTTGTAAATAAGAAAATGCTTTGAAAGTTCTATAAACGTTGTGTACCATTCTGGAATTCTGAAGGAATTTCACTTCGCCTTGCCTTTAATGAGGAATTTCAAAAACCTCCCCTTTTAAGAATGTGCACATGCGCAGAGTGGGGAAACAGTTAACTTCTGAACTTCGCAGGCAGAAATTTTTTGGGGAAAAAGTAATTCTGCTGAAATGGCATTCCGGAGGAGAAACAAGAGTTATCCCTTCTTCAGCCAGGAATTCTTAATACAAAATCATGCCGATATCGTCTTTAGTTTGGTCATTTTTATTCTCATTGGATTGATGTTTGAGGTGAGATGAATTCTGATTTCAATTTTTTTGACGAATACATTGTTGCAGTTTTTGTTACAATGCAACAGTTGTCTACCTAGGGTTACAAAGTAACAGTTTAGCAGAATTTGTTTATCGTTTGTGTTCAAGTTGAAGCGAAAGACAGGACATCATTACATCATCATTTCCTTCATCTCAACATCAGTCTGTAGGCTATTTCATCTACGTTTTTGTCAGCTAAAACGGGACAAATTCCATTTCAAATGTAATTTTTTTTTTGCATATGATTAACCCATTTTAAAGTGTTGTCACTTTGTAAAAACAATGCAAAACTGACAATGTGGTACCTTTTTTCATTTTGCATCGATGTTCAACTAATGAACTCGTTCGGTGTGTTTGACATCAACGAAAAGCTCATTTAAGTCACATCTAATGACCATACATGTTTTATACCAGCCCGTTGCCAAAGCTTTTCGACTCCGGTAACGTTAGTCCGCTGTTAACTGCCACGTCTCCATCTTTGAGCGATGCTATTTTGCAATGAAAGAGTAGACTGGCTCACTTTCCTATGCTCTTGATACCAATTGTGTTCCATTATCTATTTGCGCCCTAGCTGTCATTTGAATTAAAGGACAAATGTAGGCCTAAAAATTGTACCCCTTTGACTTCGTGATTAGATACTTGAATGGTTCGACCAGAAATGGTCGTCATTGGATGATGAATTGGCACAGAAACACTTGCCGTAGTCTAATCCGTTAAAATAACAGTATGGTTTGTTTGGCAAAGTAATTTTCATTGCTGCGATTTCTGTTTTTTTTTAGCCTAGGCTCTTTAGGAGTAAATCCGGAATTTAATTTCCCTTCAGCGAGCTATTGCCTCTATGTGTTCCTATAGACTATGGGGGGTTATCCTGAGTTAAACCAACACGTTTCGGAAAAAGAGTGAAATGCAATGTGTGAACATTTCACTCTCCATAGCCACGTAAACGAGATCCTCTCTCATGAACTCGGTGGGCATTAGTTTTGACAATGCACCAGTGGCCCCCGCGCACATGGAATGTTGGCAACTTGTTAGTGCACTCCAGTCTAGAGTTTAGTCTACTGTGAAGTAGCGTCAGCCCTTCGTCAATGCAAGCCGTGTCATGCCGAGCCTACATGTTTTTTTTTCTCTTTCTACAGCACAGTCATACCTCGGCATTCCAATAGTATGTGATTGCAGCCTTGAATTGAGGGCATTCCTGCATCTGCAGTAACCCCCCCCCCCCCAAGCATCCAATTGGTTCCTGCATGAATGCCATCTTGTGAGATTTTTGATATTCTGGATTTCCCCTGATATGTGTACTGGAGTCCTAGCTAGCACACAGTGTCCTTCACTCCAGCCTGCTGAACACCTGCCCTTGCAGTCCTTAACAGAACTGTGGGAAAGCAGTGCCTGACAGGGGGGGGCAAACGACACAGTCTACTGTTGTTGTCCTAGCTACTAGCCACCGGTGTCACCCCCCCCCCCCCCCACACACCTTCTTCTGTGTGCATCCAACACCACCTACTGTACCCCCCCCCCCCCCCCGACCCTCGTGTGTACCGGATTCCTATCTTATAAAGAGGGGTTCCTACAAATGCAGGGACACCCAGAATTGCAGGCCACATTTACATCCTTCTCCGGATTAATTTTCAAAGCACAACGTCAAATTATGCCCAAAAGTGGGAGGTGTTTGAGAAAGTAGCCATTTTTTGAAGCAGTTTGAGGATAGAGAGACACACAAACACGTCCATTACCAGACTGTCTGTACTTGATTGCATTATAGAGGAGGTCATGCATAGGCAAGTCACTTGGCAGTGTCAAGAAGGTAGTCAGACAGGATAGATATAACCTAAATGTGATTATGGTTCTCTTTTCTAGGCAACAGCAAAGACTGCCATATTGTTTATTCAACCTCAGTACAACATCAGCACACCGTCACCAGGTTTGTGCCACAACCCCTATGCTGCACTACATCCACAACCCCTATGCTGCACTACATCCACAACCCCTATGCTGCACTACATCCACAACCCCTATGCTGCACTACATCCACAACCCCTATGCTGCACTACATCCACAACCCCTATGCTGCACTACATCCACAACCCCTATGCTGCACTACATCCACAACCCCTATGCTGCACTACATCCACAACCCCTATGCTGCACTACATCCACAACCCCCATGCTGCACTACATCCACAACCCCCATGCTGCACTACATCCACAACCCCCATGCTGCACTACTACCACATCAGCTATGCGTCCCAAATTGCACCCTATTCCCAATATAGTGCACTTCTTTTGACCAGGGCTAATAGGGCTCTCGTCAAAAGTAGTGCTCTATGTAGGGAATAGGGTGCCATTTAGGATGAAGACATACTATGGACTAAAAGGATCTAGACCTACTGTATATTTGCTCAGTGGCATTGCATCACTCTGGCTGCATTTACACAGGCAGCTTCATTCTGACCAATTAGTGGGGAAAAAAAATCTGAATTGGGCTGCCTGTGTAAACCCTTTGTTAGAGTAGGCCTATCTGCTATTTCTATCAGACCTGGGTCAAATACTTTCAGATACTTGAGCTGCACTTGGTTTAGTTTGCCTAGTACAATGGAACCAATGGAATAGAAAGTGAAAACGCCAAGCTAAATCAAGTGCACTGCACTTCAAACCCTTTCAAGTACTGATGCAGGCGTAACTGCTGAAACATGTTAGCCTGCCCGGCCGAATAAAATACATCAAAAATTGTGAAATGTGGTGACGTCTTTTAGTCCTTAAA
Source organism: Oncorhynchus kisutch (assembly GCF_002021735.2). NCBI lineage: Eukaryota > Metazoa > Chordata > Actinopteri > Salmoniformes > Salmonidae > Oncorhynchus > Oncorhynchus kisutch. Next base: position 13,066,069 of record NC_034185.2, on the reverse strand, counting down.
AAAAAATGATTCTTGAACTTGGGATTTAATTGGAAGTGGTTGTCATATATGGCCGAGCACCCCGCTATTAAAGTGAGAGTGCATCCGTTACCCACTCCACAATGTGAATTTGATCTAGGCCTGATTTGTATTCTAGTTTTCTTCCTTTTGAGTCTGAAAGAGCAGCAGATAATAAGTTGCTCTGAGAATACCTGTTGTCATCAACGCATTCCTAGCTGTAGCCTACGTTTGTGTGTATGACCAGTGTCCCTTGTTATTCATTATGCCTCCCTGTTCTCCATTGTTTGTCCTCCCGTCTGTCTTCCTGTCCGTCCGGCTGTCTGTCTGTCCTGCTTGTCTGTCTGTCCGTCCGTTCTCCTGTCTGCCCTCCTGTCCGTCCTATCTATCGGTCATCCTGTCTTGTCTGTCCATTCTTCTGTCCTCCTGTCGGTCTTCCTGTCTGTCGGTCTTCCTGTCTGTCTGTTCGTCCTTCGGTCCGTCTGTCCAGAGGGAGAGGTGACGTTGTACCAGTACGGCTGGCAAGACTGCACCACCATCCTCTTCTATTTCTTCATCACCATCATCCTCCACGCCGTGGTGCAGGAGTACGTCCTGGATGTAAGTACTACCAAGACCCACTGCATTTTGGGTATTAGTGTTTTTGTATCCCCTAGATTATTTTTTCTAAGTAGGGTGCAAAGGTTCCCAAAGAAACAGCCAAGGCACTCTGGCATCTTAACTGGCTGTCAGTGAGTCAATGGGGCTAGGCGGGGTGGCCCGACTTATTGATACAATGGTAGGGAAACACAAGTGGTGAAATGGAGATTCAGGTCTGAGTAGAAGAGCACCCTTTTAAGCACAGATGTAGGATCAGTCAATCATTACATGAACCACTTGAAGTGGACATGCGAAACTGACCTTAGATCAGCGTCAATGGGCCTACTCCAGACAGACTCCTCAGGAGGTCACAAGGTCAAATTGGGTTATCCTTCTGTCTGCTCTCCTAGATAACTTGCAGGACACAGGAATGTAGCCTGTGCTCGTATCCACAAAGCATTTCAGAGTGCTGATCTAGGATCTATACCATTATATTCATTATGGCAAAAATTCTAAAAGGCTAAACTGATCCTAGATCAGCACTCCTACTCTAAGATGCTTTGTGGATACGGGCCCTGATCCCAAATCTGTTTGGGCTTTCTTCCTAACTCCTACGTTTAGCATGACCATAAGAGTTGGCAAGACAGCACAAACAGATCTGGGACCCAGGTAACAGGAATGAGATTGTAATAAAAATGGTTGATCTCAAAAAAAGGTAATGGGGTTGTTATTTTCCGCTCTAGCTCCATAATCAAGTGTGTTTTACGATGGCTTAACGCTTGAACGGCATGCCTCTGCTCAGAGGGGTGTACTACAAAGCAGGATATGGAGTTAGCCAGCAAACTTGTCAACATTTTCTGATATAACTCTAATTTATTTAACAAATGAAAAGACATCTAGGTTCAGCTTTTTTCTAATGAACCATAAAATCAGTAGTTATTTCTGTTATCAAAGTTAGCTGGCTAACCCATTGATCCTGCTTTGTAGTACACCCCTCAGAAGGGCTTCAGAGTGGCTAAAAATAGCCATCTTGTTTGTAGGTAATTTTATTGTTGTACACTTCATTTTGTATCATAATGACTTGTTGTTGTTAGAAAGTGAATAGGCGCCTCCATCTCTCAAAAAGCAAGAACACCAAGTTTTGTGAGTCAGGCCAGCTGTGTGTGTTTCACCTGGTGTCCAGCGTGTGGAGTTTCTACATACTTATAACAGTAAGAAACGCACAAATGCACACACACATACGCAGCCACACACACATCAATGTGTAGTGTTAGGTCAAAACTTCATGAACAATTCCACTGTCTCCCTTTTCCCTTTGCAGGAAGGATACGTGTTTCACCCAAGCACCCTTTGGGAGAACTACCCACATGTCCACCTCCGGTATGATGACTCAGCACTAAACAGGGTCTGCATCTGAAATGGAATAGCAGACTAATCTTAACAGTGATATACATATATACAGTGATATACATATATACAGTGATATACATATATACAGTGATATACATATATACAGTGATATACATATATACAGTGATATACATATATACAGTGATATACATATATACAGTGATATACATATATACAGTGATATACATATATATATATATATACAGTGATATACATATATACAGTGATATACAGTGATATACATATATACAGTGATATACATATATACAGTGATATACAGTGATATACATATATATATATATATATACAGTGATATACACATATTTTTAAGTGGGAGAACTTGCACAATTGGTGGCTGACTAAATACTTTTTTGCCCCACTGTACGTACATGCATACATACATTACATACATACATACAGTGCCTCAAAGTATTCAGACTCCTTGACTTATCCACATTTTGTTACATTACACACATATTCAAAAATGGATTAAATAAAAAATCCTCATCAACCTACACACAATACCCCATAATGACAAAGGGCAAACAGGTTTAGATTTTTTTTGCAAATTTATTAACAATAAAAAACTGGTTCCTTATTTACATAACTATTCCAACCCTTTGCTATGAGACTTGAAATTGAGCTCAGGTGCATCCTGTTTCCATTGATCATCCTTGATGTTTCTACAACTTTCTACAATTTGACATGATTTGGAAAGGCACACACCTGTTTACATAAAGCCCTGCAGGTGACGGTGCATGTGAGAGCAATAACCAAGCCATGAGTTCGAAGGAATTGTCCGTAGTGCTCCGAGACAGGATTGTGTCGAGGCACAGATCTGGAGAAGGACATCAACATTTCTCCAGTATTGAAGGTCCCCAAGAACAGTGGCCTCCATCATTCTTAAATGGAAGAAGTTTGGAAGCACCAAGACTCTTCCTGGAGCTGGCCGCCCAGCAAAACTGAGCAATTGGGGCAGAAGGGCCTTGGTCAGGGTGGTGACCAAGAACCCGATGGTCACTCTGACAGAGCTCCAGAGTTCCTCTGTGGAGATGGAAGAACCTTCCAGAATGTCAACCATCTCTGCAGCACTCCACCAATCAGGCCTTTATGGTAGAGTGGCCAGATGGAAGCCACACCTCAGTAAAAATCACGACAGCCTGCTTGGATTTTTTTTAAATTTTTTATTTTTTTATTTTACCTTTATTTAACCAGGTAGGCAAGTTGAACAAGTTCTCATTTACAATTGCGACCTGGCCAAGATAAAGCAAAGCAGTTCGACAGATACAATGACACAGAGTTACACATGGAGTAAAACAAACATACAGTCAATAATACAGTATAAACAAGTTTATATACAATGTGAGCAAATGAGGTGAGAAGGGAGGTAAAGGCAAAAAGGCCATGGTGGCAAAGTAAATACAATATAGCAAGTAAAACACTGGAATGGTAGTTTTGCAATGGAAGAAATAAAGTAGAAAAAAAATAAAGTAGAAATAAAGTAGAAATAAAAATTAAAATAATGGGGTGCAAAGGAGCAAAATAAATAAATAATTAAAAATTAAATACAGTTGGGAAAGAGGTAGTTGTTTGGGCTAAATTCTAGGTGGGCTATGTACAGGTGCAGTAATCTGAGCTGCTCTGACAGTTGGTGCTTAAAGCTAGTGAGGGAGATAAGTGTTTCCAGTTTCAGATATTTTTTTTGCCAAAAGGCACCTAAAGAATCTCAGACCATGAGAAACAAGATTCTCTGCTCTGCTGAAATCAAGATTTAAATATTTGGCAAGAATGCAAAGCCTCACATCAAATCAAATTTATTTATATAGCCATATATCGTACATCAGCTGATATCTCAAAGTGCTGTACAGAACATCTGGAGGAAACCTGGAGGCATCTCTACAGTGAAGCATGGTGGTGGTAGCATGCTGTAGGGATGTTTTTCAGCGGCGGGGATTGGGAGACTAGTCAGGATCGAGGGAACGGAGCAAAGTATAGAGAGATCCTTGATGAAAACCTGCTCAGGATATCAGACAGGATTGAAGGTTCACCTTCAAACAGGATAGTGATGCTAAGCACACAGCCAAGACAGCGCAGAAGTGGCTTCAGGACAAGTCTCTGAATGTCCTTGAGTGGCCTAGCCAGAGCCCGACTTGAACCTGATCTCTCTGGAGAGACCTGAAAATAGCTGTGTATCAATGCTCTCCATCCAACATGACAGAGCTTGAGAGGATCTTCAGAAAATAATGGGAGAAACTCACCAAATACAGGTGTACCAAGCTTGTAGTGTCATACCCAAGAAGACTCCAGGTGCTTCAATAAAGTACTGAGTAAAGGGTCTGAATACTTATGTAAATGTGACATTTCAGTTTAATTTAATAAATTTGCACAAATGTCTAAACCTGCTTTGGCAGTATGGGGTATTGTGTGCGGATTGATGGGGGGGGGGGGGACTATTTTATTTATTGTAGAATAAGTCTAATGTAAGAAAATGTGGAAAAAGTCAAGGTGTCTGAATATTTTCCTCATGCACTATATATATATATCCAGTTTTTTATTTTATTTAACCAGGTAGGCCAGTAGAGAACAAGTTTTCATTTACAACTGCGACCTGGCCAAGATAAAGCAAAGCAGTGCGACAAAAACAATGGAGTTACACATGGAATAAACAAACGTACAGTCAATAATACAATAGAAAAATCTATGTACAGTGTGTGCAAATGTAGTAAGATTAGGGAGGTAAGACAATAAATAGGCCATAGTAGCGAAATAATTACAATATAGCATTAACTCTGGAGTGAATAGATGCAGAAGATGTGCAAGTAGAGAAACTGGGGTGCAAAAGAGCAAAACAAAAAAAACTATATGGGGATGAGGTAGTTGGGTGTGCTATTTACAGATGGGCTGTGTTGAAGCCACCTTGCTTCCATCTTGGAACTCCTCCATTTTAATTGTTTTGGAATATAGAGAAATTCATTAATGTCTACATTGGATTTTGCCACATGTATTATATTAGACACCTTAATGCATAATTTAAATTATATTATGTCAGCTAAACAAGTTAAAACTTAAAACGAATAAAAACATTTACCTTAAAGTATAATTTTGAGATTACTAATGTTACTGTCGCCACTACAACATACTTAAATACATGTCATTTTGTTCTTGAAATATTTAATTGAAATAGTGTAAAATTCCATTCATTTCCATGGAAGACTGATCCTACTGGGGATTGCCGGTGGCTTCAAAGCCTCTCAATGACAAATGCATAGCATCAGCAATCCAGGGTTTCAATAAATCACTCAGTAGTTCCCCTGCTGTGTACCGTATCCTTGAACAACCGCTCTCTCTCTCTCTGTTGCAGGTTTCAGGTGAAGTTCTTTTACCTCACTCAGCTGGCCTACTGGCTTCACGCCCTACCTGAGCTCTACTTCCAGAAAGTACGCAAGGTCAGTGCTGAGGCTGTGGGAAACAGAGGGCTGATATCTCTGTGTGTGTGTCTGAAAGGAAATCTTCATTAAATCAGCCCGTAGACTAAGGAATTCTGTCAGATTATATTCAACATAAAAATTGTTTAACCAAATGACAATCACATGTTACTTTCCTGACATTGAAAGCTGCAATTCATCTCATTGTCCATAGACTCCTTTACTTTCCAGGTATAAAACAATATGTTAACGTGCCATTCGGGTGAACTATTCTCTATATTAGTTTGCACCCACATGCCGTCTTTCTGAGTGGTTCCATTCCTGTTGACAGACAACCAGAAGTTCTTGGTGTGACTGCTCGTTGTTGTTGTTGTTCCTCAGGAGGAGATCCCTCGCCAGCTGCAGTACATCTGTCTCTACCTGCTGCACATCTCTGCAGCATACCTGCTCAAGTAAGCACCTAATAGAAGCACTACTAGAAGCACCTATATAAACATAGATAAGTACCTAATAGAAGCACTACTAGAAGCACCTATATAAACATAGATAAGCACCTAATAGAAGCACTACTAGAAGCACCTATATAAACATAGATAAGTACCTAATATTAGCACAAATACATATAAAAGTGCATGAGCACATATACACAAGCATATCTAAGCACCCATATAATCCTAATACTCCCCTCCATGTCCCTCCCTCCTCTCCCACAGTTTGAGTCCTGTGGGCCTGGTACTCCTCTGTCTGCAGTACCTGTCTGAGCTGGGCTTCCACATCGCCAGAATATTCTACTTCACTGATGAGAGCCACCAAAAGATGTGAGTTCCTATTTCCAACTCTGTGGCCTTGTGGTTAGAGTGTCTGGCCTCCGGTTGGAAGGTCCGGTTGAGTCATACAAAAGACTCTTAAACTGGGACCTGATCCTGCTCATCTTGGAACTCATTATTAAGGATATAGCTTGGGGGTAAGGCCCTGTGATTGACTGTCTAGGAGGTGTACTTGTACATCAAGCTGCCTCACGCTACAGAATCAGGAGGCGGGCTCCTGCCCAATGGGCCGTTCTGGCTCCTGCCCAATGGGCCGTTCTGGCTCCTGCCCAATGGGCCGTTCTGGCTCCTGCCCAATGGGCCGTTCTGGCTCCTGCCCAATGGGCCGTTCTGGCTCCTGCCCAATGGGCCGTTCTGGCTCCTGCCCAATGGGCCGTTCTGGCTCCTGCCCAATGGGCCGTTCTGGCTCCTGCCCAATGGGCCGTTCTGGCTCCTGCCCAATGGGCCGTTCTGGCTCCTGCCCGATGGGCCGTTCTGGCTCCTGCCCAATGGGCCGTTCTGGCTTGGACAAGGCTTGCTTACCTTTGTCATAAACTTCTAACTTTACCTCCCAACTGCACAACAACATATCATATAGAAGTGCTGTTCTGTGACGTGAACAGCACTTCATTAAAAGTAGACTCTGTAATATGACATCACCAGACATATTGGGGCGACTTCCTGAAAAACAACCTGCCAAGACTCCCACTATTGGCTCATTGCAATTTCAACATTCTTGGCCTGTATGTGTGTGTGTGTGTGTGTGTGTGTATAGATAGATAGACTTCCATGCTGCTTATGATGTCTTATTGCTGACTCAACCTTTAATGGCACTGCATGCCTTGTGGTCAATCCTAATAATCATAATCCACTTCTTCTGTTATTTACTGATGTGTGTCCAGGTTTGACCTGTGGGCCGTGAACTTTGTGTTCACGCGGATGGTGACCCTCACACTTGTGTTCCTGGCTGTGGGTTTTGGGTTGGCCCGTGCCGAAAACCAGGGGCTGGACTGGGACATGGGGAACTTCAACACTGTGCTGATACGGTAAGGCTTTTTAGTAGCTTCTATGTCTTTTGTACACAAATGACAGACACCAATATTTCTACGTGCACATCATCATCTGCACATCTATCACTCCAGTGTTAATTTGCAAAATTGTAATTACTTTGCTACTATGGCCTATTTATTTCCTTACCACCTCAAGCCATTTGTACACACTGTATATAGATTGTTCTATTGTGTTATTGACTAAGTTTGTTTATCCCATGTGTAACTCTGTCTTTATCTTGGCCAGGTTGCAGTTGTAAATGAGATCTTGTTCTCAACTGGCCTACCTGGTTAAATAATAAAATAACACGCAAGTGTAAGCACTCTCACACACACACACTCCCTCTCCCTTCTCCTCTCCTTTCTCCCTCCTCCTCCTCTCCCTCCTCCTCTCCCTCCTCCTCTCCCTTCTCCTCTCCTTTCTCCCTCCTCCTCCTCTCCCTCCTCCTCCTCTTCCTCCTCCTCTCCCTTCTCCCCTCCTTTCTCCCTCCTCCTCCTCTCCCTCCTCCTCTCCCTTCTCCCCTCCTTTCTCCCTCCTCCTCCTCTCCCTCCTCCTCTCCCTCCTCCTCTCCCTTCTCCCCTCCTTTCTCCCTCCTCCTCCTCTCCCTTCTCCCCTCCTTTCTCCCTCCTCCTCCTCTCCCTCCTCCTCTCCCTTCTCCCCTCCTTTCTCCCTCCTCCTCCTCTCCCTCCTCCTCTCCCTCCTCCCCTCCTTTCTCCCTCCTCCTCCTCTCCCTTCTCCCCTCCTTTCTCCCTCCTCCTCCTCTCCCTTCTCCCCTCCTTTCTCCCTCCTCCTCCTCTCCCTCCTCCTCTCCCTTCTCCCCTCCTTTCTCCCTCCTCCTCCTCTCCCCCCTTCTCCCCTCCTTTCTCCCTCCTCCTCCTCTCCCCCCCTTCTCCCCTCCTTTCTCCCTCCTCCTCTCCCTCCTCCTCTCCCTTCTCCCCTCCTTTCTCCCTCCTCCTCCTCCTCCCTCTTCTTTCTCCCTCCTCCTCCCCCTCCCTCCTCTCCCTCTTCTTTCTCCCTCCTCCTCCCCCTCCCTCCTCCTCCTCTCCCCCCCTTCTCCCCTCCTTTCTCCCTCCCCCCCTTCTCCCTCCTCCTCCCCCCCTTCTCCCCTCCTTTCTCCCTAATCCTCCTCCTCCTCCCTCTCCCCCCCCCCCCCCCCTCTCCCAAACCTCTCTATAGGATGCCTGTGTTGTTGCTGGTGAGTCTGACCCAGTCCTGGCTCCTGTGGAAGTTTATCCGTTTCCAGCTGAAGCGGTGGCGAGAGTTCAGACATGAACAGGTCGCTAGGAAGAGGGTCGCCGCCAAGCAAACCCCCCGACCGCTGAAGAGAGACTCCAGTGAGTGGACACGCGCTTTAATAGTACGAGTTCAAGACATTCTATTACAGGAAGTGTATTTAGGTTTGTTAATGTGTGAATGCCCTCCTCCAGTTGGCCACCATGAAAACGGCGCAATCAAAGCTGAGAACGGAGCCTCTCCTCGACCCAAGAAGATCAAGGCCCCCTAATGGCTCCACCCGTCATGGCTGCCTGAACAGTGACCCTGACTATATGGCTTATCAATCAGAGGAACAAGAAACTGGTCCCACACCATTCTTCCTGTTTTGTGTATTTTCTGGAGGTGATGTGGGGGCTGCGTATGTCGCCATGGCCACAACAAGGCTTAAAAAATGCAATTCCAAAACCAAACACCCCTCGAGCCCTGAACAGACATTTACTATCATATCAGTATTTTTTTATACAACTGTCTGCTATGGACACTCGGGTTCTGATCTCCATGTATACTGAACGATGTATGTTATTTGTGAGTCGCCTTTGCTTTTAGCATGAGTCTTATTCATTAGGCACCAAACGGAAGAAAACTGACTGAAACATGGACGGACTAGACTTGCCCAAGAAGAAACACTCATTTTTGGTTTCCTCTGCAAAATGTTTTGTGCCCTAATAAACACGACCCTGGTTACTTGGTGCAGGAAGAATGTTGCTGGTTCTACGGTGGTCCTAAAGGGATATCAGAGCATGATGGGCGGGACCAAGGTGAGATTGGACCAATTATGGGGCTCTGGTTACTCCTTGGCCCCTCCCTCTGGGCCATGGTGAGTGTGGCTCAGACCGTGCTGTGGTCACTTTACACAAACATCCTGATGACCACCATGATGTATGTGGGATAATACTGCATGCTATTCCATTGTTTTTAGTTTTCTATTTTTACTTTATTAAATAATACATGGTTCTCAAATGCTGAGGTTTGAACAGTTATTTTTGTCTATTGCATTATTACCACGATGGAAATCGGTTTTGTATGTGTTAAAACGTACTGAGTGTTTCCAAGTCATTTTACTCTAATGACCATAGCCACAATGTAGGAAGTATTGCAGGCCCAAAGGGGCTGTATCTGAACGTTACTAGCTGTCAATTCCCTACTTCCTCCCTTCTTGATTCCTGTCATAGCTCATTGGAGAGAGGGACCATGGATGCTCCCTTCCACTGCACTTTGACTTGAATTGAGGAAGCATGGATTTGGGTCTTTGCAGTATTACATGCCAGCAAGCCTCTTTCCCTATAGGCTGTAAGTAGGCCCTGGCTCACGAAGCTATCTCTGTAGAGTGAGGCAGATTGATGTACAAGTACACCCCCTGGACAGGTGGCACAAAAAAGGACTTAGGAAAATTGCAATTGGCTCAGAACAGGGCAGCAATGCTGGTCCTCTCTCAACACAGAGAGTTGATATTAATGTAAATCTCCCCTGGCTCAAAGTGGAGGAGGGATTGACATGTTGAATGCACCGAGCTGTCGGTCTAAACAACTGGCACACAGCTCGGACACCCATGCATACCCCACAAGAAATGCCAAAAGAGGTCTCTTCAGTCCCCAATTCCCGAATAGACTATAGACGGCGCATGGTACTACATGGAACTCTATTCCACATCTACCTGATGCAAGCATTAAAATTAGATTTAAAAAAACACCTTCTGGAACAGCAGGGACTGAAGCAACACAAACACAATAACATACGAACTATACACACACATGGATTTAATACTGTAGATGTGGTGGAGTAGGGGCCACAGGAACTAATGGGGATCCATAATAAATACAAATCACACCTGCTATGCAAGTGTTTTAATGTCAACAATCTGTTGGTATACTTACATTTCCAAACGGTTAAGTGTTCTCTGTGTGTAATTACAACTAATTGGGGCTTTTTAGCCTTAAAGCCAGCACTCTGACTTGTCTCCACTACAGTGGCGTGGACAGATAGATGGTATAGCCACCACAGAGGACTGAGAGAAGAACACAGCCTAATGAAGTGTTGAAGAGGTATTCTTTATTACAAGGTCATCCATTTTGTCTCAATCTGTATATATTTAACCTTAAACATTGTTTTTGTTGGTGAGCCGTAGAGGGCAGAATGAAATGTTTCATTCTGTCCAGTAGGTGTCAGCCCACTTACAGAGACAGGCATGAGGTCCAGTGTTTTCACAATCACATTTATTTATCATGTGAGCGCAAGGGTGTGCCTAGGCTTTGGTTTCATAATCTGAGGTGGTTGGGAGGGAAGAGGTTCTTGTAGGGGAGCAACACTTCCTCTCATCAAGAAGAGGCTTCCAATCTTTCAATGTCCTCTGAGGAAAGAAGGGAGGAGAGGACTGAGTATACTGTTAGAGGGGGGATGGTTTATATTGTACACTATATATACACAAAAGTATGTGGACACCCCTTCAAATTAGTAGATTCCGCTATTTCAGCCACACCCGTTGCTGACAGGTGTATAAAATCTAGCAGAGTAGAATGGCCTTACTGAAGAGCTCAGTGTTTCAGTCAGTTGGTCACATTTCTGCCCCGCTAGAGCTGCCCCAGTCAGCTGGAAGTGCTGTTATTGTGAAGTGGAGACGCCTAGGAGCAACACAAGCTCCCAGAAACGGGACCGCTGAGTCCTGAAGTGCGTAGCTCGTAAAAATCGTCTGTCCTCGGTTGCAACACTCACTACCAGTGGTTTGTCGAGATCGGTATGGAAGAACCTGACCACAACACCATTGAACACCTTTGGGATGAATTGGAACGCCGACTGCGAGCCAGGCCTAATCGCCCAACCTCACTAATGCTCTTGTGGCTGAATGGGAGCAAGTTCCTGCAGCAATGTTCCAACATCTAGTGTAAAGACTTCCCAGGGGAGTGGAGACTGTTATAGCAGCAAAGGGGGGACCAACTACATATTAATAGCCATGATTTTGGAATGAGATGTTCGACAAGCAGGTGTCCACATACTTTTGGTCATATAGTGTATACAGCGTTTACTATGAATGCAGTCTCCTCTAATGCGGGAACATTGCCTTTAAATTTCAATTGCGCTGTTGAATAGAGCCCTTTGTGTGTCACCATGGCAACACCTGGACACTTATGTCCTTACCTGACTGCGGGTCGGTGTGGGGGTCCACCTCCTGGTCAGCCACGCCCAGCCTCTGTCTCAGGGAGTTCAGGGTGCGAGAGGGGAGTTGATCTGAGATGGACTCCAGGTAATTCAGCACGTAGGGGTCAGCATCGGTCAGTACAAAGCGGTGTCTGAAAACTGAGGGAGGGTAGGAGGGGAAAAGGGACCATAAGAGTTGGATGGTTGTATTAAATGTGAAATTCGGACCTGAGACACTCATGCACTGAGGCAACAGGGTCTATAGAACAATATCACTGCTCTTCACCAGTGAAATACATGTGTTTTTGGTTGGAAGAAGGTTCTGATCCAAATAGACTGAAATGTCAATGAGGCTAAAATTAAACCTGGTCTCAGATCTGCCCCATCAATGACTATAGGAGTTGGCAAGACAGCACAAACAGATCTGGGACTAGACTAAACTTTATAGGAGCTACACTACATCTCCTCCAAGCTAAAACATCTCTGCGAACAGAACAACACTAGGAAGCCTACCCTCCACGGTGTCTCCGATGGCAAAGTCGGCCGGGCCATAGAACTCAGGCTTGTCCACGGTGCAGCCCGGCTTGGGGATGCGTGTCTTTTCCAGGAACTGGCCGCTGATGATGCCGGAGTTGCGCGTGGACTTCTCGAAGATGCTGATCATATCACTGGACAGGAAGTAGGAGAAGATGAAGAGGCGGCCCTCGTCCTGGGGATTCTGGGAGTCCTGTGATAGAGCGAGACGGGATGGAAGAAAATTAAGATGCTGATTGGTTACACTCAAAGGGTGACTGTGAGATGTCAGAACTAGCATGTAAACATGTTTCTCAGGGGTTGTCATGGCCTACTGGGGTTCAGTTTCAACGTCTTGACCAGTGATACTAATTCCAGTCTGAGTAGTGTGAAAAGGGTATTACAGCAACCAGCTTCCCAGAGCCCCAGGTAGACCTCTTTCTCCTAACCCCCCTCCAGCCCCTCACCATCCTGGCAGCGTAGCGCAGAACTTTGTGGTCATTCTCCAGCATCTTCATCAGATCCTTCTTAGGGGGCTCAGGGATCAGAGACAGGCAATTCTGAAGGGAGTCCTCCAGTGAACCAAAACCATTGTAGGGAGGAACCTGTAGAGGGAAAATAGGAGAGGGGATGTATGTGACACAGAAACAGGCAACCTCTCATACAATTGGGACTGACGAACAGATAGAACCACCCACCCACGAGGGAGAGGATATGGGGTGTAGAAGTAGGCATGGGCAGAAAAAAACCACCATCCCTTCCACCCACCCACCAACCAACACTCCCTAACTCCACCAATCCAGTCCTTTCACCTCATGCCTGTCATGCAGCTCTGTGGTCTTCTTAACCACAGGTTTGGGTTTGAGCTCCAGGTCGGGGTGGTTCTTCTGGTAGTAGGTCTTGGTGAACTCGTCACAGTCGTAGAGCAGGAAGCGCCGGCCCATCAGCTGCAGGGTCTCGCCCACCTGGAAGTCCTTGGGCGAGTAGTACTGGTGCACCTCCTGGGGGGACACCTCCAGTACACAGCTAGGGAAGGGCTCTGGAGAGGGGAGGAAGGACATGGGGACTGTTGTATAGTCATTAGGAGGACATGGAGACTGTTGTATAGTCATTAGGAGGACATGGATACTGTTATATAGTCATTAGGAGTACATGGAGACTTTTATAGTCATTAGGGGGACACGGAGACTGTTGTATAGTCATTAGGAGGACATGGGGACTGTTGTATCATCATTAAACACACAGAGACTTATAGTAATTAGGAGGACATGGAGACTGTTATATAGTCAATAAACACATGGAGACTGTTGTATAGTCATTAGGAGGACATGGAAACTGTTGTATAGTAATTAGGAGGACATGGAAACTGTTGTATCATCATTAGGAGGACATGGAGACTGTTGTATAGTCATTAGGAGGACATGGAAACTGTTGTATAGTAATTAGGAGGACATGGAAACTGTTGTATCATCATTAGGAGGACATGGAGACTGTTGTATAGTAATTAGGAGGATATGGAAACTGTTGTATAGTAAGTAAACACATGGAGACTGTTGTATAGTAAGTAAACACATGGAGACTGTTGTATAGTAAGTAAACACATGGAGACTGTTGTATAGTCATTCGGAGGACATGGAGACTGTTGTATAGTCATTAGGAGGACATGGAGACTGCTGTATAGTCATTAGGAGGACATGGATACTTGTATAGTCATTAGGAGGACATGGAGACTGTTGTATAGTCATTAGGAGGACATGGAGACTGTTGTATAGTCATTAGGAGGACATGGAGACTGTTGTATAGTCATTAAACACATGGAGACCGTTGTATAGTCATTAAACACATGGAGACCGTTGTATAGTCATTAAACAAATGGAGACTGTTGTATAGTCATTTGGAGGACATGGAGACTGTTGTATAGTCATTAGGAGGACATGGAGACTGCTGTATAGTCATTAGGAGGACATGGAGACTGTTGTATAGTCATTAGGAGGACATGGAGACTGTTGTATAGTCATTAGGAGGACATGGAGACTGTTGTATAGTCATTAGGAGGACATGGAGACTGTTGTATAGTCATTAAACACATGGAGACGGTTGTATAGTCATTAAACACATGGAGACCGTTGTATAGTCATTAGGAGGACATGGAGACTGTTATATAGTCATTAGGAGGACATGGAGACTGTTGTATAGTCATTAGGAGGATATGGAGACTGTTGTATAGTCATTAGGAGGATATGGAGACTGTTGTATAGTCATTAGGAGGACATGGAGACTGTTGTATAGTCATTAGGAGGATATGGAGACTGTTGTATAGTCATTAGGAGGATATGGAGACTATTGTATAGTCATTAGGAGGATATGGAGAATGTTGTATAGTCATCAAACACAGTTGATAGCTGGAGTGCTGCAGAGATGGTTGTCCTTCTAGAAGGTTCTCCCACCTCCACAGAGGAACTCTAGAGCTCCGTCAGAGTGACCATCGGGTTCTTGGTCACCTCCCTGACCAAGGCCCTTCTCCCCCGATGGTTCAGTTTGGCTGGTTGGCCAGCTCTTGGAAGAGTCTTGGTGGTTCGAAACTTAATTTAAGAATGAGGGAGGCCACTGTGTTCTTGGGAACTTTCAATGCTGCAGAAATGTTTTGGTACCTTTCCCCAGATATGTGTCTCGACACACTCCTGTGTTGAAGCTCTAAGGACAATTCCTTTGACCTCATGGCTTGGTTTTTGCTTTGACATGCACTGTCAACTGTGGGACTTTATATAGACAGGTGTGTGCCTTTCCAAATAATATCCAATCAATTGAATTTACCACAGGTAGACTCAAATCAAGTTGTAGAAACATCTCAAGGATAATCAATGGAAACAGGATGCAGCTGAGCTCAATTTCAAGTCTAATAGCAAAGGGTGTGGATACTGATGTAAATAAAGTGTTTCTGTTTTTACTGTTTATACTTGCAAAAATGTAAAAAACTTGTTTTCGCTTTGTCATTATGGGGTATTTTGTGTAGATTGCTGAGGATTTTGTATTTATTTAATCCATTTTAGAATAAGGCTGTAATGTAACAAAATGTGGAAAAAGTCAAGGGGTCTGAATACTAATAAATAATATATACACTATCATTCAAAAGTTTGGGGTCACTTGTTTTTGAAAGAAAGGTTTCTTTAATCATCACAAGTTTTCAGCTGTGCTAACATAATTGCAAAAGGGTTTTCTAATGATCAATTAGCCTTTTAAAAGTATAAACTTGGATTAGCGAACACAAAGTACCATTGGAACACAGGAGTGATGGTTTCTGATAATGGGCCTCTGTACGCCTATGTAGATATTACATAAAAAAATCATATACAATGCAGAAAATAGTACAATGTAAGAAAAACCATTGAATGAGTAGGTGTGTTCAAACTTTTGACTGGTACTATATATATATATATATATATAGAGAGAATAGTGAAGACATCAAAACTATGAAATAACACATATGGAATCATGTAGTAGCCAAAAAAGTGTTAAACAAATCTAAATATATGTTATATTCTTCAAAGTAGCCCCCCTTTGCCTTGATGACAGCTTTGCACACTTGTAGCATTCTCTCAACCAGCTTCATGAGGAATGCTTTTCCAACCGTCTTGAAGGAGTTTCCACATATGCTGAGCACTTGTTGGCTGCTTTTCTTTCACTAGAAAAATGCTTGCCGACAACAGGCCTTACCTGTTTTGATGTTCGTAGGCTGCAAGGGAAGGGGTCCCAGTCACTGTTGGGCTCTCCCAGCATTAACCCAGTTAGATCACTACACAGAGAAACTAGTGCCGATAGCTAAAATAATTGAGAGACTTACTGCAGGCTGGTTTGATGTTCTTGGGCAGCCTCTGTCTGCGTAGCAGCACAGGGAAGGGGTCCCGGCCACTGTTGGGCTCATGAACCTCTCGGATCTCCACTGAGTCATCCACCAGATAGTACTGGATTGTCACAGGCCTGGCCTCCCCGTACAGAGAGTCAGTGTGGTCCCACAGCGCAAAGAAACGCAGCACCTATTGATACAGATGGCCAGAGGTCAAAGGTTATAGAGAGAATAAGATCCTGCTGAGGTCCTGTTTAGCCATATAAATAGTTAGGTGTGTTTAAACCCATACTAAATCCTTTGAGTCCTTTGCTTAGACTGATTTGAATACAAATCGTGGTAAAATGGTACGTGACTAATCTATAGGAACATTATACTTTCAGTGAGCTCCAAAGGTATTGGGACAGTGACCCATTTGTTGTCGTTTTGAAATGATACAATGACTATGAGGTTGAAGTGTAGACTGTCAGCTTTAATTGGAGGGTATATCAGATAAACTTTTAGAAATTACAGTACTTTTTGTACATAGTCCCCCATTTTACTGGACCAAAAGTATTGGGACAAATTCACTACTGTGTATTAAAGTAGTCAAACGTTTTGTATTTAGTCCCATACTCCTAGTACACAATGACTACATAGAGCTTGTGACTCTACAAACTTGTTGGATGGATTTGCTATTTGTTTAGGTTGTGTTTCAGCTCATTTTGTACCCAATAGAGGGATCAAAATACCCTCAAATGAAAGCTGACAGTCTGTACTTTAACCTCATAGTCGTTGTATCATTTCCAATCCAGTGCTGGAGTACAGAGCCAAAACAATGAAACATTTGTCACTGTCCCAAGACTTTTAGAGGTCACTGTGTATCAATGTAATGCCAATGCTGGAGATCAAATATATTCAGCAAAAGATTTGATGAAGTGCATGGGAGCATTGAATGCAAGGCTGACATAGGAGACGAATGTCAGACAATGACATCGTGCCTCATATCGACCAACAGATAATATCCATATGGGAGGCATGTAGGAGTCAGGGCAACTAAGTACAGCCCGCTCACCTTGCGGTCCATGGTGAGGAACTGATGGAGGCGGTCAAAGACAGATGGGGTGATGTAGGAGCGTCCAGCCTGGGTGCGCCGCTGAATGTACGGGTCGACCGGGGTCGGCTCAGGGTCGTTCAAAACCAGACCCTCGCTCTCCATGAAGTCCTGACCACATGAGACACAGTACAGAGTATCTACTATAGCATAGATACAGATAATAAACATACCACAGAGCTGGAAGTATTCAACATAGAACATGAAAAGTAAAAAAAGGGAAAGTGCTTTTGACAACACAGTGAGGAAAACAAGTCTGTGTGTGATGTGTGTCTAACTGACTATGTGTCACAGTGAGGAAAACAAGTCTGTGTGTGTGATGTGTGTCTAACTGACTATGTGTCACAGTGAGGAAAACAAGTCTGTGTGTGTGATGTGTGTCTAACTGACTATGTGTCACAGTGAGGAAAACAAGTCTGTGTGTGTGATGTGTGTCTAACTGACTATGTGTCACAGTGAGGAAAACAAGTCTGTGTGTGTGATGTGTGTCTAACTGACTATGTGTCACAGTGAGGAAAACAAGTCTGTGTGTGTGATGTGTGTCTAACTGACTATGTGTCACAGTGAGGAAAACAAGTCTGTGTGTGTGATGTGTGTCTAACTGACTGTGTCACAGTGAGGAAAACAAGTCTGTGTGTGTGATGTGTGTCTAACTGACTATGTGTCACAGTGAGGAAAACAAGTCTGTGTGTGTGATGTGTGTCTAACTGACTATGTGTCACAGTGAGGAAAACAAGTCTGTGTGTGTGATGTGTGTCTAACTGACTATGTGTCACAGTGAGGAAAACAAGTCTGTGTGTGTGATGTGTGTCTAACTGACTATGTGTCACAGTGAGGAAAACAAGTCTGTGTGTGAAGTGTGTCTAACTGACTATGTGTCACAGTGAGTGAGATGTGTTTTTCCCGTGTGTATGTGTCACTTTGTGTTTGTGTTTACCTACAGAACCAATCAAAAGTTTGGACACACCAACTCATTCAAGGACTTTTCTTTATTTGTACTATGTTCTACATTGTAGAATAATAGTGAAGACATCAAAACTATGAAATTACACATACAGAATCCTGTAGTAACCAAACAAGTGTTAAACAAATCAAAATGTATTTTATGTTTGAGATTCTTCAAAGTAGCCACTCTTTGCCTTGATGACAGCTTTGCCCACTCTTGGCATTCTCTCAACCAGCTTCAGCTGGAATGCTTTTCCAACAATCTTGAACGAGTTCCCTACAGCACATATGCTGAGCACTTGTTGGCTCCTTTTCCTTCACTCTGTGGTCCAACTCATCCCAAACAATCTCAATTTGGTTTAGGTCGGTTGATTGTGGAGGCCAGGTCATCTGATGCAGCACTCCATCACTCTCCTTCTTGGTCAAATAGCCCTTACACAGCCTGGAGGTGTGTTGGGTCATTGTCCTATTGAAAAACAAATGATAGTCCCTCTAAGCGCAAACCAGATGCGATGGCGTATCGCTGCAGAATGCTGTGGTAGCCATGTTGGTTAAGTGTGCCTTGAATTCTAAATAAATCACTGACAGTGTCACCAGCAAAGCACCCGCACACCATCACACCTCCTCCATGCTTCACGGTGGGAACCACACATGCAGAGATCATCCGTTCACCTACTCTGCCTCTCACAAAGACACGGCGGTTGGAACCAAAAATCTAAATGTTTGACTCATCAGACCAAAGGACAGATTTCCACTGGTCTAATGTCCATTGGTCTAATGTCCATTGCTCATGTTTCTTGGCCCAAGCAAGTCTCTTCTTCTTATTGCTGTCCTTTAGTAGTGGTTTCTTTGCAGCAATTCAACCACTGAGGACTGATTTACACTGTCCCCTCGAAACAGTTGTTGAGATGTGTCTGTTACTTGAACTCTGTGAAGCATTTATTTGGGCTACAATCTGAGGTGCAGATGACTCTAATGAACTTATCCTCTGCAGCAGAGGTAACTCTGGGTCTTCCATTCCTGTGGCGGTCCTCATGAGAGCCAGTTTCATCCTAGCGCTTGATGGTTTTTGCGACTGCACGACTGAGTCCTTGAAATGTTTCCAGATTGACTGACATTCATGTCTTTAAGTAATGATGGCCTGCCATTTCTCATTGCTTATTTGAGCTGTTCTTGCCATAATATGGACTTGGTCTTTTACCAAATAGGGCTTTCTTCTGTATACCACCGCTATCTTGTCACAACACAACTGATTGGTTAAAAGGAAAGAAATTCCACAAATTAACTTTTAACAAGGCACACCTGTTAATTGAAATTCCTTCCAGGTGACTACCTCGTGAAGCTGGTTGAGAGAATGCCAAGAGTGTGCAAAGCTAACCGGTGCCTGTATATAGCCTTGCTACTGTTATATTTCACTGTCTTTTTACTGTTGTTTTATTTCTTTACCTACCTATTGTTCACCTAATACCCTTTTTGCACTATTGGTTAGAGCCTGTAAGTAAACATTTCACTGTGAGTGTTACACCTTACAACTTTGATTTGAATCTGTCATCAAGGCAAAGGGTGGCTACTTTGAAGAATCTGAAATATTAAATATATTTTGTTTTGTTTAACACTTGTTTGGTTACTACATGATTCCATGGGTGTTATCTCATAGTCTTGATGTCTTCACTATTATTCTACAATGTAGAAAATAGTCAAAATAAAGAGAAACCCTTGAATGAGTAGATGTGTCCAAACTTTTGACTGGTACTGTATGTGTTGGTATCCTAGTGTGTGATAGATAATGGGTGTGAGTATGTATCGTATCTATTTACCTGTGTGTAGCTGTCACAGTGTGTGATAGATAATGGGTGTGAGTATGTATCGTATCTATTTACCTGTGTGTAGCTGTCACAGTGTGTGATAGATAATGGGTGTGATGTGTGTATCGTATCTATTTACCTGTGTGTAGCTGTCACAGTGTGTGATAGATAATGGGTGTGATGTGTGTATCGTATCTATTTACCTGTGTGTAGCTGTCACAGTGTGTGATAGATAATGGGTGTGAGGTGTGAGTGTGTATCGTATCTATTTACCTGTGTGTAGCTGTCACAATGTGTGATAGATAATGGGTGTGATGTGTGTATCGTATCTATTTACCTGTGTGTAGCTGTCACAGTGTGTGACGCGGTAGACGGTGCCGTACACTACCAGGTCCATGCCCACGTTGAGATCTTTCCAGTGGTAGTGGTCGCCGCGGTCGTTCTTGGGCAGCCTCTGGCGCTTGATCAGCTTGCCCTGCGGGTCGAGGAAGAAAGGATTCACACATCAAAAATAGACTCAATCATATCTCCTATCAATTTTGTCCTAGAAGAAAACCCCCAACCATCTTCTAAAATCATTATTTAGAATGTTGCAGTGTGTTAGTTCACAGAGCAGCTGTCTTTATGTCGCCCTAAGAACAAATTAAACTTAAAGTGGAACATACAGCGTTTTAACCACGTTGCAGATATGAAACAATAATATCAGTCAAAAATATCAAATTCCCAGTTTATGCTACAAAAGCAACTTTATAAGAGGTTTTAAAAATAGGTTCCATGACGTACACTAAGTTATTTTTGGCAGAATAGATGGATGCAGTTCAATGCATGATTCATATAATTCACCAATACATTTCTTGGTAGTCCAAAACATATTGCTATCAGGTTGTAAATCCCAGCTGGCCTGATACATTGTTTGCTTCCTCCATTTGGGATTCACTGTTTCAGTATTTTCCACAAAAACGGACGAATGTAACTAAGGCTGGGAATGTCAAAACAATCAAGGGCAATGATCACATGGCTAATAGGCTAGCGTATCTATTAATATAGCAACAAGCTAAACACACAGAGCCTAACATTAGCTAAATAGCTGCTATGAGGATGCCATGTCATGTCATTGGAAGAGTGGGTGAGTGGTTGACTTTCCCCACATATCATTCTTTGGTGGCTATACACAGCTAGAGATGTATGAGTCATTTGGTTAGCTAGCAAGAACTTGTCCAGTTAGCAAATTCAATCTGGTGCTCTATCTTTCTATCTACGATTTCAGAGCTCTCTCATCTGTGACAGAGCACAGAATAACTGCTAATTTTACTAACGCTCAACACCTGCTGAATATGACCAGTGTCAGTAAACGCAGGCAAAGAAAGTAATAGTTAGTCACCTTGCTCTAGATAACATGTAAACAGCCTAACCAGCTCTGCTAGGGCAAGTAATATGGTTAGAGTGAGGCGTTCTCTCATTTGTGTCTGGAAGTAGCTAGCTAGCAAGCTAGCCAACTTTAGCCAGTTATCTTTGGGTGCTTGGTTGGGACAAGTGTGCATTGTTGGCAGGCAAGCTGCAGAAAGACGAGTAGACTACAATTCCCCATCGTTTATCAGTGCAATTTTGATGGCCAATTAACTGAAACAGTTTGAGAAGGTTTATCTAATGTTCGTCTGTCAGATATTAGCTCATCTTTCTCCCGCTAGCATTAGTTGTTGACCTTGTTGTTGTTGAGGTGCATAACTGAGGGAGAGAGAGCCAACCTTTTCATGGTTGTTTCAACAATAGGACTGTAAAGTTCCCAAATGTAAGAGGTCTCCCATGATGTTTACATATCTGCAGAAATCCATTCAGGTGTATTTTGTGGCTTTTGGCGAATGCATTCTAATGATCTAAAGTTGTGCTGTTGCATCTGCCTGTAAACACACAGTCCAGTTCAAAGTGAATGATGGCAGGCCCATCTGCCTGTAAACACACAGTCCAGTTCAAAGTGAATGATGGCAGGCCCATCTGCCTGTAAACACACAGTCCAGTTCCAAAGTGAATGACGGCAGGCCCATCTGCCTGTAAACACACAGTCCAGTTCAAAGTGAATGATGACAGGCCCTACTTCCTGTAAACACACAGTCCAGTTCCAAAGTGAATGATGGCAGGCCCTACTTCCTGTAAACACACAGTCCAGTTCCAAAGTGAATGATGACAGGCCCTACTTCCTGTAAACACACAGTCCAGTTCAAAGTGAATGATGGCAGGCCCTACTTCCTGTAAACACACAGTCCAGTTCAAAGTGAATGATGGCAGGCCCTACTGCCTGTAAACACACAGTCCAGTTCAAAGTGAATGATGTCAGGCCCTACTGCCTGTAAACACACAGTCCAGTTCAAAGTGAATGATGGCAGGCCTGTGTGCAAATGGATTGTTTGTATAAAGGCCAATTTGACTTTTCTAGATGCATAATTGAGAGCATCCTGTCGGGCTGTATCACTGCCTGGTACGGCAACTGCACTACTCACAACCGCAGGGAGGTGCGGTCTGCACAGCGCATTACTGGGGGCAAACTACCTTCCCTCCAGGACACCTACACCACCTGATGTCATTGGAAAGCCAAAAAGATAATCAAGGACAACAACCACCCAAGCCACTGCCTGTTCACCCTGCTATCATCCAAAAGGCGAGGTCAGTACAGGTGCATCAAAACGGGGCCCGAGAGACTGAAAAACAGCTTCTGTCTCGTCCTGGACAATGTTTTTATTCGGTTGTATTTACTGCAGTGTCTATTGATGAGTATAAAAGATATGGCCGCTGTTCCCACTCTATATTGCTATAGAATTTTCACAAATGTCTTAGTATATGGAATTCCCAAACATTCTAAGAATTGATAAAAAGTAGAAAATTACCATATCTAAGTGCTCGCTTGTCAGAATCTTTTTTTATAGGTGTTATATTCTTTCTCGGAGGGTGTATATGAACAGATTTTAACAACTTTAAGTGGACGCTAAGATTCTTATCTCCTCTGATCTTCTTTGCCTACCTGTGGTATCCCAGAGTTCTCCACCACCGGTTCTATGATACACATGCTGTCGTCCTCCAGGTAGTAGTAAAGGACCACAGGGCGCACGCGGTAACCCTCCTGGGGCGAGTGCAGCACCTCCTGCTGGAAGTAGCCATAGAAGCGCAGCACCTAGAAGAGAGGAAATGGGAGTGGGTGAGGGGAGGAGAGAGTGAAAAGGAGGAGAGGCGAGGGAGGAGAGAGGGGAGAAGAGGGATGAGAGGGAGAAAGCAAGGGGAGAGGACAGATCAGTGTATTCCTCTGCCTGGACACTGTTCTGTAAAAGATAAAAAAGAAGATAATGATAGAATTTCATGGTTCCCCAGCCTGAGACTATTGTAGCCTACCTTCTTGTCATAAGCGACATGAGCAGGGATGACGTCCAGAGCTGGGCTGTAGTGGGTGGTCCCATAGGTGAGAGCAGTCTGATTGGAAAACTGGTTGATCTCACTCTGGGTCAGCTCACTGGACAGGAGAGGGGCTTGTCCAATGCCAACCTTGGGCCGGTGCGGCAGGGCATAGCCATTCTTATAGGACAGGGTTTGAGGACGATGGTGAGCTGACTTCTAGGCAGAAATATATATACATTTTTTAAGTGTTAAGGGAGGTATCAAGGATGTGGTCAGTACAGCATTGATAATCAGGAAAATATCAATGTTGTCTAGGTGAGATTAATAGGTCTGTTCATTGGAATAATGCACTTCTCCTCCACTACTACCGTACGAATATAGTTGAAGAATCCACCATATGCCCTGGACCAGAACTAGTCCGTTTCTATGAATTGAGGATAAGCAGAATTTCACAGGTAAATCATCAGAAAAAGCAGTGAAATCAAAACCCTTTATAAAAAAGTAGTTTTTGGACTTTTACTTTGACCGTAATGCTCGTCAAAATAGAGGAGTCAAATAATATACTTGGTATGTTGACTTTAGCGGCAGAGGTAGACAGCTAAAATGGTTAGCTATCTACAAATGATTACATTTTATAAAAATTAGCCTCACTCTGTTTGACTGAGTTACATTAGGCTACTTAACTGCAACGTGATACAAATTGCAGTGTAAAACCTGTGCAGTTTATTTCTGCAGTAGCTCGTTTCATGTGTATCACGTTGCAGTTAAGTAGCCTAATGTAAATCAGAGTAATGCTAATAAAAAAAAACTTGAATCATATGTAGATAGCGAAGAATTCGATTAACTAGTTGACAAAATAGGACAAATTGCACTTTTATGCTATAGCCATTTGTCATTTCACACTGCCTGAGCCACATTCCAAAGCATGAGCCTGATGGATAATAACTTTGTTGTAATCGAACACCGACGGAAACTTTTGTAGCAAACTATTCAAGTGTAGCTTTCAACGTGATACATTAAAAAGTCAGATACATTGTTGCAGGTTTACTTGACCTGGCTCAAAAAGAAACTAAATGACCTTACCGTAACATCCCGAAAGGTGTTTCCTGGCAAAAATGGCAAGCCATGTCCCGTGTTGATCGACATAGCTTGTAAATACTCAAACGGTCAAATAAGTATTTTGAACATAGAAATAATGGACAAATACTGAACAGAAACTATAAAGGTTTAGCTATCAGGCAATTAAATATTATTTATAGTGTAACTGTGGTTTAAATTAGGCCGAGGTGACCAAGGAAACAGGACAGTATCAGTTGTCATGGGGAAATATAAACAAAACGTCACTCAAGGAAAATACGCGAAATTCGCATGTCTCGCCGCCAGATGGCGCGCAATCTTCATCATACACAACAGTAATAATGGGAATGAAATATTTGTGGTAGATTCACATAGGTACAAAATAAAACAACCAACGAGTCAAGATCTTATTTTCAACACAGTTTATTCCAAGCAAAGGAGTCATATTTTGGTCTCACCAGCTATTGCCATATTGTTTTGTCCCATTGAAACGCAACAGCTTTTTCAATATAAAAGCATTGAAATGATTGCAGTTGAAGTGAAGAGTATTCACTGCATTCTCAACTCCCCTCTGTCAAGAAAATCCCAAACTTCGTATAATAAACCATGATACCTATAGTTCAACCCAGTGCAACAGAACTGGATGAATATAACTTATATTAACAACATGGTCATCACAATAAACCTGACAGATAGCCCTATGGTGTCCCATGAGGGACAACACTAGTCTTGCTGCACACAGTAATAATTTGGAAGCTATTTCACTGGTAGACAATTGAAGAGATTGTGTTCTGTACTGTACATACATTCCTACATGATAACAAGTGCAATGTATTTGAAAAAATGTACATAGATTTGAGCCATTTCCTAGCTGATCCTAGATCTGTTTTACTGTCTTATCAAGTCTTATGGCCATTGGCATGACACAGCACAACATTATCTGGGACCTGCCTCACCATTTAAACATGGACAACACACACACAAGCCAGTTTGACAACGTGAGAAACATAACATGAGAAACATGGAAATAAACATGATTGGAATTGATTGTTTCATAAATTCATAATGATTGGTTGACTCAGGTGACTGGGGTTTTCTTTTCCACCAATATACATCCCTGTTGCCAGGTAAGGCACTGCACTGTGAATATTATAACATGTAAAAAACAAGCTTATTAAATCACTTGACCTCTGAGTTTACATTAATATTTTTGTATATATATTTTTTTATGCTGACACATCTAGAGCATTATACTGGGCCTGAATTCATAAAGTCTCAGAGTAAGAGTCCTGGTCTAGGATCAGTTTAGCCTTTTAGATCATAATGAACAAGATTACATGGACAGGGGGAGGGGTAACCTGATCCTAGATCAGCACTCATACTCTTGAGACACTTGCTAAATACAGGCCCTGATCCCCTTCTTAGGAAGCAAATAGAAACGACTATACACAGAAACACTAGGGGTTCTGTCCAAAATGGCACCCTATTCCCTCCTATTCCCTATGTAGTGCACCACCTTTGACCAGAGCTCTAGCCAGAAGTAGTGCACTATAAAACAAATAGGGTGCCATTTTGGACATACACCTAGGATTGCATCCCTGAGGTGCCAGACAAGCTTCAATCGCCACAGTATAAAAATATTTCATAATAATAACTGTAAAGAAAAAAAATACACAATAACAAAAAAGACTTTAAATATTATATAAAATACATTTCATAAAGGGTTTGAGATGAATTCCAAAAAAAAACACATTTTGAGTTCAAAGTTCAAAAGGCAGCGTCGGTTGAACGTGGTCATTTCCCTCTTAAGTGTTACGCTGTGCATTTCACTGTAAGTGCTATGCCTCTCCGAAAACCATTCACCCATTTAAATACTGAAGGGTGAGTGAGCATGAAGCAAGCTGCCCAATTCTCAGTATCCACTAGGCAACAGTGGAGTAACATTAGCAACTGTCCTTAAATCACCTTTCAGGCTTTACAGCCTAATTATCCCAAGATCCTCCACTTCAGAAGGGTGTGAGGAGGTCAAATGCGAGGCTGTGCAGTTAAATGACCTTCCACCTTCAGCCTCCACCAATGACAGGCAGGCTCCGGTCGAGCTTACCATGCTGAGAAGGAGGAGCTTATTCTCACTGCAAAAACAGAGGGGTCTTTACTCTATACCAGGGCTGACCAACCCTCTTCCTGGAGATCTACCGTCCTGTTGGTTTTCAGTCCAACCCTCTTCCTGGAGACCTACTGTCCTGTTGGTTTTCAGTCCAACCCTCTTCCTGGAGACCTACTGTCCTGTTGGTTTTCAGTCCAACCCTCTTCCTGGAGACCTACTGTCCTGTAGGTTTTCAGTCCAACCCTAATTTAACACACCTGATTCTACTAATTAGCTGCTCAACAAGATCTTAACTAGCTGAATCAGATACGCTAAATTAAGGTTGGACGAAAAACCTACAGGACAGTAGATCTCCAGGAAGAGGGTTGGACTGAAAACCAACAGGACAGTAGGTCTCCAGGAAGAGGGTTGGACTGAAAACCAACAGGACAGTAGGTCTCCAGGAAGAGGGTTGGACTGAAAACCTACTACAGGACAGTTTGTCTCCAGGAAGAGGGTTGGACTGAAAACCAACAGGACAGTAGGTCTCCAGGAAGAGGGTTGGACTGAAAAGCTACAGGACAGTAGGTCTCTAGGATGAGGGTTGGGCAGCCCTAGTCTAGAGTACCCACATGGACACAGACAGACTGACAGAGGGAGATACCCAGACAGAGGGTTCCAAACCTTCGCAGGTCCCCGTCAGGTCATGGGGCCCCATTCCCAAAGCCCAGAGGTCCATTTGTGGTCCTACACGTCCCATCTCAAGTACTGCACTCCAACCTTCACAGCCTCCCCCCCCCATTTCTAGATCTAGTAGAGGTTCCTTTACGGTCCTGCCTCAGTAGTAGCGGTTGAGGCTGCGCGTCCCGGGTATGTCCGGCTGACCGTTCATCCAGATCTCTCGTATGATCCTCTCCCTCTCCTCCAGCCGCTGAGCACGCTCCAGCTCCTCCGCTGATGTGAACACATTCATGTTGAGAGTGCGCTCGAAACGGCGGTGGCGGCGGGCCGACAGGTCTGACGTGGTGTCCGAGTCAGAGTCTCTGGAGTCGGATGAGGAGTCAGAGGGCCGCGGACGCTTCTTGGTGGTGGTGCTGGGGCGACGGCGGGGTTGGCAGTCGGTGCGGCATGAGATCTGGACGACCAGAGCAAAGAGGGTAAAGAAGAGGCCCAGGCACACGCCACACAGGAAGTAGAGAGCTGCACGCTCTGGGTGGTCTGTAGACGGAGGAAGGGAGGGAGAGAGAGTGTGTGAGAGAGAGTGAGAGAGAGTGAGAGAGCGTGAGAGTGAGAGAGAGTGAGAGAGAGAGAGCGTGAGAGTGAGAGAGAGTGAGAGAGCGTGAGAGTGAGAGAGAGCGTGAGAGTGAGTGAGAGAGTGAGAGAGAGTGAGAGAACGTGAGAGAGCGAGAGAGTGAGAGAGAAGGGAGAGCGAGAGAGAGAGAGCATGAGAGAGTGAGAGAATGTGAGAGAGCAAGGGAGAGTGAGAGAGAGAGAGTCAAAAGGCTCATAGTTCATAAGTAGTTAATTAATTTCAAGTACAGGTGTTGCCTTTGAAAGCAATAAATAATTGAACTCTGACTTGCTTAGCCTGTTTTGCTGCCTTACAACTGCTCAGTGAAACATTTTTGAACACAGAGAGATTGGCTTGAAATGAAAGAATCTTCAATTCTGCTCCCATGATCACAGAGAATGTGACAGACAATAGTGGTTAAATCACCAGAGAAGATCACACAGGCTGATAGAGAGAGAGGGAGGGAGGGTGGTACCTAGCCCTCAGGCCTATGTACAGTACAGTGTGTGTTGTGTGTCCTGTATGGTAATACGACAGTGTGTCCTGTATGGTAATCTGACTGTGTCCCCTGTATTGGAAAGGGGGATACCTAGTCAGTTGCCCAACTGAATGTATTCAACTGAAATGTGTCTTCCACATTTAACCCAACCCCTCTGAATCAGAGAGGTGTGGGGGACTGCCATAATCCACATCCCAGTCTTAGACGCCCGGGGAACAGTGGGTTAACTGCCTTCCACAGTGGCAGAACAACATATTTTTACCTTGTCAGCTCAGGTGTTCGATCCAGCACTGTGTCCCCCTGTATGGTTATCTGACTGTGTCCCCTGTATGGTTATCTGACTGTGTCCCCTGTATGGTTATCTGACGGTGTCCCCTGTATGGTTATCTGACTGTGTCCCCTGTATGGTTATCTGACTGTGTCCCCTGTATGGTTATCTGACTGTGTCCCCTGTATGGTTATCTGACTGTGTCCCCTGTATGGTTATCTGACTGTGTCCCCTGTATGGTTATCTGACTGTGTCCCCTGTATGGTTATCTGACGGTGTCCCCTGTATGGTTATCTGACTGTGTCCCCTGTATGGTTATCTGACTGTGTCCCCTGTATGGTTATCTGACGGTGTCCCCTGTATGGTTATCTGACTGTGTCCCCTGTATGGTTATCTGACTGTGTCCCCTGTATGGTTATCTGACGGTGTCCCCTGTATGGTTATCTGACGGTGTCCCCTGTATGGTTATCTGACTGTGTCCCCTGTATGGCTATCTGACTGTGTCCTCTGTATGGTTATCTGACTGTGTCCCCTGTATGGTTATCTGACGGTGTCCCCTGTATGGTTATCTGACTGTGTCCCCTGTATGGCTATCTGACTGTGTCCCCTGTATGGCTATCTGACTGTGTCCCCTGTATGGTTATCTGACGGTGTCCCCTGTATGGCTATCTGACTGTGTCCCCTGTATGGCTATCTGACTGTGTCCCCTGTATGGTTATCTGACGGTGTCCCCTGTATGGTTATCTGACGGTGTCCCCTGTATGGCTATCTGACTGTGTCCCCTGTATGGTTATCTGACGGTGTCCCCTGTATGGCTATCTGACTGTGTCCCCTGTATGGCTATCTGACTGTGTCCCCTGTATGGTTATCTGACGGTGTCCCCTGTATGGTTATCTGACTGTGTCCCCTGTATGGTTATCTGACTGTGTCCCCTGTATGGCTATCTGACGGTGTCCCCTGTATGGTTATCTGACGGTGTCCCCTGTATGGTTATCTGACGGTGTCCCCTGTATGGTTATCTGACTGTGTCCCCTGTATGGTTATCTGACTGTGTCCCCTGTATGGCTATCTGACGGTGTCCCCTGTATGGTTATCTGACGGTGTCCCCTGTATGGTTATCTGACGGTGTCCCCTGTATGGCTATCTGACTGTGTCCCCTGTATGGTTATCTGACTGTGTCCCCTGTATGGTTATCTGACGGTGTCCCCTGTATGGCTATCTGACTGTGTCCCCTGTATGGTTATCTGACTGTGTCCCCTGTATGGCTATCTGACTCTGTCCCCTGTATGGTTATCTGACTGTGTCCCCTGTATGGCTATCTGACTGTGTCCCCTGTATGGCTATCTGACTGTGTCCCCTGTATGGTTATCTGACAGTGTCCCCTGTATGGCTATCTGACGGTGTCCCCTGTATGGTTATCTGACGGTGTCCCCTGTATGGTTATCTGACGGTGTCCCCTGTATGGTTATCTGACGGTGTCCCCTGTATGGTTATCTGACTGTGTCCCCTGTATGGTTATCTGACTGTGTCCCCTGTATGGTTATCTGACTGTGTCCCCTGTATGGTTATCTGACGGTGTCCCCTGTATGGTTATCTGACTGTGTATGTGGGTCTACTTCACCAGTAAGTGTGTTTTATTTGGCCGAACGAGTAGGAGGTAAAGAAACAGGAAAGACTTCTCCTCTCCCTCTTTCTCCTCTCCTCCCTCTCCTCTCCTCTCCTCTCCTCCCTCCCTCCCTCCCTCCCTCCCTCCCTCCCTCCCTCCCTCCCTCCCTCCCTCCCTCCCTCCCTCCCTCCCTCCCTCCCTCTCCCTCTTTCTCCTCTCCCTCTCCTCCCTCCCTCTCCCTCTTTCTCCTCTCCCTCTCCTCCCTCCCTCCCTCTCCCTCTCCTCCCTCCCTCCCTCTCCTCCCTCCCTCCCTCCCTCCCTCTTTCTTCTCCTCACCCTCTCCTCCCTCCCTCCCTCTTCTCTCCTCTCCCTCTCCTCCCTCCCTCCTCCCACTCCCTCTTTCTCCTCTCCCTCTCCTCCCTCCCTCCCTCTCCCTCTCCTCCCTCCTCCCTCTCTCCTCTCTCCTCTCCTCTCCCTCTCCTCCCTCCCTCCCTCTCCCTCTTTCTCCTCTCCCTCTCCTCCTCCCTCCCTCTCTCTCTTTCTCCTCTCCCTCTCCTCCCTCCCTCTCCCTCTCTCTCCCTCTTTCTCCTCTCCCTCTCCTCCCTCCCTTTCCTCGCCCTCCCTCTCCTCCTCTCTCTCCCTCTTTCCTCCTCTCCCTCTCCTCCCTCCCTCCCTCTCCTCTTTCTCCTCTCCCTCTCATCCCTCCCTCCCTCTCTCTCTTTCTCCTCTCCCTCTCCTCCCTCCCTCCCTCTCCCTCTTTCTCCTCTCCTCTCCTCCCTCCCTCCCTCCCTCCCTCCCTCCCTCCCTCCCTCCCTCCCTCCCTCCCTCCCTCCCTCCCTCCCTCCCTCCCTCCCTCCCTCTCTTTCTCCTCTCCCTCTCCTCCCTCCCTCTCTCTCTCCTCTCCCTCTCCTCCCTCCCTCCCTCTCTTTCTCCTCTCCCTCTCCTCCCTCCCTCTCCCTCTTTCTCCTCTCCCTCTCCTCCCTCCATCCCTCTCCCTCATTCTCCTCTCCCTCTCCCTCCCTCCCTCCCTCTCTCTCTTTCTCCTCTCCCTCTCCTCCCTCTCTCTTTCTCCCCTCCCTCCCTCCCTCCCTCCCTCCCTCCCTCCCTCCCTCCCTCCCTCCCCTCCCTCCCTCCCTCCCTCCCTCCCTCTCTTTCTCCTCTCCCTCTTCTTTCTCCTCTCCCTCTCCTCCCTCCCTCCCTCTCTCCTCTTTCTCCTCTCCCTCTCTCTCTTTCTCCTCTCCCTCTCCTCCCTCCCTCCCTCTCTCTCTTTCTCCTCTCCCTCTCTCTCTTTCTCCTCTCCCTCTCCTCCCTCACTCTCTCTTTCTCCTCTCCCTCCCTCCTCTCTCTTTCTCCCCTCCCTCTTTCTCCCCTCCCTCTTTCTCCTCTCCCTCTTTCTCCCATCCCTCTTTCTCCCATCCCTCTTTCTCCCCCTCCCTCTTCCTCCCCTCCCTCTTTCTCCTCTCCCACTTTCTCCCCTCCCTCTTTCTCCTCTCCCACTTTCTCCCCTCCCTCTTTCTCCCCTCCCTCTTTCTCCCCTCCCTCTTTCTCCTCTCCCTCTCCCTCTCCCTCTTTCTCTCCTCCTTCTTTCTCCTCTCCCTCTTTCTCCTCTCCCTCTCCTCTGTGTGTTTTAGCAGCTGGATGGAGCAGGTGACAGACGAGGACGGTTATTCTGTGTGTGTGTGTGTGTGCGTGCGTGTGCGTGTGTATGCATGTCTGTGTGGATATACACTGAGTATACAAAACATTAAGAACACCTGTTCTTTCCATGACGGAAACAGAATCATAAAACACGGGACGAGATGTTAAAAACTGTCCATTCTGCCAATAGATGGAATGCACTCACATGAGATTTGCCGTGATGTTGACAGAGTGGCATGGGAGGTTTATTTCTTAGACTGGGTTAAGATGTCCATTTTGGGACACATCCTCAGTAGTGTGCCTTCGAATCAGTGGGTGTTTCGGCCTTTAATCACTAAACACCCTCATCAAAGGTGGCCAGCTAAAGGGTGATAAAGCCTTAGCCTTAGCTTATGCCCTCCTCAAGTTGGAGGGATCTGAATTGGGTTCTCAGGTGGGGGTGGGGGGTCAGGAAGTTATAGCCCAGCAAGGGTCCTTCCGTTTGATCCAGATCCACTGGCTGCCTTATTCAGCTGCTTGAGAAACTGCTCTGACGGTCTGTCGCAGAGCAGGTCCATGGATTCCAAGTTCTTTCAGCAACCTGACGGTGGAAGAAGCCACGAATCCTCTTGCATCCCACTTCAACTGGCCAGACTTTTGCATTCCAGCCACGCTGAGTTGCATCTGCTGCCAACTCTGTGTAACGCAGTTTCTTACGCTCGTAGGCCTCTTCAACAGAGTTTTCCCACGGGACTGTGAGCTCTATGATGTACACAGCCTTTAGTGAAGGGGACCTGAGTACCATGTCTGGCCTAAGGTTGGTAGAAGCAATCTCAGATGGAAAAATTAGTTGCTGGCCAATATCGACAAGCATCTTCTAGTCCCGGGCCATGGCTAGGTGTCCAGTTTCTGGCTTCGTAGGAGGATGCTTGGGCAGTTTCTGTCCCTCCTGGATGAATGTTGTTTTTTGACGGGATTGCTTGTTTTTGGAGATAATGAATTGGTTGCACTCCTCTTGGTCTCAAGTGCTGCAGCCAGGCTCTTGAGGACCTGATTGTGCCTCCAGGAGTAGCGGCCTTGTGAGAGGCTGGTCTTGCAACCTGTCATTATATGCCTGAGAGTCGCTGGAGCTGGGCAGAGGGTGCAGGTCCGGTCCTCGCCAAACCATTGATGTCGTTTTTTTGGTGATTGAAGCACATCATAAACAGCTCTTATGATGAAGTTGATGTTGCTTGCCTCCATTTGCCAAAGCTCACTCCAGTTGATCTTTCTCCTCTCCAGGCCTTCCCACCGCGTCCATTGCCCTTGTTTAGCAAGAGAGACAGCCTTTGCACTTCTTGCAGTCTCCTCCTGTCTGCGCACCTCCTCGACCACCAGCTTCCTGCGTTCAGATGTTGTTGCCTTATGGAACGTTGGTTTGCTTGCTGCCAGGCCAAAGCCTCCTCTTCCATGCTGGATATTGCCCACAATGTATTGGTGTCTCAGGGCTGATGTTGCTTGCTGCACAGCCTTGGATGATGTCCATTTCCGTCCAGTTTGTAGGGGAGGTGCAGCCTTGCTAATGGTCTGGTCTTTGGAGTCCTTCAATGTCATCTGAAGTCTTACTTTAGAGCCCTTGTACTCCTCCGTTAGACTTGTAAGAGGTAGTTCAAGGACCCCTTTGTCATAGAGGCCGATGTTACTCAGGCATCGTGGGACACCCATTCATTTCTTCACGTATGAGGTAATGGTTCGCTCCATCTTCTCCACTGTTGTTATTGGGACCTCATAGACGGTGAGTGGCCACATTACCCGGGGGAGAAGTCCAAACTGTAGTCACCAAAGCTTGAGCTTCCCAGGCAGTAGGGTCTTGTTGATGTTCTCAAGACCGTCGGCGATGTCCTGCCTTACTTGCTGCACTTGATCTTTATCCCGGAGGCTTTCGTTGTACCATCTACCCAGGCTCTTGATGGGTTTCTCAGACACCGTTGGTATCAGGTCATCTCCAATGCAGAACCTCACATCTTTAAGCTGTCCCTTGACTATGGAGATGCCTTGAGATTTGCTTGGCTTAATTTTCATCCGGGCCCACTTGATGTTACCCTGCAGTTTTGCAAGTAGCCGCCGGGTGCATGCTGCAGTG
This sequence comes from Oncorhynchus kisutch, assembly GCF_002021735.2. Lineage (NCBI taxonomy): Eukaryota > Metazoa > Chordata > Actinopteri > Salmoniformes > Salmonidae > Oncorhynchus > Oncorhynchus kisutch. The sequence goes on along the minus strand of NC_034185.2, from coordinate 13,032,248 downwards.
GTGGTCAGTGTAGTCATGTCATCCATGTATGCTCGGATAGGTGGGAGACGGAGCCCTTCCTTAGTTCTCCCACCGCCGACCACCCATTTCGATGCCCTGATGATGACTACCATGGCCATAGTGAAGGCCAGAGGTGAAATTGTACAGCCTGCCATTATGCCTACTTCCAAGCGCTACAATGTTGTTGTGAAGTCAGGTGTTGTGAAACACAATTGCAGGTCTTGGAAATAGGCCTAGTGTAGTGATGGGTTCTGGTACGTGGAAAATGTTGAAGGATTCCCAGAGGAGTTCATGGGGAACTGAGCCAAAGGCATTGGCCAGGTCGAGGAAGATGACATAGAGGTCTCTCTTGTCCTTCTTAGCTGTTTGGATCTGGTGCCAAATCATACTAGTATGTTCCAGGCAACCAGAGAAACCAGGAATGCCTGCTTTCTGTACAGATGTATCAATGTACTTGTTCCTTTCCAGGTAAGTGGACAGCCTCTGTGTTATTATACTGAAAAAGATCTTCCCTTTGACGTTGAGAAGGGAAATTGGTCGGAATTGACTGATGTCTGTCGCATCCTTCTCTTTCGGGATTAGCATACCACCAGCCTTTCGCCATGCCGTTGGTATTATTTCCTTCTGCCACACTATCCTCATTAGCCTCCAAAGAAAGCGTAGAACATCCGGGGCGTTCTTGTAGAGCTTGTATGGTACTCCATTAGGCCCAGGAGCCAAGGCCGCTCTTGCTCATCGGACAACTTTCTCTACTTCCTTCCATTTTGGAGGGTCAGTGTCCAGATTGAATTCTGGTGGTTGAATAGGTGGGATGTCATGTGGGATGATTATCTGCTCATGCCTTTTCATGTCCTGGTGGACATTTTCCTGATGTTCTTCCAGTTCTGGCTTTGGAGTTTTTAGGATTCCGCACTTTTCCTTTGCGAAGACGTCTTTGACAAACTTTACGTTTTTTTTATAGAACTGTGTTCTTGAGTGTTCCTTCTTCCTACGAAGTTTCCTTAAGTTTTCCGCTCTTCGCAAGGTTGCCAGCCGACATTTGATGTCTGCTTGGAGTAGCATGAGACCTCCTCTCTCTGCATCAGAGGCCTTCTTCCACTGCTTTCTCAGCTGCCTTCTCTCTCTGACAAGTATCTCGATCTCTTGCTGCCTCCTAGATTTAGCTGGCGCAGGTGGTGTAGACTGACATAGACTGACCAGGTGAATCAAGGTGAAAGCTTTGATCCCTTATTGATGTCACTTGTTAAATCCACTTCAATCAGGGGAGGAGACAGGCTAAAGAAGGATTTTTAATCCTTGAGACATGGATTGTCTGTGTGTGTCATTCAGAGAGTGAATGGGCAAAATAAAAACATGTGCCTCTGAATGGGGTATGGTAGTAGGTGCCAGGCGCACCGGTTTGAGTGTGTCAAGAACTGCAATGCTGCTGAATTTCCCGTGTGTATCCAGAATGGTCCACCACCCAAAGGACATCCGGCCAACTTGACACAACTGTGGGAAGCATTGGAGTCGACATGGGCCAGCATCCCTGTGGAACGCTTTTAACACCTTGGAGAGTTCATGCCCTGATGGATTGAGGCTGTTCTGATGGCAAAAAGGGGGGGGGGGGGGGTTCAACTCAATATTAGGTAGGTGTTCCCAATGTTTGGTATACACAGTGTGTGTGTATATGTGTGTGTGTGTGTGTGTGAGAGAGAGAGAGAGAGAGAGAGAGAGGGGGGGGGGGAGTTACAGGGGGACCCATCTCTGCTCTAGATCTCCATTCCTCCAGTCAGTATTTAAGTCGTCTCAGTCACAGTGGAGAGGGAACCTCAGTGTAGATAAACCCCTCAGAGGTCTCAGTCACAGTGGAGAGGGAACCTCAGTGTAGATAAACCTCTCAGAGGTCTCAGTCACAGTGGAGAGGGAACCTCAGTGTAGATGAACCCCTCAGAAGTCTCAGTCACAGTGGAGAGGGAACATCAGTGTAGATAAACCCCTCAGAAGTCTCAGTCACAGTGGAGAGGGAACCTCAGTGTAGATGAACCCCTCAGAAGTCTCAGTCACAGTGGAGAGGGAACATCAGTGTAGATAAACCCCTCAGAAGTCTCAGTCACAGTGGAGAGGGAACCTCAGTGTAGATAAACCCCTCAGAAGTCTCAGTCACAGTGGAGAGGGAACCTCAGTGTAGATAAACCCCTCAGAGGTCTCAGTCACAGTGGAGAGGGAACCTCAGTGTAGATAAACCCTCTGGGGTCTCAGTCACAGTGGAGAGGGAACCTCAGTGTAGATAAACCCTCTGGGGTCTCAGTCACAGTGGAGAGGGAACCTCAGTGTAGATAAACCCCTCAGAGCCCAACATTAACCTCTTCTCTACTTCACGGTCAGCACAGATTGTGGTAATGCAAAGTTGCTGTGATGTTGTGTGAACGTTGCTGTACCTGCTATGTTGCTGTGACATGTGAACGTTGCTGTACTTGCTATGTTGATGTAACGCTGTGTGAACATTGCTGTACTTGCTATGTTGCTGTAACGTTGTGTGAATGTTGCTGTACTTGCTATGTTGCTGTGACGTGAACGTTGCTGTACTTGCTATGTTGCTGTAACGCTGTGTGAACATTGCTGTACTTGCTATGTTGCTGTAACGCTGTGTGAACATTGCTGTACTTGCTATGTTGCTGTAACGTTGTGTGAACGTTGCTGTACTTGCTATGTTGCTGTAACGTTGTGTGAACGTTGCCGTACTTGCTATAATGTTGTTGCTGTACCTGCTATGTAGTTGTAGGCTGCCAGTGTGCTACTGATGAGGGCCATGTTGGTGCTGCCCGTCGTAGAGTTGATTACAGGGTTCATGTCCGGAGGCTGGGGGGCGCTCTCCTCCACTCCTTCCTCGTTCGTCTTCACCTCCCCAGAGTAGGAGCCTGACTCTCTCCCTCGCTTCTTCTTGCCTGAAGGGATAACTAAGAGCATAACATCGGGATCAGATGCTATGATCACACACACGCGTTGATACAGTGATACAGCCAGAGAATCAAGGTTCATTGACTGAGAATCTCACTGAGTCAAACTGCACATCTATAACTATTCTGCCTAAAGAACACTTAAAGACAACCTCAATATGACTGCCAATTCATGATTTCAAAATGTTTTTTATTTATTTACAATACGTACTAAAGGTTAATTGGTTACAAAAACATGCATATTTAACGTTGTACAGCTGTGTTTGTTGCAGTATGTGATCTGAGTGTCAAGCATGTGTGTGTGTTTTTCCCAGAGTACTATGAGTGGACTACTGAGTCACCCACTTCCTCTGTTGCTGTATCCTCCTCGCTCCACATGCTTCCTTCACTACTCTGTCTATACTGGAACTGTACACGACGCTATTACTAATGGTGACTCAGATCTTCAGCATTCCACTTGGATCTGTCTAGTTAACTCTGACTCACAGCACTACGGGAATAGATCTATTGTGAGAATCACTGTGTTTGATCCTTTAAAAGCTGAAAACATGTACACATGATCAGAGTGATTTCTCTCCCAGTTTAAGCTGCTTTCACAATATTTACCACAAATGTCATGTTCGACTTGGACTTTTTGATTCTAGGACTATTGAGTACTGTGAAATATCATGTCACTGGATTTAGGAATAGGATTTAGAAATGTTTTGCAGTGTGAAGGTAGTATGAGACTAGTTTAGGAGTGCAGTGTGTAGGTAGTCTGAGACTGTAGTTTTAGGAGTGCAGTGTGACGGTAGTCTGAGACTGTAGTTTAGGAGTGCAGTGTGAAGGTAGTCTGAGACTGTAGTTTAGGAGTGCAGTGTGAAGGTTGTCTGAGACTGTAGTTTAAGAGTGCAGTGTGAAGGTACTCTGAGACTGTAGTTTAGGAGTGCAGTGTGTAGGTAGTCTGAGACTGTAGTTTAGGAGTGCAGTGTGAAGGTAGTCTGAGAGACTGTAGTTTAGGAGTGCAGTGTGAAGGTAGTCTGAGAGACTGCAGTTTAGCTAAACTAAAGGTGATCTGAGGTTGAGTTGTTTGAGCAGTAATAGATCCATCCACATGCTGGTCTGATTACTGAGCTTCATAATGGACACTTCAGTCACTCAACCAACACACACTGTCTGTATAAATCCGTATATCGCCTTGTACTTAGCCGTATAAAGACTAGAGGTGGGCTCACCCTGTAATCCAAAACGGACATGTGAGACAGACCGTGCCTTTGTTAATTAGCTGTTCAGTCAAAACACAACGACTCAGCCAGTCAGACAATGTACACTGGGATAAACACAGAAATGGAGAGTTGGCATGAGTTAAATGACCCAAACTAGTGCAGTGTGTGTGTGAGGGGTGTGTGTGTGTGAGGGGTATGTGTGTGAGGGGTGTGTGTGTGCAGTGTGTAAGGGGTGTGTGTGTGTAAGGGGTGTGTGTTTGCGTGTGTGAGGTGTGTGTGTGTGTGTGTGTGTGTGAGGGGTTTGTGTGTGTGAGGGGTGTGTGTGTGTGCGTGTGTGAGTGTGAGGGGTGTGTGCTGTGTGTGAGGGGTGTGTGAGGGGTGTGTGTGAGGGGTGTGTGAGGGGTGTGTGTGTGCGTGTGTGAGGGGTGTGTGTGTGTGAGGGGTGTGTGTGTGCAGTGTGTGAGGGGGGTGTGTGTGTGTGAGGGGTGTGTGTGTGTGAGGGGTGTGTGTGTGTGAGGGGTATGTGTGTGTGTGTGTGAGGGGTATGTGTGTGCGTGTGTGAGGGGTGCGTGTGTGAGGGATGTGTGTGTGCAGTGTGTGAGGGGTGTGTGAGGGGTGTGTGTGTGAGGGGTGTGAGGGGTGTGCGTGTGTGAGGGGTGTGTGTGTGTGAGGGGTGTGTGTGTGTGCGTGTGTGAGGGGTGTGCGTGTGTGAGGGATGTGTGTGTGCAGTGTGTGAGGGGTGTGTGTGTGCCGTGTAAGCATGTTAGCTGTCAAACACACACATGCTCGCACACACACACACTTAGACCCCTAATTGCAGGATGTGATGTAGTTTAGAGAGTGGCACTGCTGACTGAGTCGGTGAGTGTTTCCACCTGGACCGATTGCGGTGTAACACACATTGGCTCACATTCAACCGATACGTCACAGACCACTCACTACCTGTTAGATATACTGCTCTCTTATAGGATAAAGTCTGGAAAAGAGATGTCTCAAACAAAGACATTTGATTGTTTCAGAAGAATATATGGAGCGTTTTGTTAATCCCTTATAAATAAATAAAAGAACGGAAAATACAGACCAAATGGAAAGATTTGTCTGATTTGTGTTTAATGGAAAAATGGTCCCAGCAAACCGGGAACATTCCCAGAACATTATCTAAGATTCCCATTAAGTTCTAGTTAGGGTTTTATTTAACATTAGGATTCTAACATCCTGAAAACATTCAAAGAATGTTTTCAATGAAATATCCTTGGAATGTTCTTCTAAGATTCCCAACATCTCTAACAATCACCGCAGAACATTCCTCAAACGTTCTCATTAGGTTTCCAGGTAATGTAATAACACAATGTACCAGTGATGTTTTCCCAGCAAACCCGAAATTGGTTCTGTGAAAGTTCCCAGAACATTCGTTAGGTTGCGTCATGTTCTCATAACACAAACACTATCCATGCTGATGACTATGCAATGTTTGTAAGAACATTCCTAGATCACATTTCGTCCGTTCCTTAAAAGGTTTTCCAGAATGTTTTTATTAGGTTGTGGCAACAGTCTGGTGGGAACATTGTGGGATGATTCTCCTGTATTGTAGACCCACAAGGTGATTATAGACACACATGACATCATAGGCCATTTGAACAGCATTTAATCATACGAACACAACCATATTTTTTTCTGCACATCTGCACATGTGGGGTTTCAACCTGCAATGTTTGATTCTCAAGCCAGGTCTTTAATCCTCTACGTCACCAGGAAACTATCTTACATCTTATGGTCGCCATGGCAGTATGGTTGCCATGGCAGTATGGTCAATCAGGAATTACATGCTACCTTTTTAGCCTTCTTAGACATAACTAACCCAGGGAAAAACTGGTAACTGGGTTATTCATCATCAATTCACCATCCTCTATACTTCCTAAATCTGGGTCCATATTTACAAGGTATCCAAGACTATGAGTGATGTTCTAGGATCACTTTTGCTTTTCAGATCATGAAAAATAAGATGGGGGGGGGGGCGATATCAAACGTCTCAATGTTGAACAGTACATTTTTACACCATGTTTAATTTTTTACACTTTTACACAAATATTCTGGGAACCTTTAATGAACAGATTAAATGTGGTCGAAGAAACATTCTTGCAACATCAGGCAAATATTTTCTACAAACATTATAATCATCACCACAACTACAATGTTTTTGTGTTATGAGAACATTTGCTGCGACCTAACGAATGTTCTGGGAACTTACACAGAACCAATTCTGGTTTGCCTGGGGTTGGTGTCTAAAGAAAGCCAATTATAGGTCCATCACCTTTTCCCATTCTTATATTTTCAATCTAACTGTTTTATTCCAGAAGGGTGGCATGTGTGAGCCCAGTGTGTGTGTGTGTGTGTTGTTTTGTGCACGTGTGAGTGCGAGTGTGGATGCGAGGTAACTCAACCGTGAGGAACTGTCAGCACAATAGCCACACACTTCTCTCTTCAGAAAACCACTTCCTTCTCTCTTTCTATCCTCCTAATCAGTGTTGAACTGGTGGGGGGGTAGACATATACTAGGGAATGTAATTAGTGTTTTGGACTCGGGCCATACTCCCTTCATGAATGATGCTTTGTTTGTGTTTCCGTCTCGCTCTCCCTCTCTCTCTCTTTCTGTCTCTCGCTCGCTCTCCGTCTCTCTCTCGCTCTCCGTCTCTCTCGCTCTCCCTCTCTCTCTCTTTCTGTCTCTCTCTCTGTCTTTCTGTCTCTCTCTCGCTCTCCCTCTCTCTCTCTTTCTGTATCTCTCTCGCTCTCCCTCTCTCTCTCTTTCTGTCTCTCACTCGCTCTCCCTCTCTCTCTTTCTGTCTCTCGCTCGCTCGCTCTCCGTCTCTCTCTCGCTCTCCGTCTCTCTCTCCCTCTCTCTCTCTTTCTGTCTCTCTCTCGCTCTCTCTGTCTTTCTGTCTCTCTCTCGCTCTCCCTCTCTTTCTGTATCTCTCTCGCTCTCCCTCTCTCTCTTTCTGTATCTCTCTCGCTCTCCCTCTCTCTCTCTTTCTGTCTCTCACTCGCTCTCCCTCTCTCTCTCTTTCTGTCTCTCGCTCGCTCTCCGTCTCTCTCTCGCTCTCCGTCTCTCTCTCGCTCTCCCTCTCTCTCTCTTTCTGTCTCTCTCTCGCTCTCTCTGTCTTTCTGTATCTCTCTCGCTCTCCCTCTCTCTCTCTTTCTGTCTCTCACTCGCTCTCCCTCTCTCTCTCGTTCTGTCTCTCTCTCGCTCTCTCTTTCTGTCTCTCTCTCGCTCTCCCTCTCTCTCTCTTTCTGTCTCGCTCTCCCTCTCTCTCTTTCTGTCTGTCTCTCTCTCGCTCTCCCTCCCTCTTTCTGTCTGTCTCTCTGTCTCTCTTTCTCAGTCTGTCTCTCTGTCCCTCTCTCTGTCTGTCTCTCTCTCGCTCTCCCTCCCTCTTTCTGTCTGTCTCTCTGTCTCTCTCTCTGTCTGTCTCTCTGTCCCTCTCTCTGTCTCTCTCTCTGTCTGTCTCTCTGTCCCTCTCTCTGTCTGTCTCTCTGTCTGTCTCTCTGTCTGTCTCTTTGTCTGTCTCTCTGTCTGTCTCTCTCTTGCAGAGTTCTGGGAACTTGGTGAAATGATGTCAGTAACTGATAATAATAGAAAACAAGGCGATGAGGTCAACATTATGATGTACATAGAGGGACCCATTCATTCTGGGGAAAACAATGTTCTCTCACTGGCTTGCTATACTAATTACAGAGCAAGCCAAAAGGACTGCACAAGCTGGGGCACATATTTTAACACTGACTTTAAATAGGAGTATAACAGAACTCTGAATGACCCTGTCATTCTCTTCGCTTGTTGAAAATATGTTTGGGGTTGCTGGAGTCTGGTGTAGTAGTAGGGTAGAACTGCTGACTCCGGACTCCGGACATCACGTGTGCATATCTATGCGCGTGCTGCATGCGTTTGTACATGTACAGTACCAGTCAAAGGTTTGGACACACCTACTCATTCAAAAGGTTTTCCTTTATTTTGACTATTTTCTATATTGTAGAATAAATTATGAAATAACACATATGTAATCATGTAGTAACCAAAAAAGTGTAAAACAAATCAACATATAGTTTACATTTGAGATTCTTCAAAGTAGCCACCCTTTGCCTTGATGATAGCTTTGCACACTTTTGGAATTCTCTCAACCAGCTTCACGAGGTAGTCACCTGGAATGCATTTCAATTAACAGGTGTGCCTTGTTATAAGTTAATTTGTGGAATTTCTTTCCTTCTTAATGCGTTTGTGCCAATCAGTTGTGCTGTGACAAGGTAGGGGTGGTATACAAAAGATAGGGCTATTTGGTAAAAGACCAAGTCCATATTATGGCAAGAACAGCTCAAATAAGAAAAGAGAAATGACACTCCATCATTACTTTAAGACATGGTCAGTCAATCTGAAAAATGTCAAGAACTTTGAAAGTATCTTCAAGTGGCGTCGCAAAAACCATCAAGTACTATGATGAAACTGACTCTCATGAGGACCGCCACAGGAAAGGAAGAACCAGAGTTACCTCTGCTGCAGAGGATAAGTTCATTAGAGTTACCAGCCCAAATAAATGCTTCACAGAGATCAAGTAACATACACAACATCCACTGTTCAGAGGAGACTGTGTGAATCAGGCCTTCATGGTCGAACTGAGGCAAAGAAACCACTACTAAAAAACACCAATAACAAGAAGACACTTGCTTTGGCCAAGAAACACGAGCAATGGACATTAGACCAGTGGAAATCTATCCTTTGGTCTGACGAGTCCAAATTTGAGATTTTTGGATCCAACCGCAGTGTCTTTGTGAGACGCAGAGTAGGTGAATGGATGATCTCTGCATGTGTAATCCCCACTGTGAAGCATGGAAGAGGAGGTGGTTTGATGGTGCTTTGCTGGTGACACTTAACCAGCATGGCTACCACAGTATTCTGCCGCGATACACCATCCCATCTGGTTTGCACTTAGTGGGACTATAACTTGTTTTCAACAGGACAATGACCCAACAAACCTCCAGGCTGTGTAAGGGCTATTTGTCCAAGAAGGAGAGTAATGGAGTGCTGCATCAGATGATCTGTCCTCCACAATCACCCAACCTCAACCAAATTGAGTTGGTTTGGAATGAGTTGGACTGCAGAGTGAAGGAAAAGCAGCCAACAAGTGCTCATTATATGTGGGAACTCCTTCAAGAGTGTTGGAAAAGCATTCCAGGTGAAGCTGGTTGAGAGAATGCCAAGAGTGTGCAAAGCTGTCATCAAGGCAAAGGGTGGCTACTCTGAAGAATCTCAAATATAAAATATATTTAGATTTGTTTAACACTTTTTTGGTTACTACATGATTCCATATGTTATTTAATAGTTTTGATGTCTTCAGTATTATTCTGTGTCCAAACTTTTGACTGGTACTGTATGTGTGTGTACATGTAGAGTTAGTCGGAAGTTTACATACACTTAGGTTGGAGTCATTAAAACTCGTTTGTCAACCACTCCACAAATTTCTTGTTAAATAAAATAAAATAAAATGTTATTTATCACATACACATGGTTAGCAGATGTTAATGCGAGTGTAGCGAAATGCTTTCCGACCATGCAGTAATATCTAACAAGTAATCTAACAATTTCACAACAACTACCTTATACACACAAGTGTAAAGGAATGAATAAGATGAACAAACTATAGCTTTGGCAAGTAGGTTAGGACATCTACTTTGTGCATGCCACAAGTAATTTTCCCAACAATTGTTTACAGACACATTATTTCACAATTCCAGTGGGTCAGAAGTTTACATACACTAACTTGACTGTGCCTTTAAACAGCTTGGAAAATTCCAGAAAATTATGTAATGGCTTTAGAAGCTTCTGATAGGCTAATTAAAACAATTTGAGTCAATTGGAGGTGTACCTGTGGATGTATTTCAAGGCCTACCTTCAAACTCATTGCCTCTTTGCTTGACATCATGGGGAAATCAAAAGAAATCAGCCAAGACCTCAGAAAAAAAAGTTGGGTTCATCCTTGGGAGCAATTTCCAAATGCCTGTGGCGGTACCACCTTCATCTGAACAAACACTAGTATACATGTATAAACATCATGGGACCACACAGCCATCATACCGCTCAGGAAGGAGAGGCATTCTGTCTCCTAGAGATGAACATACTTTGGTGCGAAAAGTGCATATCAATCCCAGAACAACAGCAAAGGACCTTGTGAAGATGCTGGAGGACACAGGTACAAAAGTATCTATGTCCACAGTAAAACAAGTCCTACATCAACATAACCTGAAAGGCCGCTCAGCAAGGAAGAAGCCACTGCTCCAAAACCGCCATAAAAAAGCCAGACTATGGTTTGCAACTGCACATGGGGACAAAGATCATACTTTTTCCTCTGGTCTGATGAAACAAAAATAGAACTGTTTGACCATAATGACCATCATTATGTTTGGAGGAAAAAGGGGGAGGCTTGCAAGCTGAATAAAACCATCCCAACCGTGAAGCACGGGGGTGGCAGCATCATGTTATGGAGGTGCTTTGCTGCAGGAGGGACTGGTGCACCTCACAAAATAGATGGCATCATGAGGAGGAAAATTATGTGGATATATTGAAGCAACATCTCAAAACATCAGTCAGGAAGTTAAAGCTTGGTAGCAAATGGGTCTTCAAAATGGACAATGACCCCAAGCATACTTCCAAAGTTGTGGCAAAATGGCTTAAGGACAACAAAGTCAAGGTATTGGAGTAGCCATCACAAAGCCCTGACTTACTTA
>NC_034185.2:12988836-13016336 GCF_002021735.2 Oncorhynchus kisutch | reverse complement strand
TTCCTCTCTGGGGTTCTCTGGGCCCGTTTTAGGTGAATTCCTCTCTGGGGTTCTCTGGGCCCGTTTTAGGTGAATTCCTCTACGGGGTTCTCTGGGCCCATTTTAGGTGAATTCCTCTCTGGGGTTCTCTGGGCCCGTTTTAGGTGAATTCCTCTCTGGGGTTCTCTGGGCCCGTTTTAGGTGAATTCCTCTCTGGGGTTCTCTGGGCCCGTTTTAGGTGAATTCCTCTCTGGGGTTCTCTGGGCCCGTTTTAGGTGAATTCCTCTCTGGGGTTCTCTGGGCCCGTTTTAGGTGAATTCCTCTCTGGGGTTCTCTGGGCCCGTTTTAGGTGCTGGAATGTGTTTCAGCTGTGATCAGAGACGTGTCAAGTTAAACCTAGTCTTAGGAGTTGGCTAAACAGGGAGACTGGTGAAAGCACTTGACTTTAAGAGACCTATAGAGTATAATACCCATAATACCCATAAAACCTAGCGATCAAACAGGGAAATGGTTACAATCGTTTTTCCACCATTCATTTTACCCATAGGGGATATTAGAAACACTTAAAATAAGGGCTGTGTTTCTTATAGACTCACCCTGGTGTGGTGTTTTGATAACCGTGTAAATCTCTCTAGGACAAGGTGGGTATTTATGGGTATTATGACACCTCCACTGTGGGGCTTTATAGCAGTGTTTCTCCTACCATATAGGCAATGTGGGCCCCTGTAGCCTCCCGCCTGAAACAGTTTGGCTTCAAAAGGCTACAACTGGTGCTTTGAGAGCCTTTGATCCTCACCTGGAAATCAAACGAGGTGAAAGACCGACCTCTAGTAATATGGTCTAGTCTAGCCTTGGACCCAGTGGTAGTAGGGTGTCCAGGATAGAGCCCGAGGAAACACACACACACTCCGCTCCAGTGTGCCCCCTGCCCTGGATTGAACAGTAAAGCGTTACACACACACACACACTCCCCTCCAGTGTGCCCCCTGCCCTGGATTGAACAGTAAAGCGTTGAATTTACCAAATGCTATAATGGATACCACACATCCCTCTGGTTGGGAGCGTGAGCACACACACACACACACACACACACACACACACACACACACACACACACACACACACACACCACACACACACACACACACACACACACACACACACACACACACACACACACACAGACCCCTCAAACTCCCAGTCCACTACGATCATCACTCTCGTTTCATGATCCCAGCTGTTTAAGCCCTTCACTACACTACAGTTCTGAAACACACTCACAGTTACTGTCATTAAGACTCAGACAGACACCAAAAATCTGACCCGTTGACAGTGTGAAGACATAATAAAGAGCCTGAAAATGACACCATTATAGAGTCCAGTATACCCCTATAAAGAATACATACAGCAGTACAAACAGCCATCAAAAGACCCCCACCTCACTCACACGCACACGCACACACACACACACGCACACACACACGCACACACACAGAGGGAGAAATAACCAAAACCTCATTCTAACCTACACTCTCACTAAATATCTAATCCTATTTCTACAGGTGTGGTGAGCTTGAAAATAAAAGAGAGCCGCACACTCTAGGAACTCAGATGCAAAAATGTAATTACCAACCACCAGGTGTGGTGAGACCGTATCAAACAGTATGGTGTGGTGAGACCGTATCAAACAGTATGATGTGGTGAGACCGTATCAAACAGTATGGTGTGGTGAGACCGTATCAAACACAACAGTATGGTGTGGTGAGACCGTATCAAACAGTATGGTGTGGTGAGACCGTATCAAACACAACAGTATGGTGTGGTGAGACCGTATCAAACACAACAGTATGGTGTGGTGAGACCGTATCAAACAGTATGGTGTGGTGAGACCGTATCAAACACAACAGTATGGTGTGGTGAGACCGTATCAAACACAACAGTATGGTGTGGTGAGACCGTATCAAACACAACAGTATGGTGTGGTGAGACCGTATCAAACACAACAGTATGGTGTGGTGAGACCGTATCAAACACAACAGTATGGTGTGGTGAGACCGTATCAAACAGTATGGTGTGGTGAGACCGTATCAAACACAACAGTATGGTGTGGTGAGACCGTATCAAACAGTATGGTGTGGTGAGACCGTATCAAACACAACAGTATGGTGTGGTGAGACCGTATCAAACACAACAGTATGGTGTGGTGAGACCGTATCAAACAGTAATGGTGTGGTGAGACCGTATCAAACACAACAGTATGGTGTGGTGAGACCGTATCAAACACAACAGTATGGTGTGGTGAGACCGTATCAAACACAACAGTATGGTGTGGTGAGACCGTATCAAACAGTATGGTGTGGTGAGACCGTATCAAACACAACAGTATGGTGTGGTGAGACCGTATCAACACAACAGTATGGTGTGGTGAGACCGTATCAAACACAACAGTATGGTGTGGTGAGACCGTATCAAACAGTATGGTGTGGTGAGACCGTATCAAACACAACAGTATGGTGTGGTGAGACCGTATCAAACACAACAGTATGGTGTGGTGAGACCGTATCAAACAGTATGGTGTGGTGAGACCGTATCAAACACAACAGTATGGTGTGGTGAGACCGTATCAAACACAACAGTATGGTGTGGTGAGACCGTATCAAACACAACAGTATGGTGTGGTGAGACCGTATCAAAACAGTATGGTGTGGTGAGACCGTATCAAACACAACAGTATGGTGTGGTGAGACCGTATCAAACACAACAGTATGGTGTGGTGAGACCGTATCAAACAGTATGGTGTGGTGAGACCGTATCAAACACAACAGTATGGTGTGGTGAGACCGTATCAAACACAACAGTATGGTGTGGTGAGACCGTATCAAACAGTATGGTGTGGTGAGACCGTATCAAACACAACAGTATGGTGTGGTGAGACCGTATCAAACACAACAGTATGGTGTGGTGAGACCGTATCAAACACAACAGTATGGTGTGGTGAGACCGTATCAAACACAACAGTATGGTGTGGTGAGACCGTATCAAACACAACAGTATGGTGTGGTGAGACCGTATCAAACACAACAGTATGGTGTGGTGAGACCGTATCAAACACAACAGTATGGTGTGGTGAGACCGTATCAAACACAACAGTATGGTGTGGTGGGGCCGTATCAAACACAACAGTATGGTGTGGTGAGACCGTATCAAACACAACAGTATGGTGTGGTGAGACCGTATCAAACACAACAGTATGGTGTGGTGAGACCGTATCAAACACAACAGTATGGTGTGGTGAGACCGTATCAAACAGTATGGTGTGGTGAGACCGTATCAAACAGTATGGTGTGGTGAGACCGTATCAAACAGTATGGTGTGGTGAGACCGTATCAAACACAACAGTATGGTGTGGTGAGACCGTATCAAACACAACAGTATGGTGTGGTGAGACCGTATCAAACAGTATGGTGTGGTGAGACCGTATCAAACAGTATGGTGTGGTGAGACCGTATCAAACAGTATGGTGTGGTGAGACCGTATCAAACAGTATGGTGTGGTGAGACCGTATCAAACAGTATGGTGTGGTGAGACCGTATCAAACACTATGGTGTGGTGAGACCGTATCAAACACAACAGTATGGTGTGGTGAGACCGTATCAAACACAACAGTATGGTGTGGTGAGACCGTATCAAACACAACAGTATGGTGTGGTGAGACCGTATCAAACAGTATGGTGTGGTGAGACCGTATCAAACAGTATGGTGTGGTGAGACCGTATCAAACAGTATGGTGTGGTGAGACCGTATCAAACACAACAGTATGGTGTGGTGAGACCGTATCAAACAGTATGATGTGGTGAGACCGTATCAAACAGTATGGTGTGGTGAGACCGTATCAAACACAACAGTATGGTGTGGTGAGACCGTATCAAACAGTATGATGTGGTGAGACCGTATCAAACAGTATGGTGTGGTGAGACCGTATCAAACACAACAGTATGGTGTGGTGAGACCGTATCAAACAGTATGGTGTGGTGAGACCGTATCAAACAGTATGGTGTGGTGAGACCGTATCAAACAGTATGATGTGGTGAGATCGTATCAAACAGTATGGTGTGGTGAGACCGTATCAAACACAACAGTATGGTGTGGTGAGACCGTATCAAACAGTATGGTGTGGTAAGACCGTATCAAACAGTATGGTGTGGTGAGACCGTATCGGTGCCCTATTCCTACTCCGTATATAGTAGACAACTTATAGGGAACCAGTGACATCACTCACCATGACCTTTGACCCCTACCCAAACCAAGTGACATATCCAAACAGTGGCTTGGCGGTGTGTGTGTGTGTCTGTGTGTCTGTCTATTTCCTTTCCTTTATTGGACTGGTGTTGGAGACAGAGGAGTGGAGGCTACTGTAACTGAGTCAGCCCATTGGCTCTCATTATCTGATGTGTCTGGGTCAACATGAATGCACCTAAAATGCCATGTCATTATAGTGCGCCTCGCCCTAAACTCACTCCCTCGTATCAGGCTTTTATATATGAGCTCATCACACGAGGCTAAGTTGGCCGCTCTGTAAGTCGCTTCAAATCAAAAGTTCAAAACGTCTGCTACATGACCGTAGTACTATTATTTTTAGAAACATTTCCCATTGGGTGAGAGCTCATGATGATGGTAAAACTAGGCTTTTCATTGGCTGAGAGCGGTATCTTGTTACAACAGCCTCAAAAAATAACACTCATAATATTGTAGATGTCATAAATAGCATGCATTACTGCACGGGGCTATTATTACTATAGAACGTGGGCTACATAGTAATTACCCGAGCATGTCCGATATTTCACGTCTACAGATAGTCTACTATTGGTCTAATGGTCTTCAGGTCACATGTCTAGGGATAGTCTACTATTGGTCTAATGGTCTTCAGGTCACATGTCTATGGATAGTCTACTATTGGTCTTCAGGTCACATGTCTAGGGATAGTCTACTATTGGTCTAATGGTCTTCAGGTCACATGTCTAGGGATAGTCTACTATTGGTCTAATGGTCTTCAGGTCACATGTCTAGGGATAGTCTACTATTGGTCTATTGGTCTTCAGGTCACATGTCTAGGGATAGTCTACTATTGGTCTATTGGTCTTCAGGTCACATGTCTAGGGATAGTCTACTATTGGTCTATTGGTCTTCAGGTCACATGTCTAGGGATAGTCTACTATTGGTCTATTGGTCTTCAGGTCACATGTCTAGGGATAGTCTACTATTGGTCTATTGGTCTTCAGGTCACATGTCTAGGGATAGTCTACTATTGGTCTATTGGTCTTCAGGTCACATGTCTAGGGATAGTCTACTATTGGTCTATTGGTCTTCAGGTCACATGTCTAGGGATAGTCTACTATTGGTCTATTGGTCTTCAGGTCACATGTCTAGGGATAGTCTACTATTGGTCTATTGGTCTTCAGGTCACATGTCTAGGGATAGTCTACTATTGGTCTATTGGTCTTCAGGTCACATGTCTAGGGATAGTCTACTATTGGTCTATTGGTCTTCAGGTCACATGTCTAGGGATAGTCTACTATTGGTCTATTGGTCTTCAGGTCACATGTCTAGGGATAGTCTACTATTGGTCTATTGGTCTTCAGGTCACATGTCTAGGGATAGTCTACTATTGGTCTATTGGTCTTCAGGTCACATGTCTAGGGATAGTCTACTATTGGTCTATTGGTCTTCAGGTCACATGTCTAGGGATAGTCTACTATTGGTCTATTGGTCTTCAGGTCACATGTCTAGGGATAGTCTACTATTGGTCTATTGGTCTTCAGGTCACATGTCTAGGGATAGTCTACTATTGGTCTATTGGTCTTCAGGTCACATGTCTAGGGATAGTCTACTATTGGTCTATTGGTCTTCAGGTCACATGTCTAGGGATAGTCTACTATTGGTCTTCAGAAAGTATAAAAATAAAAAAAAAGTCATGATCTGTAACCTACACAGACATTTAATTAACTGACTTATTTGTCCATTTCTCAACTCATTGGCACAATATCGTCCACTTCATCTTTTAAAAGAGCAGTACGGCACCAGGAAAGTTGATGTGACTAAACAGATAATCTGTTTGCTACGGGCAGAGAACTTTAAGCATCAACTTGTTCCCATGTTCTGACCCAAACTGGGTGCTGCACCTGTTAAACTCTGTAACATCCCTCACAGGATAAGTATTATCAGAGGACCTTGGAGTTTGCAGAAAATTATTTGGTTTTTAGGGCTGGGATAATTACCTTCCTGCCAAGTCAAAATGAGTGACATGGCAAACTTGTACGGGACTAAAATGACAGATGTGGTGATTTGTGCTCGTGCACATAATTACATTACCTGAGCTCCCCTAGTAAAACGTATCCCGTCAGAATGGGGCTAACGACAACTGCCACGGAAATAAAAGTGAAGACAATGTGAGGCATGTTTGATGTCGGGGCTTCTGCTAACCCAAACAAGTCATTATCTTTAGAGCGAGCCGACCGCTGAGACATGAATGAAACGGGACTAAAGCTTGCTACATCGTTCACAGCCTCAGAGCTGTGAAATTCTGCTCTACATAGTAACATACAGCACAATGGGCCCTGCAGCTTTCGCATTCGCATAGCCATGTTCTACAATATTGGACCGTTGCCTTTCATATTTTTCTAATTCTTACCACGGCTCAAGCAATTTCTCGAACCATCGCCACATTCAAATGAAGAGAAGCTGTGAACACGGCGCCGCGTTGGTTGGGAATTTTGGGGAGATGCGTGGCTGGGCTGTGCGCCCTCCCGCGGACGGTGGTCTCACAGCCACGTAGCTATGTCACAATTGGGCCACCGGGCTCTGCGGCTGTGAACTCTGAATAAGTCTTTACATGGCCATGGACTCTGAATTAGCCTCTACATGGCCGTGGACTCTGAATTAGTCTTTACATGGCCGTGGACTCTGAATTAGTCTTTACATGGCCGTGGACTCTGAATTAGTCTTTACATGGCCGTGGACTCTGAATTAGCCTTTACATGGCCGTGGACTCTGAATTATTATGGCTGTGGACTCTGAATTAGTCTTTACATGGCCGTGGACTCTGAATTAGTCTTTACATGGCAGTGGACTCTGAATTAGCCTTTACATGGCCGTGGACTCTGAATTAGTCTTTACATGGCCGTGGACTCTGAATTAGTCTTTACATGGCCGTGGACTCTGAATTAGTCTTTACATGGCCGTGGACTCTGAATTAGTCTTTACATGGCCGTGGACTCTGAATTAGTCTTTACATGGCCGTGGACTCTGAATTAGTCTTTACATGGCCGTGGACTCTGAATTAGCCTTTACATGGCCGTGGACTCTGAATTAGTCTTTACATGGCCGTGGACTCTGAATTAGTCTTTACATGGCCGTGGACTCTGAATTATTATGGCTGTGGACTCTGAATTAGTCTTTACATGGCCGTGGACTCTGAATTAGTCTTTACATGGCCGTGGACTCTGAATTAGTCTTTACATGGCCGTGGACTCTGAATTAGTCTTTACATGGCCGTGGACTCTGAATTAGCCTTTACATGGCCGTGGACTCTGAATTAGCCTTTACATGGCCGTGGACTCTGAATTATTATGGCTGTGGACTCTGAATTAGCCTTTACATGGCCGTGGACTCTGAATTAGTCTTTACATGGCCGTGGACTCTGAATTAGCCTTTACATGGCCGTGGACTCTGAATTAGCCTTTACATGGCCGTATTCGACTCCATTGGCCCATTTTACCTAGGGATTAACAGAGAGGTATCCCGTTATCTTTAGTGAGAGCAGCTGTGACATGGATGAGAAATAGCATACAAGGGACTTGAATAAGTGGGAGCCAACAGCTGAGACATGAACAAAAGTCAACTTGGCTGTATTGGCCTATTGTGATTAATAGAGCAGACGAAGCAGCACGCCCAGATAATATTAGAAGATTGTTCTCTGGAGTCTGTTCTTTGTTTTACTACTCTAATGTTGTTCCAGTTTTCTGTTCTAGTCCATTAATGGTGGAAATAAACAGATCAAAACCTGATACTAGACTATCATCTTTTTCTGCTTGTCACAATGCCACAGACAGTTAGTCATTCTCTCTCTTTATCTCTGCATCACAGTCTCTCTCTCTCATCTCTCTCTATCTCTGCATCACAGTCTCTCTCTCATCTCTCTCTATCTCTGCATCACAGTCTCCCTCTCATCTCTCTCTATCTCTGCATCACAGTCTCTCTCTCATCTCTCTCTTTATCTATGCATCACAGTCTCTCTCTCATCTCTCTCTATCTCTGCATCACAGTCTCTCTCTCTCATCTCTGCATCACAGTCTCTCTCTCTCATCTCTCTCTTTATCTCTGCATCACAGTCTCTCTCTTTATCTCTGCACCACAGTCTCTCTCTTTATCTCTGTATCACAGTCTCTCTCTCATCTCTCTCTTTATCTCTGCATCACAGTCTCTCTCTCATCTCTCTCTTTATCTCTGCATCACAGTCTCTCTCTTTATCTCTGCATCACAGTCTCTCTCTTTATCTCTGCATCACAGTCTCTCTCTCATCTCTCTCTTTATCTCTGCATCACAGTCTCTCTCTCATCTCTCTCTTTATCTATGCATCACAGTCTCTCTCTCATCTCTCTCTATCTCTGCATCACAGTCTCTCTCTCTCATCTCTCTCTGTATCTCTGCATCACAGTCTCTCTCTTTATCTCTGCATCACAGTCTCTCTCTCATCTCTCTCTTTATCTCTGCATCACAGTCTCTCTCTTTATCTCTGCATCACAGTCTCTCTCTCATCTCTCCCTTTATCTCTGCATCACAGTCTCTCTCTCATCTCTCTCTATCTCTGCATCACAGTCTCTCTCTCTCATCTCTCTCTTTATCTCTGCATCACAGTCTCTCTCTTTATCTCTGCATCACAGTCTCTCTCTCATCTCTCTCTTTATCTCTGCATCACAGTCTCTCTCATCTCTCTCTGTATCTCTGCATCACAGTCTCTCTCTCATCTCTCTCTTTATCTATGCATCACAGTCTCTCTCTAATCTCTCTCTTTATCTCTGCATCAGTCTCTCTCTCATCTCTCTCGTTATCTCTGCATCACAGTCCTCTCTCTCATCTTTCTTTATCTCTGCATCACAGTCTCTCTCTCATCTCTCTCTTTATCTCTGCATCACAGTCTCTCTCTCATCTCTCTCTTTATCTCTGCATCACAGTCTCTCTCTCATCTCTTTCTTTATCTCTGCATCACAGTCTCTCTCTCTCATCTCTCTCTTTATCTCTGCATCAGTCTCTCTCTCATCTCTGCATCAGTCTCTCTCTCATCTCTCTTTATCTCTGCATCACAGTCTCTCATCTCTCTTTATCTCTGCATCACAGTCTCTCTCTCATCTCTCTCTTTATCTATGCAACACAGTCTCTCTCTCATCTCTCTCTATCTCTGCATCACAGTCTCTCTCTCATCTCTCTCTTTATCTCTGTATCACAGTCTCTCTCTTTATCTCTGCATCAGTCTCTCTCTCATCTCTCTTTATCTCTGCATCAGTCTCTCTCCTCATCTCTCTTTATCTCTGCATCACAGTCTCTCTCTCATCTCTGCATCAGTCTCTCTCTCATGTCTCTCTGTATCTCTGCATCACAGTCTCTCATCTCTCTTATCTCTGCATCACAGTCTCTCTCTCATCTCTCTCTTTATCTCTGCATCACAGTCTCTCTCTCATCTCTCTTATCTCTGCATCACAGTCTCTCATCTCTCTTTATCTCTCTGCATCACAGTCTCTCTCTCATCTCTCTCTTTATCTATGCATCACAGTCTCTCTCTCATCTCTCTCTATCTCTGCATCACAGTCTCTCTCTCATCTCTCTATCTCTGTATCACAGTCTCTCTCTTTATCTCTGCATCAGTCTCTCTCTCATCTCTCTTTATCTCTGCATCACAGTCTCTCTCTCTCATCTCTGCATCAGTCCTCTCTCTCATCTCTCTCTGTATCTCTGCATCACAGTCTCTCTCTCATCTCTCTCTTTATCTCTGCATCACAGTCTCTCTCTCCCATCTCTCTCTTTATCTCTGCATCACAGTCTCTCTCTCATCTCTCTCTTTATCTCTGCATCACAGTCTCTCTCTCATCTCTCCCTTTATCTATGCATCACAGTCTCTCTCTCATCTCTCTCTTTATCTATGCATCACAGTCCTCTCTCTCATCTCTCTCTTTATCTCGCATCAGTCTCTCTCTCATCTCTCTTTTTTATCTCTGCATCACAGTCTCTCTCTCATCTCTCTTTATCCTCTGCCTCACAGTCTCTCTCTCATCTCTCCTCTTTATCTCTGCATCACAGTCTCTCTCTCATCTCTCTCTTTATCTCTGCATCACAGTCTCTCTCTCATCTCTCTCTTTATCTCTGCATCACAGTCTCTCTCTCATCTCTCTCTTATCTCCTCTGCATCACAGCTCTCTCTATATCTTTCTTTATCTCTGCATCACAGTCTCTCTCTCATCTCTCTCTTTATCTCTGCATCAGTCTCTCTCTCATCTCTCTTTATCTCTGCATCACAGTCTCTCTCTCATCTCTGCATCAGTCTCTCTCTCCTCATCTCTCTTATCCTCTCTGCATCACAGTCTCTCTCTCTCATCTCTCTTTATCTCTGCATCACAGTCTCTCTCTCAATCTCTCTTATCTCTGCATCACAGTCTCTCTCTCATCTCTCTTTATCTCTGCATCACAGTCTCTCTCTCATCCCTCTTTATCGCTGCATCACAGTCTCTCTCTCATCTCTCTCTTTATCTCTGCACCAGTCTCTCATCTCTCTTTATCTCTGCATCACAGTCTCTCTCTCATCTATCTTTATGTCTGCATCACAGTCTCTCTCTCATCTCTCTTTATCTCTGCATCACAGTCTTCATCGCTCTCTTTATCTCTGCATCACAGTCTCTCTCTCATCTCTCTCTTTATCTCTGCATCACAGTCTCCTCTCTCATCTCTCTTTATCTCTGCCTCACAGTCTCTCTCTCATCTCTCTTCATCTCTGCATCACAGTCTCTCTCTCATCTCTCTTATCTCTGAATCAGTCTCTCTCTCATCTCTGCATCACAGTCTCTCTCTCATCTCTGCATCAGTCTCTCTCTCATCTCTCTTTATCTCTGCATCACAGTCTCTCTCTCATCTCTCTTTATCTCTGCATCACAGTCTCATCTCTGCATCACAGCCTCTCTCTCACCTCTCTTTATCTCTGCATCACAGTCTCTCTCTCATCTCTCTCTTTATCTCTGCATCACAGTCTCACTCTCATCATCTCTCTCTGTTCCTCTCTGTTCCTAGGCCGTCATTGAAAATAGGCCGTCATTGAAAATAAGAATTTGTTCCTAACTGACTTGCCTAGTTAATAAAGGTAAAATAAAATAAAAATAAAAATCTCTGCATCACAGTCGCACTCTCATTTCTCTTTATCTCTGCATCACAGTCTCTCTCTCATCTCTCTTTATCTCTGCATCACAGTCTCTCTCTCACCTCTCTCATCTCTGCATCACAGTCTCTCTCTCATCTCTGCATCACAGTCTCTCTCTCATCTCTCTTTTAACTCAGCATCACAGTCTCTCATCTCTGGGTGGCATCTGGTGCATCCAAACAAAACAAGGAAAACTAATTTCAAAATAACTTTGTGGCAATCAGTTGTGACGTTTCGAACCAACGCAGCCAGAACTCAGACAAAGACAATATCCCTCCCCCGAGCCTGGGAACAGCTCTTCCTGATCTAATGACCAAGGTTTCCTGCAGACTAGACTCTGCAGATAGACATTCACTCCAACAGGAGAACATGCCTAACTAGATAGAGACACTGTTCAAAATGAGAGGATATGACTTAAGACATTTTAGGACAATGACATGGATGCAATGATCTCTATGGCTTCCTTATGTTGAGGGTGTATGATGTGTTTATAGTTTATAGTGTGCTGTAAGTCAGCATTTTGTCTTTTTACCCCCAGGTATGAACTTTAGGGGTATATTCATTAGTGCACTGAAGACGTTTTGCAACAAAACAAATTGTTTCTTATTGACAAGTTCAGGTAGACCCCTCCTTATTCAGTCCGTTTGCTTCTATTTGGTTCTTAGTGAACACATCCCAGGTGTGTATTCTGAGGTTACACTCCAGGTGTATATCTGAGGTTTACATCCCAGGTGTATATCTGAGGTTTACATCCCAGGTGTATATCTGAGGTTTACATCCCAGGTGTATATCTGAGTGTTACATCCCAGGTGTATATCTGAGGTTTACATCCCAGGTGTATATCTGAGGTTTACATACCAGGTGTATATCTGAGGTTTACACCCCAGGTGTATATCTGAGGTTTACACCCCAGGTGTATATCTGAGGTTTACACCCCAGGTGTATATCTGAGGTTTACACCCCAGGTGTATATCTGAGGTTTACGCCCCAGGTGTATATCTTGAGGTTTACGCCCCGGGTGTATATCTGAGGTTTACGCCCCGGGTGTATATCTGAGGTTTACACCCCAGGTATACTTTAGGATAACAGGAGACTGCTGGTACACTGCTTATTATCTCTCCCCATCCACCTCTGGGTGTCTGTCTCCTGTCATTAGAAGAGCTAGCTAGATAAACATTGTCCATTTTACCGGCGATGTGGGTGTTTGTGTGTGTGCCCACTGCCCTCGGATGTGTGTGTGTACCCACTAAGGCCATGACACACTACACTCCACAGCTGTGTTGACAGAGTTCTGGCATTATGAGTTGGTTTACATCTCCAGGTAGAATTAACAGGGCCCAGGGTCTGTCATCACCTCTGATGACAACATGCAGGCCTTTATTGGTCCTCAACTGTAACAGAGGATCAAACTTCCCTGTTACTCTACCATCCCCCCCCCCCCCCTGTTCCTTACCTACCGTCCTTCCTGTTCCTCTACCGTCCCCCCTTTAACTCTACCGTCCACCCTGTTCCTCTACCGTCCCCCCTTTACTCTACCGTCCCCTCTTTAACTCTACCGTCCACCCTGTTCCTCTAACCGTCCTCCCTTACTCTACGTCCCCCTTTACTCTAATACCGTCCACCCTGTTCCTCTACCGTCCACCCTGTTCTCTCTACCGTCCCTCCTGTTCCTCTACCGTCCCCCCTTTATCTACCATCCCCCATTTACTCTACCGTCCACCTTTACTCTACCGTCCCCCCTTTACTCTACCGTCCCCCCTGTTCCTCTACCGTCCCCCCGTTAATCTACATCCCCCCTGTTCCTCTACCATCCCCCCGTTCCTCTACNCGTCCACCCTGTTACTCTACCGTCCTCCCTGTTACTCTACCGTCCTCCCTTTACTCTACCGTCCTCCCTGTTACTCTACCGTCCTCCCTGTTACTCTACCGTCTTCCCTGTTACTCTACCGTCCTCGCTGTTATCTTCCATATCCTCCCTGTTACCTACGGTGTCCTCCCTGGTACTCTACCGTCCTCCCTCTTTCTCTAAACATCTTCCCTGTTACTCTACAGCCCCTTTACTGCTACCGTGTCTTCCCTGTTACTCTACCATATCCTCCCTGTTACTCTACCGTCTTCCCTGTTACTCTACCGTCTTCTGTTACTCTACCGTCCTCCCTGTTACTCTACCGTCCTCCCGTTACTATAACCGTCCTCCCTGTTACTCTACCTGTGTCATCCCTGTTACTCTACCGTATCCTCCCTGTTACTCTACCGTCCTCCCTGTTACTCTGCCGTCCACCCTGTTACTCTGCCGTCCAACCTGTTACTCTGCGTCTCCTCGTTACTCTATCCCGTCTCCCCGTTACTCTACCCGTCTCCCGTTACTCTGCCGTCCACCCCGTTACTCTGCCGTACACCCCGTTACTCTACGTCCTCCCTGTTACTCTACCGTCCTCCCTGTTACTCTACCGTCTCCCGTTACTCTGCCGTCTGCCCGTTACTCTGCCGTCCACCCCGTTACTCTGGCGTCCACCCTGTTACTCTACCGGCCTCCCCGTTACTCTACCGTCCTCCCCGTTACCCTACCCTCCTCCCCGGTTACTCCTCCCCTCCTCCCCGTTACTTTATCATCCTCCCTGTCACTCTACCGTCCTCCCCGTTACTCTACCATCCTCCCCGTTACTCTACCGTCCTCCCGTTACTCTACCCTCCTCCCCGTTACTCTACCCGTCCTCCCGTCACTCTACCGTCTCCCCGTCACTCTACCGTCCTCCCCGTTACTCTACCGCCCCCCCTGTTCCTCCACGGTGTCCTCCCTGTTCCTCTACGGTGTCCTCCCTGTTCCTCTACCGTCCTCCCTGTTTCTCTACCTTCCACCCGTTCCTCTCCCGCCCCCCCTTTACTCTACCGTCCCCCCTTTACTCTACCGTCCTCCCTGTTACTCTACCGTCCACCCTGTTACTCTACCGTCCTCCCTGTTACTCTACCGTCCTCCCTTTTACTCTACCGTCCTCCCTGTTACTCTACCGTCCTCCCTGTTACTCTACCGTCTTCCCTGTTACTCTACCGTCCTCCCTGTTACTCTACCATATCCTCCCTGTTACTCTACGGTGTCCTCCCTGGTACTCACTACCGTCCTCCCTCTTCTCTAACATCTTCCTGTTACTCTATACCGTCCTCCCTGTTACTCTACCGTGTCTTCCTGTTACTCTACCATATCTCGTTACCTACCGTCCTGTTACTCTACCGTCTTCCCTGTTACTCTACCGTCCTCTGTTACTCTAAACCTCCTCCCCCTGTTACTCTACCGTCCTCCCTGTTACTCTACCGTGTCATCCCTGTTACTCTTACCGTATCCTCCCTGTTACTCTACCGTCCTCCCTGTACTTACTCTGCCGTCCACCTGTTCTCTGCCGTCCACCCTGTTACTCCTGCGTCTCCTCGTTACTCTACGTGTCTCCCCGTTACTCTACCGTCTCCCCGTTACTCTGCCGTCCACCCCGTTACTCTGCCGTACACCCCGTTACTCTACCGTCCTCCCTGTTACTCTACCGTCCCTCCTGTTACTCTACCGTCTCCCCGTTACTCTGCCGTCCTGCCCGTTACTCTCTGCTCCACCCGTTACTGCTGCCGTCCACCCTGTTACTCTACCGGCCTCCCCGTTACTCTACCGTCCTCCCCGTTACCTACCCTCCTCCCCGTTACCCTCCCCTCCTCCCGTTACTTTATCATCCTCCTGTCACTCTATACCGTCCTCCCCCCGTACTCTACCATCCTCCCCGTTACTCTACCGTCCTCCCCGTTACCTACCCTCCTCCCGTTACTCTACGTCCCCCCGTCACTCTACCGTCCTCCCCGTCACTCTACCGTCCTCCCCGTTACTCTACCTACCGCCCCCCTGTTCCTCCACGGTGTCCTCCCTGTTCCATACCGTCCCCCGTTACTCTACCGCCTCCTGTTTCTCTACCTTCCACCATTCTCTCCCGCCCCCTTTACTCTACCGTCCCCCCTTTACTTCTACCGTCCTCCTGTTACTCTACCGTCCTCCCTGTTACTCTACCGTCTTCCTGTTACTCTACCGTCCTCCTGTTACTCTACCATATCCCCTGTTACTCTACGGTGTCCTCCCTGTTACTCTACCATCCTCCCTGTACTCTACCGCCTCCCTGTTTCTCTACGTCTTCCTGTTACTCTAACCGTCCTCCTGTTACTCTACCGTCCTCCCCGTTACTCTACCTCCTCCCGTTTCTCTACCGTCTTCCGTTACTCTAATCTACGTCCTCCCTGTTACTCTACCGTTCTCCTGTTTCTCTACCGTCTTCCATGTTACTCTAACCGTCCTCCCTGTTACTCTACCGTCCGCCCTGTTACTCTACCGTCCTCCCCGCTACTTCTACCGTCCTCCCCGTTCCTCTACCGTGTCCTTCCTGTTACTCTACCGTGTCCTCCCTATTACTCTACCGTGTCCTCCCTGTTACTCTATTGTTTCCTCCCTGTTACTCTATTGTTTCCTCCCTGTTACTCTACGTGTCCTCCCTGTTACTCTACCGTCCTCCCTGTTATAGACGTCTGGTGGGCGGAGCACTGCGCTAAGACACAGCTACGCTAACAGCTGGTTCTGATCAAGGACAGGGACTGCACCGGAGTCAAGATCCATCACATAATTTCCTCTCCT
This sequence comes from Oncorhynchus kisutch, assembly GCF_002021735.2. Classification (NCBI taxonomy): domain Eukaryota; kingdom Metazoa; phylum Chordata; class Actinopteri; order Salmoniformes; family Salmonidae; genus Oncorhynchus; species Oncorhynchus kisutch. Next base: position 13,000,242 of record NC_034185.2, on the reverse strand, counting down.
CTTCTATCCATCCTTCACTTGGCTTGGGTTTCTTGGCACTCTGGACTACGTGAATACAAAACACATATGCGAGCATGCATGCACTTTTATGTTCTACCCTATACCGCCACACACACACACGCACGCACAAGCGCGCACAGGCAGTGCGTATGTGCTACCCTATACCGCCACACCACACGTCAGCCACTGAGCCTCCAGGGAACACTCTAATGCAATAGCAATAATAATTATAATTATTGAATTATTAATTATAATTTTAGAAAGCCGAACCATAGGATCAGCCTGTGTGTGTGTATACTGTATGTGCCATGCCTTGGCACAGCTTGTGTTGACAGAGTTCTGGCATTAATGAGTTGGTTTACATTCCAGGTAGAATTAACAGGGCCCCAGGTCTGTCATCACCTCTGATGACAACATGCAGCCTTTATTTGGTCCTCAACTGTAACAGAGGATCAAACTTCCTGTTACTCTACCACCCCCCCCCCTGTTCCTCTACCTACCGTCCTTCCTGTTCCTCTACCTGTCCCTCCTTTACTCTACGTCCACCCTGTTCCTCTACCGTCCCCCCTTTACTCTACCGTCCCCTCTTTACTCTACCGTCCACCCTGTTCCTCTACCGTCCTCCCTTTTACTCTACCGTCCCCCTTTACTCTACCGTCCACCCTGTTCCTCTACCGTCCACCCTGTTCCTCTACCCGTCCTTCCTGTTCCTCTACCGTCCCCACCTTTACTCTACCATCCCCCATTTACTCTACCCGTCCACCCTTTACTCTACCGTCCCCCCTTTACTCTACCGTCCCCCTGTTCCTCTACCGTCCCCCGTTAATCTACAGTCCCCCTGTTCCTCTACCATCCCCCCGTTCCTCTACCGTCCCCTGTTCCTCTACCGTCCCCCTGGTTCCTCTACCCGTCCCCCCGTTAATCTACAGCCCCCTGTTACTCTACCATCCCCCGTTCCTCTACCGTCCCACCTGTTCCTCTACCGTCCCCCTGTTCCTCTAACCGTCCACCCTGTTCCTCTACCGTCCACCCTATTCCTCTACCGTCCCCCTGTTCCTCTACGTCCTCCCTGTTTCTCTACCTCTTCCCTGTTACTCTAAAACCGTCCTCTCCTGTTACTTTTTACTCTACCGTCCTCCCTGTTACTCTACCATCCTCCTGTTACTCTAACCGTCCTCCCTGTTACTCTAACCGTCCACCCTGTTCCTCTACCGTCCCCCTGTTCTCTACGGTGTCCTCCCTTGTTCCTCTACCGTCCTCCTGTTTCTCTACCTTCCACCGTTCCTCTCCCGCCCCCCTTTACTCTACTCGTCCCCTTTACTCTACCGTCTCCTGTTACTCTACCGTCACGCCTGTACTCTAACCGTCCTCCCTGTTACTCTACGTCCTCACTGTTACTCTAACCGTCCTCCCTGTTACTCTCACCGTCTTCCCTGTTACTCTACCGTCCTCCCTGTTACTTACCATATCCTCCCTGTTACTCTACGGTGTCTCCCTGGTACCTAACGTCCTCCCTCTTTCTCTAACATCTTCCCTGTTATCTACCGTCCTCCCTGTTACTTCTACCGTGTCTTCCCTGTTACTCTACCATATCCTCCCTGTTACTCTACCCGTCTTCCCTGTTACTCTACCGTCTTCCCTGTTACTCTAACCGTCCTCCCTGTTACTCTACCGTCCTCCCTGTTACTCTAACCGTCCTCACCTGTTACTCTACCGTGTCATCCCTGTTACTCTACCGTATCCTCCCTGTTACTCTACCGTCCTCCCTGTTTACTCTGCCGTCCACCCTGTTACTCTGCCGTCCACCCTGTTACTCTGCCGTCTCCTCGTTACTCTACCGTCTCCCTGTTACTCCTCCCGTCTCCCCGTTACTCTTGCGTCCACCCCGTTACTCTGCCGTACACCCCGTTACTCTACCGTCCTCCCTGTTACTCTACCGTCCTCCCTGTTACTCTACCGTCTCCCCGTTACTCTGCCGTCCTGCCCGTTACTCTGCCGTCCACCCCGTTACTCTGCCGTCCACCCTGTTACTCTAACGGCCTCCCCGTTACTCTACCGTCCTCCCCGTTACCCTACCTCCTCCCCGTTACCCTCCCCTCCTCCCCGTTACTTTATCATCCTCCCTGTCACTCTACCGTCCTCCCCGTTACTCTACCATCCTCCCCGTTACTCTACCGTCCTCCCCGTTACTCTACCCTCCTCCCCGTTACTCTACCGTCCTCCCCGTCACTCTACCGTCCTCCCCGTCACTCTACCGTCCTCCCCGTTACTCTACCGCCCCCCCTGTTCCTCCACGGTGTCCTCCCTGTTCCTCTACCGTCCCCCTGTTACTCTACGGCCTCCCTGTTTCTCTACCTTCCACCCATTCCTCTCCCGCCCCCCTTTACTCTACCGTCCCCCCTTTACTCTAACCGTCCTCCCTGTTACTCTACCGTCCTCCCTGTTACTCTACCGTCTTCCCCTGTTACTCTAACCGTCCTCCTGTTACTCTACCATATCCTCCTGTTACTCTACGGTGTCCCTCCCTGTTACTCTAACCATCCTCCCTGTTACTCTAACCGTCCTCCCTGTTTCTCTACCGTCTTCCCTGTTACTCTACCGTCCTCCCTGTTACTCTACCGTCCTCCCCGTTAACTCTACCCTCCTCCTGTTTCTCTACCGTCTTCCCTGTTACTCTACCGTCCTCCCTGTTACTCTACCGTCCTCCCTGTTACTGCTACCGTGTCATCCCTGTTACTCTACCGTATCCTCCCTGTTACTCTACCGTCCTCCCTGTTACTCTGCCGTCCACCCTGTTACTTCTGCCGTCCACCCTGTTACTTCTGCCGTCTCCTCGTCGTTACTCTACCGTCTCCCTGTTACTCTACCGTCTCCCCGTTACTCTGCCGTCCACCCGTTACTCTGCCGTACACCCCGTTACTCTACCGTCCTCCCTGTTACTCTACCGTCCTCCCTGTTACTCTACCGTCTCCCCGTTACTCTGCCGTCCTGCCCGTTACTCTGCCGTCCACCCCGTTACCTGCCGTCCACCCTGTTACTCTACCGGCCTCCCCGTTACTCTACCCGTCCTCCCCGTTACCCTACCCTCCTCCCCGTTACCCTCCCCTCCTCCCCCGTTACTTTATCATCCTCCCTGTCACTCTACCGTCCTCCCCGTTACTCTACCAATCCTCCCCGTTACTCTACCGTCCTCCCCGTTACTCTACCCTCCTCCCCGTTACTCTACCGTCCTCCCCGTCACTCTACCGTCTCCCCGTCACTCTACCGTCCTCCCCGTTACTCTAAACCAGCCCCCCCTGTTCCTCCACGGTGTCCTCCCTGTTCCTCTACCGTCCCCCCTGTTACTCTACCGGCCTCCCTGTTTCTCTACCTTCCACCCATTCCTCTCCCGCCCCCCCTTTACTCTACCGTCCCCCTTTACTCTACCGTCCTCCTGTTACTCTACCGTCCTCCCTTTACTCTACCGTCTTCCCTGTTACTCTACCGTCCTCCCTGTTACTCTACCATATCCTCCCTGTTACTCTACGGTGTCCTCCCTGTTACTCTACCATCCTCCCTGTTACTCTACCGTCCTCCCTGTTTCTCTACCGTCTTCCCTGTTACTCTACCGTCCTCCCTGTTACTCTACCGTCCTCCCCGTTACTCTACCCTCCTCCCTGTTTCTCTACCGTCTTCCCTGTTACTCTACCGTCCTCCCTGTTACTCTACCGTTCTCCCTGTTTCTCTACCGTCTTCCATGTTACTCTACCGTCCTCCCTGTTACTCTACCGTCCGCCCTGTTACTCTACCGTCCTCCCCGCTACTCTACCGTCCCTCCCCGTTCCTCTACCGTGTCCTCCCTGTTACTCTACCGTGTCCTCCCTATTACTCTACCGTGTCCTCCCTGTTACTCTATTGTTTCCTCCCTGTTACTCTATTGTTTCCTCCCTGTTACTCTACCGTGTCCTCCCTGTTACTCTACCGTCCTCCCTGTTATAGACGTCTGTGGGCGGAGCACTGCGCTAAGACAAGCTACGCTAACAGCTGGTTCTGATCAAGGACAGGGACTGCACCGGAGTCAAGATCCATCACATAATTTCCTCTCCTCTTCTATCCATCCTTCACTTGGCTTGGGTTTCTTGGCACTCTGGACTACGTGAATACAAAAACACATATGCGAGCATGCATGCACTTTATGTTCTACCCTACCGCCACACACACACACGCACGCACAAGCGCGCACAGGCAGTGCTGTATGTGCTACCCTACCGCCACACACACACGTCAGCCACTGAGCCTCCAGGGAACACTCTAATGCAATAGCAATAAATAATTATAATTATTGAATTATTAATTATAATTTTAGAAAGCCGAACCATAGGATCAGCCTGTGTGTGTGTATACTGTATGTGCCCATGCCTTGGCATGTGTACTTGCTCATTGAAGAGCAAGTACAGAGCAGGCACAGCTGGGGAGGTCTACTTGCAACACGACAGAACAAACCTCAGTCTCAGAGAGAGAGCGAGAGAAAGAGAGAGAGAGAGGCAGAAAGAAAGAGAGAGGCAGAGAGAGAGTCTGGAAGAAAGAGAGAGTCCGAAAGAAAGAGAGAGAGAGAGTCAGAAAGAGAGAGAGAGAGAGAGAGAGTCAGAAAGAGAGAGAGTCAGAAAGAGAGAGAGAGAGTCAGAAAGAGAGAGATTCAGAAAGAGAGCGAGGCAGAGAGAGAGAAAGAGGGAGAGGCAGAGAGAGAGAGAGAGAGAGAGAGAGAGGGAGAGGCAGAAAGAGAGAGAGAGAGAAAGAGAGCGAGAGAGAGAGAGAGTCAGAGAGAGCGGCAGAAAGAGAGAGGAATAAGAGAGAGAGAGAGAGAGAGAGAGAGAGAGAGAGAGAGAGAGAGAGGGGCAGAAAGAGAAAGAGGCAGAAAGAGAGAGTCAGAAAGAGAGATATTCAGAAAGAGAGAGTCAGAAAGAGAGGCAGAAAGAGAGAGAGGCAGAAAGAGAGAGAGAGAGAGAGAGAGAGAGAGAGAGAGAGAGAGAGGCAGAAAGAGAAAGAGGCAGAAAGAGAGAGTCAGTAAGAGAGATATTCAGAAAGAGAGAGTCAGAAAGAGAGGCAGAAAGAGAAAGAGGAAGAAAGAGAGAGAGTGTCAGAAAGAGAGAGTCAGAAAGAGAGGCAGAAAGAGAAAGAGGAAGAAAGAGAGAGAGTGTCAGAAAGAGAGAGAGGCAGAAAGAGAGAGAGAGGCAGAAAGAGAGAGAGAGGCAGAAAGAGAGTGTCAGAAAGAGAGAGATGCAGAAAGAGTGAGGAAGAAAGAGAGAGGCAGAAAGAGAGAGGCAGAAAGAGAGAGAGAGAGAAAGAGAGCGAGAGAGAGAGAGTCAGAGAGAGCGGCAGAAAGAGAGAGGAATAAGAGAGGAATAAGAGAGAGAGAGAGAGAGAGGCAGAAAGAGAAAGAGTCAGAAAGAGAGAGTCAGAAAGAGAGATATTCAGAAAGAGAGAGCGAGTCAGAAAGAGAGAGAGAGTCAGAAAGAGAGAGAGTCAGAAAGAGAGATATTCAGAAAGAGAGAGTCAGAAAGAGAGGCAGAAAGAGAGAGAGGCAGAAAGAGAGAGAGAGAGAGAGAGAGAGAGAGAGAGAGAGAGAGAGAGAGAGAGAGAGAGAGAGAGAGAGAGAGAGAGAGGCAGAAAGAGAAAGAGGCAGAAAGAGAGAGTCAGAAAGAGAGATATTCAGAAAAGAGAGAGTCAGAAAGAGAGGCAGAAAGAGAAAGAGGAAGACAGAGAGAGAGTGTCAGAAAGAGAGAGTCAGAAAGAGAGGCAGAAAGAGAAAGAGGAAGAAAGAGAGAGAGTGTCAGAAAGAGAGAGAGGCAGAAAGAGAGAGAGAGGCAGAAAGAGAGAGAGAGGCAGAAAGAGAGTGTCAGAAAGAGAGAGATGCAGAAAGAGTGAGGAAGAAAGAGAGAGGCAGAAAGAGAGAGGCAGAAAGAGAGAGAGAGAGAAAGAGAGCGAGAGAGAGAGAGAGTCAGAGAGAGCGGCAGAAAGAGAGGAATAAGAGAGAGGAATAAGAGAGAGAGAGAGAGAGAGAGAGGCAGAAAGAGAAAGAGGCAGAAAGAGAGACTCAGAAAGAGAGATATTCAGAAAGAGAGAGCGAGTCAGAAAGAGAGAGAGAGTCAGAAAGAGAGAGAGTCAGAAAGAGAGATATTCAGAAAGAGAGAGTCAGAAAGAGAGGCAGAAAGAGAGAGAGGCAGAAAGAGAGAGAGAGAGAGAGAGAGAGAGAGAGAGAGAGAGAGAGAGAGAGAGAGAGAGGCAGAAAGAGAAAGAGGCAGAAAGAGAGAGTCAGAAAGAGAGATATTCAGAAAGAGAGAGTCAGAAAGAGAGGCAGAAAGAGAAAGAGGAAGAAAGAGAGAGAGTGTCAGAAAGAGAGAGTCAGAAAGAGAGGCAGAAAGAGAGAGAGGCAGAAAGAGAGAGAGAGAGAGAGAGAGAGAGAGAGAGAGAGAGAGAGGCAGAAAGAGAAAGAGGCAGAAAGAGAGAGTCAGAAAGAGAGATATTCAGAAAGAGAGAGTCAGAAAGAGAGGCAGAAAGAGAAAGAGGAAGAAAGAGAGAGAGTGTCAGAAAGAGAGAGTCAGAAAGAGAGGCAGAAAGAGAAAGAGGAAGAAAGAGAGAGAGTGTCAGAAAGAGAGAGAGGCAGAAAGAGAGAGAGAGGCAGAAAGAGAGAGAGAGGCAGAAAGAGAGAGAGAGGCAGAAAGAGAGAGAGTGTCAGAAAGAGAGAGATGCAGAAAGAGTGAGGAAGAAAGAGAGAGGCAGAAAGAGAGAGGCAGAAAGAGAGAGAGAGAGAAAGAGAGCGAGAGAGAGAGAGTCAGAGAGAGCGGCAGAAAGAGAGAGGAATAAGAGAGAGAGAGAGAGAGAGAGAGGCAGAAAGAGAAAGAGTCAGAAAGAGAGAGTCAGAAAGAGAGATATTCAGAAAGAGAGAGCGAGTCAGAAAGAGAGAGAGAGTCAGAAAGAGAGAGAGTCAGAAAGAGAGGGAGAGTCAGAAAGAGAAAGAGAGTCAGAAAGAGAGAGAGGCAGAAAGAGAGAGAGAGAGAGGCAGAACGAGAAAGAGGCAGAAAGAGAGAGTCAGAAAGAGAGATATTCAGAAAGAGAGAGTCAGAAAGAGAGGCAGAAAGAGAGAGAGGCAGAAAGAGAGAGAGAGAGAGAGGCAGAAAGAGAAAGAGGCAGAAAGAGAGGCAGAAAGAGAAAGAGGCAGAACGAGAGAGTCAGAAAGAGAGATATTCAGAAAGAGAGAGTCAGAAAGAGAGGCAGAAAGAGAGAGGAAGAAAGAGAGAGAGTGTCAGAAAGAGAGAGAGGTAGAAAGAGAGAGAGTGTCAGAAAGAGAGAGAGTGTCAGAAAGAGAGAGTGTCAGAAAGAGAGAGAGGCAGAAAGAGAGGCAGAAAGAGTGAGGAAGAAAGAGAGAGGCAGAAAGAGAGAGTGTCAGAAAGAGAGAGGCAGAAAGAGAGAGAGGAAGAAAGAGAGAAACAGAAAGAGAGAGAGGCAGAAAGAGAGAGAGACACACCGCACCCTTCCCGACAGAAGGTTTTACGAGGGTCTTTAAAATAAACACCTGCTGCCAGGCTACCAGTCCCCCCAGACAACAACAACTGATCTAAGAGCAGTTCTGACCGCCGGGATGAGATTATGAAAGAGCCAACCCAGTTTCCCCCACAAACACAGAACAGTGAAACTCCTGTTCCTCTCTTTCTTATGTCTCAATTACCACTGTGACATCTCCATTACACAGGTCAAAATGCATTGGGAAGGCCTCTGCGTCGGCGCAGCTGGGAATGCCTTAAAGAATCCCTGAATCCCAGACCCATGGTATTCCCATTCCCATTCCAGCTGTGCACTAAATCATTCAGAGAGAACAAGGAGGCAATATCCTCACTGATACATTAAACAGAGGGGGAAAGTGGTTGTTGTCCAATGTTGTTTTAAAGGTTTGGAATAGTCCTCTGGATCCATTCTAAACAGGCGTCTGGTTTGAAAATAATCAATCGTCCCTATATGTTTTGGTTCTGTGGGGTTAGGCCTCCAACACAAACCATGCTCGCAATATACCACAGGATCCATGACACCTTGTATACTCACATACTGTACCTAACCCCAGAGAGAGAGAGAACTCCCATATCTACTGGGTGAAATACCACAGTACCATCTGAGGTCTTTGGCTGGCAGTGATAGGCTAACAGACAGAAAATACATCTCAAATGTCACCCTATTCTCTGTGGATGAATCCACAGGGCTCTGTTTAAACGTGTCGGGAATAGGGTACCATTTGGGTGCCGTCCAGAAAGGCCTGGACTCACTAAACAAATACACAGCGGAGATCTGGCTTTGGCTTATAGCTGACGGACTCCCTTATACACAGCAATGAAAAACCAGTATGGAGTAGAGGGAGATGAGTGCTCCCCGGTGTGGGTCTGGGCTTGAAAATCCTTTCAGGGAGAGTGAGAGGAAGGGACAGGGAAAGGGAGATAGTGAGAGAGTGGGGGGAGAAAAGAAAGAGGGAGGGAGTATGGGGTTATATTTATTACAGTATCTATCTATGAAAGAGACGCAGAAGGAATTGGAGAAAGAAAGAGAGACAGACAGAGAAGGGGAGAAAACAAGAAAGAGGGTGGGGAGAGGGTTGAGGGACGCAGAGAGAGACAGACAGACAGACACTCCAAGACAAAATTAGAGGCTCTGTCCCAATACTGTCCATTTTTTAATGACCCGCGGTGGGGGAGAGGCACTGGAAAACATAGTGGTAGACAGAGATAAATACCCACAGGGGAGCGTTTCCCAAACCCGGTCCTCGGTGAGTCCACCAGGTGAGTGCAATTAACAACCAGTGTAACTGGACTTGAGGTCCAGATTGGAGTATCCCTGTCATAGGTCATGACAGTATCCCTGTCATAGGTCATCACAGTATCCCTGTCATAGGTCACCACAGTATCCCTGTCATAGATCATGACAGTATCCCTGTCATAGGTCATGACAGTATCCCTGTCATAGGTCATCACAGTATCCCTGTCATAGATCATCACAGTATCCCTGTCATAGGTCATCACAGTATCCCTGTCATAGGTCATCAGTGTCCCTGTCATAGGTCATCACAGTATCCCTAGGACATCAGAGTATCCCTGTCATAGGACATCACAGTATCACAGTATCCCTGTCATAGGTCATCACAGTATCACAGTATCCCTGTCATAGGTCATCACAGTATCCCTGTCATAGGTCATCACAGTATCCCTGTCATAGGTCATCACAGTATCCCTGTCATAGATCATCACAGTATCCCTGTCATAGGTCATCACAGTATCCCTGTCATAGGTCATCAGTGTCCCTGTCATAGGTCATCACAGTATCCCTAGGACATCAGAGTATCCCTGTCATAGGACATCACTTGAGTATAAGGCCAGGAGTTTTTTCTGACCAGGTCTATAGTATCACGAAATCCTCATGGCCTTAACACAAGACATCACAGTATACAGACAGCACATAGACATTTAATATACCTTCATTCAGACAAAAAATACCTGGATGAGTACATACATATATACCTCCAGACCTATTACGATCATTTCCAATCATGCATTGCATCATCATGGTTTCACTGAGGTCCGGCGATGGCAGCACCCGATTGGATGCTGGGGGAGGGAGTTGCGTTACCAGACAGGAAACAGATGGCCCCGGGCGAAAGGAGGGAAAAAAAGCCAGGCCAAAGAAGGACAGGGAGAATGCCTCGCTCCCTTCTTCCCTCCCCCTCTCCTTCCGACATATTGGCGTTTGGAGGCTTGGCTCAGTTGGGTTACTGGCTTTAGATCAGAGTAGCGGAGGCTCGTTGAAGGATCTTTAAATAACACCATACTAACCAAAGCCTGGGACGGGCCCCACAGAACTATTTCAGGTCTACAGGAGACACCCTTTGACAGTACAGCACAGTTTTATATCCAACGAGAGTGAAGGAGGAGGAGAGAGAGAGAGGGTTTAACACTATCACACCACAGGGTTTAACACTATCTAACACACCACAGGGTTTAACACTATCTATCACACCATAGGGTTAACACTAATATTACACCACAGGGTTTAACACTATCTATCACACCACACCACAGGGTTTAACACTATCTATCACACCACAGGGTTTAACACTATCTATCACACCACAGGATTTAACACTAATATTACACCACAGGGTTTTAACACTATCACACCACAGGATTTAACACAAATATCACACCACAGGATTTAACACTATCTATCACACCACAGGGTTTAACACTATCTATCACACCACAGGATTTAACACTAATATTACACCACAGGGTTTAACACTATCACACCACAGGATTTAACACAAATATCACACCACAGGATTTAACACTAATATTACACCACAGGGTTTAACACTATCACACCACAGGATTTAACACAAATATCACACCACAGGGTTTAACACTATCACACCACAGGATTTAACACTAATATTACGCCACAGGGTTTAACACTAATATTACGCCACAGGGTTTAACACTAATATTACACCACAGGGTTTAACACTAATATTACACCACAGGGTTTAACACTAATATTACACCACAGGGTTTAACACTAATATTACACCACAGGGTTAACACTATCTATCACACCACAGGGTTAACACTATCTATCACACCACAGGGTTAACACTATCTATCACACCACAGGGTTAACACTATCTATCACACCACAGGGTTTAACACTATCTATCACACCATGGGATTTAACACTAATATTACACCACAGGGTAACACTAATATTACACCACAGGGTTTAACACTATCTATCACACCACAGGGTTTAACACTATCTATCACACCATGGGATTTAACACTAATATTACACCACAGGGTTTAACACTATCACACCACAGGGTTTGGCATTTCTAGGGAGTTTTTCCTAGCCACCGTGCTTCTACACCTGCATTGCTTGCTGTTTGGGGTTTTAGGCTGGGTTTCTGTACAGCACTTTGAGATATCAGCTGATGTACGAAGGGCTATATAAATACATTTGATTTGATTTGGTTTAACACTATCTATCACACCACGGGGTTTAACACTATCTATCACACCATAGGGTTTAACACTATCTATCACACCATGGGATTTAACACTAATATTACACCACAGGGTTTAACACTATCTATCACACCACAGGATTTAACACTAATATTACACCACAGGGTTAACACTATCTATCACACCACAGGGTTAACACTAATATTACACCACAGGGGTTTACACTAATATCACACCACAGGATTTAACACTAATATTACACCACAGGGTTAACACTATCTATCACACCACAGGGTTAACACTATCTATCACACCACAGGGTTTAACACTATCTATCACACCACAGGATTTAACACTAATATTACACCAC
>NC_034185.2:12901336-12986336 GCF_002021735.2 Oncorhynchus kisutch | reverse complement strand
ACAAGCTATAACATACATTCCCACATGTAAACATATACACATGCAGTATTTGCTAGAACACAGGGCCTTTCTCTCCTCTCCCTGTGGTGCAGTGGTCTGGTCTAACTAGATCATAGATCAGTGAAGCAAGCCAAAGGGCCAGCTTCATACACACAAACTGGCACGCAGACACACAACTACAGAATATACCTGTCCTACACACCAGATCCCAGGACTGGGAGGTGTGAGCAAGCTGCCAAGGAAACACTTGAATGGATTCATTCCCCAGACACTCTGCCCTTTAAAATACCTCACACTTCAATGGCTTCATTCCCCAGACTCTATGCCCTTAAAAATACGTCCCCGCCCAGCAAAATGTATTTTCTCTCTCAAACCTCCAAGGTTCAACCCAAACAGGCCCCTTGGAAACAGGCCCGGTGTGTGTGTGTGTGTGTACCTGTGTGTGCATCTTTGTGTATGAGTATGTATTTGGGGGTTAGGGAACTAGGGTGGAAACAGAGGGTTTAGAGAGCAAGAAGTTAGGGAGCTAGGTGTTAGGGAGTAGGGGGGGGATAGAGGGTTTAGGGAGCTAGGTGTTAGGGAGTAGGGGGGGCACAGAGGGTTTAGGGAGCTAGGTGTTAGGGAGTAGGGGGGGATAGAGGGTTTAGGGAGCTAGGTGTTAGGGAGTAGGGGGGATAGAGGGGTTAGGGAGCTAGGTGTTAGGGAGTAGGGGGGATAGAGGGTTTAGGGAGCTAGGTGTTAGGGAGTAGGGGGGATAGAGGGGTTAGGGAGCAAGAAGTTAGGGAGCTAGGTATTAGGGAGTAGGGGGGGATAGAGGGTTTAGGGAGCTAGGTGTTAGGGAGTAGGGGGGATAGAGGGGTTAGGGAGCTAGGTGTTAGGGAGTAGGGGGGGATAGAGGGTTTAGGGAGCTAGGTGTTAGGGAGTAGGGGGGATAGAGGGGTTAGGGAGCTAGGTGTTAGGGAGTAGGGGGGGTATAGAGAGTTTAGGGAGCTAGGTGTTAGGGAGTAGGGGGGATAGAGCGGTTAGGGAGCTAGGTGTTAGGGAGTAGGGGGGATAGAGGGGTTAGGGAGCTAGGGAGCTAGGGGGAATAGAGGGGTTAGGGAGCTAGGTGTTAGGGAGTAGGGGGAATAGAGGGGTTAGGGAGTAGGGGGGATAGATGGGTTAGGGAGCTAGGTGTTAGGGAGCTAGGTGGAATAGAGGGGTTTAGGGAGCTAGGTGTTAGGGAGTAGGGGGAATAGAGGGGTTAGGGAGTAGGGGGGACAGATGGGTTAGGGAGCTAGGTGTTAGGGAGTAGGGGGGATAGAGGGGTTAGGGAGCTAGGTGTTAGGGAGAAGGGGAATAGAGGGGTTAGGGAGTAGGGGGAATAGAGGGGTTAGGGAGCTAGTGGTTAGGAAGTAGGGGGGATAGATGGGTTAGGGAGTAAGGAGCCTAGACGGGTTAGTGGTCACAATTTGCAGACTTGTTTATGTGCTGCTGTGTGTTTTGTTGCCAACAATACTTTGCTACCTGACAACTTTATGGTTTTAACTTCATACAAACAAAATTAGAAAAGAAATCCAGAAAATCACATTGTAGGATTTTTAATGAATTTATTTACAAATGATGGTGGAAAATAAGTATTTGGTCACCTACAAACAAGCAAGATTTCTGGCTCTCACAGACCTGTAACTTCTTCTTTAAGAGGCCCCTCTGTCCTCCACTCATTACCTGTATTAATGACACCTGTTTGAACTTGCTATCAGTATAAAAGACACCTGTCCACACCTGTCTAATTTTGTCTGTCATAGTTGAAGTGTACCTATGATGAAAATTACAGGCCTCTCTCATCTTTTTAAGTGGGAGAACTTGCACAATTGGTGGCTGACTAAATACTTTTTTGCCCCACTGTATTTTTATTACTGTCGCAAAGCTAACTAAAAAGCAGCATTCCCCAAGAGAGGATGGCTTTCACTTCAGCAGTAATAAATTCATGAACTTCTTTGAGGAAAAGATCATGATCATTAGAAAGAAAATTTGACTCTTTAAATCTGCGTATTACTCCAAAGCTCAGTTGTCCTGAGTCTGCACAACTCTGCCAGGACCTAGGGTCAAGAGAGACACTCAAGTGTTTTAGTACTATATCTCTTGACACAATGATGAAAATAATCATGGCCTCTAAACCTTCAAGCTGCATACTGGACCCTATTCCAACTAAACTACTGAAAGAGCTGCTTCCTGTGCTTGGCCCTTCTATGTTGAACATAATAAACGTCTCTCTATCCACCGGATGTGTACCAAACTCACTAAACGTGCCAGTAATAAAGTCTCTCTTGAAAAAGCCAAACCTTGACCCAGAAAACATAAACTATCAGCCTATACCGAATCTTCCATTCCTCTCAACAAAAAATGAAAAAACTGTTGCGCAGCAACTCACTGCCTTCCTGAAGACAAACAATGTATACGAAATGTTTCAGTCTTGTGACAGTGGTAAATAACCTTTTGATGGCGTCAGACCGAGGCTCTGCATCTGTCCTCGTTCCTAGACCTTAGTGTTGCTTTTGATACCATCGATCACCACATTCTTTTGGAGAGATTGGAAACCAAAATTGATCTACACGGACAAGTTCTGGCCTGGTTTAGATCTTATCTGTCGGAAAGATATCAGTTTGTCTCTGTGAATGGTTTTTCCTCTGACAAATCAACTGTAAATTGCGGTGTTCCTCAAGGTTCCGTTTTAGGACCACTATTGTTTTCACTATATATTTGACCTCTTGGGGATGTCATTCGAAAACATAATGTTAACTTTCACTGCTATGCGGATGACACACAGCTGTACATTTCATTGAAACATGGTGAAGCCCCAAAATTGCCCTCGCTAGAAGCATGTGTTTCAGACATAAGGAAGTGGATGGCTGCAAACGTTGTACTTTTAAACTCGGACAAAACAGAGATGCTTGTTCTAGGTCCCAAGAAACAAAGAGATCTTCTGTTGAATCTGACAATTAATCTTGATGGTTGTACAGTCATCTCAAATAAAACTGTGAAGGACCTCGGCGTTACTCTGGACCCTGATCTCTCTTTTGATGAACATATCAAGACTGTTTCAAGGACAGCTTTTCCATCTACGTAACATTGCAAAAATCAGTAACTTTCTGTCCAAAAATGATGCAGAAAAATGAATCCATGCTTTTGTTACTTCTAGGTTAGACTACTGCAATGCTCCACTTTCCGGCAACCTGGATAAAGCACTAAATAAACTTCAGTTAGTGCTAAATATGGCTGCTAGAATCCTGACTAGAACCAAAAATGTGATCATATTACTCCAGTGCTAGCCTCCCTACACTGGCTTCCTGTTAATGCAAGGGCTGATTTCAAGGTTTTACTGCTAATCTACAAAGCATTACACGGGCTTGCACCTACCTATCTTTCCGATTTTGTCCTGCCGTACATACTAGAGGTCAACCGATTAATCGGAATGGCCGATTAATTAGGGGCCATTTCAAGTATTTCAACAATCGGAAATCGGTATTTTTGGACAACGATTTTGCCGATTTCTTTTATAATTATAATTATTTATTTTTTTACAACTTTATTTAACTAGGCAAGTCAGTTCAGAACATATTCTTATTTTCAATGACGGCCTAGGAACGGTGGGTTAACTGCCTTGTTCAGGGGCAGAACGACAGACTTTTACCTTGTCAATTCAGGGATTACGGTGGGTTAACTGCCTTGTTCAGGGGCAGAACGACATATTTTTACCTTGTCAATTCAGGGTTTCAATCTTGCAACCTTACGGTTAACTAGTCCAACGCTCTAACCACCTGCTTCATGAGGAGCCTGCCTGTTAAGCGAATGCAGTAAGAAGCCAGGGTAAGTTGCTAGCTAGCATTAAACTTATCTTATAAAAACAATCAATCATAATCACTAGTTATAACTACACATGGTTGATGATGTTACTAGTTTATCTAGCGTGTCCTGCGTTGCATATAATCGATGTGGTGCGCATTCGCGACAAAGGACAGTCGTTGCTCCAACGTGTACCTAACCATAAACATCAATGCCTTTCTTAAAATCAATACACAGAAGTATACATTTTTAAACCTGCATATTTAGCTAAAAGAAAGGTTAGCAGGCAATATTAACCAGGTGAAATTGTGTCACTTCTCTTGAGTTCATTGCAAGCAGAGTCAGGGAATATGCAACAGTTTGGGCCGCCTGGCTCATTGCGCACTAATTTGCCAGAAGTTTACATAATTATGACTTAACATTGAAGGTTGTGCAATGTAACAGAAATATTTAGACTTAGGGATACCATCCGTTAGATAAAATACGGAACAGTTCCGTATTTCACTGTAAGAATAAATGTTTTGTTTTCGAAATTATAGTTTCCGGATTCTACCATATTAATGGCCTAAGGCTCGTAATTCTGTATGTTATTATGTTATAATTAAGTCTATGATTCGATAGAGCAGTCTGACTGAGCGATGGTAGTCACCAGCAGGCTCGTAAGCATTCATTCAAACAGCACTTTCGTGTGTTTTGCCAGCAGCTCTTCGCAATGCTTTTGCAATGCTTTTGCGCTGTTTATGACTTCAAGCCTATCAACTCCCGAGATTAGGCTGGTGTAACAGATGTGAAATGGCTAGCGGGTTAGCGGGGTGCGCGCTAATAGCGTTTCAAACGTCACTCACTCTGAGACTTGGAGTAGTTGTTCCCCTCGCTCTGCATGGGTAACTCTGCTTCTAGGGTGGCTGTTGTCGATGTGTTCCTGGTTCAAGCCCAGGTAGTGGCTAGTAGAGGGCTATACTGTTACACTGGCAATACTAAAGTGTCTATAAGAACATCCAATAGTCAAAGTTATATGAAATACAAATCATATAGAGAGAAATAGTCCTATAATTCCTATAATAACCTAAAACTTCTTACTTGGGACTATTGAAGACTCAAGTTAAAAGGAACCACCAGCTTTCATATGTTCTCATGTTCTGAGCAAGGAACTTAAACGTTAGCTTTCTTACACGGCACATATTGCACTTTTACTTTCTTCCCCAACCCTTTGTTTTTGCATTATTCAAACCAAATTGAACATGTTTCATTATTTATTTGAGGCTAACTTGATTTTATTGATGTATTATATTAAGTTAAAATAAGTGTTTATTCAGTATTGTTGTAATTGTCATTAAAAATCGGCCGATTAATCGGTATCGGCTTTTTTTGTTGTTGTGAAAAATCATAATCGGTCGACCTCTAGTACATACCTACACGTACGCTATGGTCACAAGACGCAGGCCTCCTAATTGTCCCTAGAATTTCTAAGCAAACAGCTGGATGCGGAGCTTTCTCCTATAGAGCTCAATTTTTATGGAATGGTCTGCCTACCCATGTGAGAGACACAGACTTGGTCTCAACCTTTAAGTCTTTACTGAAGACTCATCTCTTCAGTAGGTCATATGATTGAGTGTAGTCTGGCCCAGGAGTGTGAAGGTGAACGGAAAGGCTCTGGAGCAACGAACCGCCCTTGCTGTCTCTGCCTGGCCTGTTCCCCTCTCTCCACTGGGATTCTGTGCCTCTAACCCTATTACAGGGGCTGAGTCACTTGCTTACTGGTGCTCTTCCAATGCCGTCCCTAGGAGGGGTGCGTTACTTGAGTGGGTTGAGTCGTTGACGTGGTCTTCCTGTCTGAGTTGGCTCCCCCCCTTGGGTTGTGCCGTGGCGGAGATCTTTGTGGGCTATACTTGTCCTTGTCTCAGGATGGTAAGTTGGTGGTTGAAGATATCCCTCTAGTGGTGTGGGGGCTGTGCTTTGTCAAAGTGTGTGGGGTTATATCCTGCCTGTTTTGCCCTGTCTGGGGGTATCATCTGATGGGGCCACAGTGTCTCCTGACCCCTCCTGTCTCAGCCTCCAGTATTTATGCTGCAGTAGTTTATGTATCGGGGGGCTAGGGTCAGTCTGTTATATCTGGAGTATTTCTCCTGTCTTATCCGGTGTCCTGTGTGAATTACTACGTATGCTCTCTCTAATTCTCTCTTTCTTTCTTTCTCTCTCTCGGAGGACCTGAGCCCTAGGACCATGCCTCAGGACTACCTGGCATGATGACTCCTTGCTGTCCCCAGTCCACCTGGCCGTGCTGCTGCTCCCGTTTCAACTGTTCTGCCTGCGGTTATGGAACCGTGACCTGTTCACCGGACGTGCTACCTGTCCCAGACCTGCTGTTTTCAACTCTCTAGAGACAGCAGGAGCGGTAGAGATACTCTCAATGATCGGCTATGAAAAGCCAACTGACATTTACTCCTGAGGTGCTGAATTGTTTCACCCTCGACAACTACTGTGATTATTATTATTTGACCATGCTGGTAATTTATGAACATTTGAACATCTTAGCCATGTTCTGTTATAATCTCCACCTGGCACAGCCAGAAGAGGACTGGCCACCCCTCATAGCCTGGTTCCTCTCTAGGTTTCTTCTTAGGTTTTGGCCTTTCTAGTGAGTTCTTCCTAGCCACCATGCTTCTACACCTGCATTGCTTGCTGTTTGGGGTTTTAGGCTGGGTTTCTGTACAGCACTTTGATATATCAGCTGATGTAAGAAGGGCTATATAAATACATTTGATTTGTTAGGGAGCTAGGGGTTAGGGGGTATAGAGGGGTTAGCGATATAGGGGTTAGGGAGTAGGGGGGATAGAGAGGGGTTAGGGAGTCAAGGGTTAGGGAGTATAGAGTGGTTAGGGAGCATGGGGTTAGGGAGTGGGGGGGATAGAGGGGTTAGGGAGCTAGGGGTAAGGGAGTAGCACAGAAGGGGGTAGGGGTATAACACTGAGAGGGGGTAGGGGTATAACACTGGGGGGAGGTAGGGGTATAACACTAAGGGGGGGGGTAGAGGTATAACACTAAGGGGGGGGGTAGAGGTATAACACTGAGAGGGGGTAGGGGTATAACACTGAGAGGGGAGGTAGGGGTATAACACTGAGAAGGGGTAGGGGTATAACACTGAGAGGGGGTAGGGGTATAACACTGAGAAGGGGTAGGGGTATAACACTGAGAGGGGGTAGGGGTATAACACTGAGAAGGGGTAGGGGTATAACACTGAGAGGGGGTAGGGGTATAACACTGAGAAGGGGTAGGGGTATAACACTGAGAGGGGGTAGGGGTATAACACTGAGAGGGGAGGTAGGGGTATAACACTGAGAAGGGGTAGGGGTATAACACTGAGAAGGGGTAGGGGTATAACACTGAGAGGGGGTAGGGGTATAACACTGAGAAGGGGTAGGGGTATAACACTGAGAGGGGGTAGGGGTATAACACTGAGAAGGGGTAGGGGTATAACACTAAGGGGGGGAGGTAGGGGTATAACACTGAGAGGGGGGTAGGGGTATAACACTGAGAGGGGGTAGGGGTATAACACTGAGAGGGGGGTAGGGGTATAACACTGAGAGGGGGTAGGGGTATAACACTGAGGGGGGGTAGAGGTATAACACTAAGGGGGGGTAGGGGTATAACACTAAGGGGGGTAGGGGTATAACAATAATGGGGGGTAGAGGTATAACACTAAGGGGGGGGGGGGGGGTAGGGGTATAACAATGAGAGGGGGTAGGGGTATAAACACTGAGAGGGGGTAGGGGTATAACACTGGAGGGGGGGTAGAGGTATAACACTAAGGGGGGGTAGGGGTATAACACTGAGGGGGGTAGGGTATAACACAAAGGGTGGTAGGGGTATAACACTAAGGGGGTTAGGGGTATAACACTGAGAGGGGGTAGGGGTATAACACTGAGGGGGGTAGGGGTATAACACTGAGAGGGGGAGGGGTATAACACTGAGGGGGGTAGGGGTATAACACTGAGGGGGGTAGAGGGTATAACACTGAGGGGGGGGGAGAGGTATACACTAAGGGGGGGGGGAGAGTATAACACTAAGGGGGGGTAGGGTATAACACAGAGGGGGGTAGGGGTATAACACTGAGAGGCGGGTAGGGGTATAACACTGAGGGGGGTAAGGGTATAACACTGAGGGGGGTATAACACAGAGGGGGTAGGGGTATAACAGTGAGGGGTGGTAGGGGTATAACACTGAGAGGGGGTAGAGGGTATAACACTGGGGGGAGGTAGGGGTATAACACTGAGAGGGGGTTAGGGGTATAACACTGAGAGGGGAGCTAGAGGTATAACACTGGGGGGAGGTAGGGGTATAACACTGAGAGGGGGGTAGAGGTATAACACTGAGAGGGGGTAGGGGTATAACACTGAGAGGGGGGTAGGGGTATAACACTGAGAGGGGGGTAGAGGTATAACACTGAGAGGGGGGTAGGGGTATAACACTGAGAGGTGGTAGGGGTATAACACTGAGAGGGGGGTAGAGGTATAACACTGAGAGGGGGGTAGGGGTATAACACAGAGGGGGGTAGAGGTATAACACTGAGAGGGGGGTAGAGGTATAACACTGAGAGGGAGGTAGGGGTATAACACTGAGAGGGGAGGTAGGGGTATAACACTGAGAGGGGGTAGAGGTATAACACTGAGAGGGGGTAGGGGTATAACACTGGGGGGAGGTAGGGGTATAACACTGAGAGGGGGGTAGGGGTATAACACTGAGAGGGGGGGTAGGGGTATAGGGGTACCCCACCTCCATTGTCTGAACTGAAGCAGCTGGTGACACGCTCCTAGTTCATTGTCTGGTCTAAGTTTCTGAACTGAAGCAGCTGGTGGCACGCTCCTAGTTTATGACTGTGAAAGTGTACATGGGAGGTTGAGTGGTTAAGCATTCAGGCTGCGGTCGTGGTGACCGTGGACCCACGCTGAGGCAGAGTATTCTCAAAATAAACACATTCAATTAGAAGGAGAACACCCGTGAGGGGTAAACACTAACCATGCACAGAGCAGCAAACATCATCAACCCAAGTTAAGTTTAGTTTGATAAGTTTAACA
This sequence comes from Oncorhynchus kisutch, assembly GCF_002021735.2. NCBI lineage: Eukaryota > Metazoa > Chordata > Actinopteri > Salmoniformes > Salmonidae > Oncorhynchus > Oncorhynchus kisutch. The sequence goes on along the minus strand of NC_034185.2, from coordinate 12,977,436 downwards.
TGAGAATCTATCATGATAGAAGTACATTATAACAACAGTGTATTAAGTTCATGCTAACAGGTGGTCACTCACTCTTCCTGCTAGCCAACCATCCATCCATCCAGTCATCCAGACAGCCAGCCATCCATCCATCCAGTCACCCATCCATCCAGTCACCCATCCATCCAGACAGCAAGCCAGCCATCCAGCCAGCCAGCCAACCATCCATCCAGTCATCCATCCAGACAGCCAGCCATCCATCCATCCAGACAGCCAGCCAGTCAGCCAACCATCCAGCCATCCATCCAGACAGCCAGCCAGCCAGCCAGCCAGCCAACCATCCAGTCATCCAGACAGCCAACCATCCATCCATCCAGTCATCCATCCAGACAGCCAGCCATCCATCCAGACAGCCATCCATCCATCCAGACAGACAGCCATCCATCCAGACAGCCAGCCAGTCATCCATCCAGTCATCCATCCAGACAGACAGCCATCCATCCAGACAGCCAGCCAACCATCCATCCATCCATCCATCCAGTCATCCATCCAGCCAGCCAGCCAGCCAGCCATCCAGACAGCCAACCATCCATCCAGCCAGCCAGTCCTCCAGCCAGCCATTCAGATCCACCCATCCAGGCAGACAGTTAGACACCAGGCCACCACTTCACCACTTCCTTAAACACCAGGCAGACAGACAGACAGCAAGACACCATCGAGACAAACAGCTAGACACCAGACAGACAGACAGCTAGACATCAGACAGACAGACAGCTAGACATCAGACAGACAGACAGCTAGACACCAGACAGACAGCTAGACATCAGACAGCTAGACATCAGACAGACAAACAACTAGACACCAGACAGACAGACAGCTAGACATCAGACAGACAGCTAGACATCAGACAGACAAACAGCTAGACACCAAACAGACAGACAGCTAGACATCAGACAGACAAGCAGCTAGACACCAGACAGACAACTAGACATCAGACAGACAAACAGCTAGACACCAGACAGACAGCTAGACATCAGACAGACAGACAGCTAGACATCAGACAGACAAACAGCTAGACACCAGACAGACAGACAGACAGCTAGACATCAGACAGACAGACAGACAGACAGACAGACAGACAGACAGACAGACAGACAGACAGACAGACAGACAGACAGACAGACAGACAGACAGACAGACAGACAGACAGACAGACAGACAGACAGACAGAGACAGCTAGACATCAGACAGACAGACAGCTAGACATCAGACAGACAGACAGCTAGACTTCAGACAGACAGACAGCTAGACTTCAGACAGACAGACAGCTAGACTTCAGACAGACATATAGCTAGACTTCAGACAGACAGACAACTAGAGACCAGACAGACAGACAGACATCCCATGCCCGCTCTGTGGGAATATAGCAAAATGCCAGCCTGGTCCAATAATGGAGCCAGTGGAGCCTGCTCAATACGACCAGCACCTCATTACTACCCACACTGACCATCTATGACCAAGGGAGAGACTGTTCCCATGCTCTCACCTCTCTCTACCTCTCTGTGTTTCGGTCTCTGTCACAATCCACAATCCAATTTCTCTTCCATTGTCATTCTCTCTCTTTCATTTACTCTCTCTCATACACAAACAACTGAAGTTAAGTCCGACCGGCTCGCAAATAAGCACCGCCAACACATGCCATATGCATTATTTTAGGAGGACAGCTGTCTCTTGCTGTTGTTGCTGAATTTCTCTCTTCTGTCCACACAGGCTCACCATGTCTCAGTCTTGGTTCGCTGTCGGAGTCTTAATCCACTCACTTCCAGCCTGTAAATCTCTCACTGCTAGTCTGACACTGAACACTTGTCCCTTCATTTCCCATAGGAATCCTCCCAGAGACGAGTGCTGATGGCTGGCTTCATCACCAGTGAGCTATACTGAGCTCCCAATGAGGAATAACATGTGAGATTCAATACTGAACCTTCAATGAGGAATAAAATGAGAGATTCAATACTGAATCTTCAGTGAGGAATAACATGTGAGATTCAATACTGAACCTTCAATGAGGAATAACATGTGAGATTCAATACTGAACCTTCAATGAGGAATAAAATGAGAAATTCAATACTGAACCTTTAATGAGGAATAAAATGAGAGATTCAATACTGAACCTTCAATGAGGAATAACATGTGAGATTCAATACTGAACCTTCAGTGAGGAATAACATGTGAGATTCAATACTGAACCTTCAATGATGTGTTAGCTGACAACGTCATGTGCGCTCATCAATGGGGTAGAAGTCAAGCTGTTGTGATTCTGGATGGCCAGATTGCTAGCAAGAATGACAAGAAACTGCCATGTGGGGAATCATAATTGGCTCATTTCTTTTTTGTGTGTTTTGACTGATTTCATGTCAATGCTAATATGGCAACAAAAAATTGCTAGCTAGATAACCAACCACTGTAATGATGTCTTTGAGAGACAAATGCTCATTGTGCAAATGTATTTCAGTTTTCCAATTTTTTTTTAAGACGAAAAATAGTTTACATGTTGTCAACAATCTATGCCAACCTCGTCTGTTTAGCCCCATATTTGAACACGCCTCGGTTTTCTTGCTAAATAATCAACCTATCTATAACATGACAGATTTTATAATGAGCTCCCAGTGAGCAATAACAAGCATTATTCCATACTGAAGCTTCAGTGAGAAGTAACAAGTGAAACAATACTGAGCTCTAAGTGAGCAATAACATGATACTGAGCTCTAAGTGAGCAATAACATGATACTGAGCTCTAAGTTAGCAATAACATGATACTGAGCTCTAAGTTAGCAATAACATGATAATGAGCTCTAAGTTAGCAATAACATGATACTGAGCTCTAAGTTAGCAAGAACATGATAATGAGCTCTAAGTGAGCAATAACATGATACTGAGCTCTAAGTTAGCAAGAACATGATAATGAGCCTTCAGTTAGCAATAACATGATACTGAGAGCTCAGTTAGCAATAACATGATACTGAGCTTTAAGTTAGCAAGAACATGATAATGAGCCTTCAGTTAGCAATAACATGATACTGAGCTCTAAGTTAGCAATAACATGATACTGAGCTTTAAGTTAGCAAGAACATGATAATGAGCCTTCAGTTAGCAATAACATGATACTGAGAGCTAAGTTAGCAATAACATGATACTGAGCTCTAAGTTAGCAATAACATGATAATGAGCTCTAAGTTAGCAAGAACATGATAATGAGCCTTCAGTTAGCAATAACATGATACTGAGCTCTAAGTTAGCAATAACACTATACTGAGCTCTAAGTTAGCAATAACATGATACTGAGCTCTAAGTTAGCAATAACATGATACTGAGCTCTAAGTTAGCAATAACATGATACTGAGCTCTAAGTTAGCAATAACACTATACTGAGCTCTAAGTTAGCAATAACATGATACTGAGCTCTAAGTTAGCAATAACACTATACTGAGCTCTAAGTTAGCAATAACATGATACTGAGCTCTAAGTTAGCAAGAACATGATACTGAGCTCTAAGTTGCCCCTGTAGTCTTTATAAACTGTACTGTAGTCTTTATAAACTATACTGTAGTCTTTATAAACTGTACTGTAGTCTTTATAAACTGTATTGTAGTCTTTATAAACTATACTGTAGTCTTTATAAACTGTACTGTAGTCTTTATAAACTGTACTGTAGTCTTTATAAACTATACTGTAGTCTTTATAAACTATACTGTAGTCTTTATAAACTGTACTGTAGTCTTTATAAACTATACTGTAGTCTTTATAAACTATACTGTAGTCTTTATAAACTGTACTGTAGTCTTTATAAACTGTACTGTAGCCCATATGACTGCTATCAGTACCATCACACTGTACTGTAGCCTACAAGAAGTGTGCCATATTCAACTGAAAGAGAACTACAAAATGCAAGTTAATGTAAAACTGAAGCTATGGGCATTATTTAAACCAGCACAGTAACATGCTTCACTGTTCTAGCAACAGAGGGAGAGAAAAACGTGACACTTACACACACATCGTCCGGAGTCCTGGTAGTAACTCTGTCTCTTCTGCTTCCAGTGAGTGAGTGAGAGTGTGTGTGTGTGTGTCTGTCTGTCTTCCCTGCCCTCACCGAGAGCACGGCCAGGGTCTGCCAGAGGCACCGTAAAACAGCGCTCACGTGAGTACTACTCCACAGCGGGTCCCAAAATAAATAAAACGCGCATCCAAAAAAAGGAGAGATTGAGAAATAAAAAGTATTGTGCATTTAAGAAGGTACGCTCATTTGCAATGCACTACTACTCCTCCCCTTAAACCCAAAATACTTTGGACACAGTTTTCTTTCTCCGTCCGATCCGGAGAGAAAGAGAGAAGGAGAGAAAAGGAGAGAAAGAGAGAAGGTAAACCAGGGAAGGCTAGAGTAGGCGGAACTCTTCTGTTGGCTTGCTCTTACTACTCTTTCAGCTCGTTTCTTCTTCCTTCCTCCTCTTGTGGGCAGCGAACATTAAACCCCGTGCTTCCAAGCAGTGGAATGTGACAGCGGGAAAGAGCGAGGAGGAAAAACAAAAAGAGAGAGAGAGAGAGCATGGGGCATATGGTGTCCACCTACACCAGGGGTGTCAAACTCATTTTGCCCGGTCTTCAACGAGGTCCGGAGGGCAGCACTGAAAATGTTTATTTCCACACTGTCTCTATCTATCGAGTCTAGCTTTCATTTCAGTGATAATTAGTGAACTGGACACATTTAAGAAACTATATGAATGTAGGTCCATTATAATTTATACACAGTTTACATTCGGTTTTAGTCATTTTAAAATATATTGAGTTTCTCTCTCGTTCTACCCCTTTTTCCCTCTCCTCTCTCTCACTCTGCTTGTCTCTCTTTCTCTCTCTCACTCTGCTTGTCTCTCTTTCTCTCTCCCTCTCTGTTTGTCTCTCACTCTCACTCTGCTTGTCTCTCTGCCTCTCTTTCTCTCTGTTTTGTCTCTCACTCTCACTTTGCTTGTCTCTCTTTCTCTCTCCCTCTCTGTTTGTCTCTCTCCCTCTGTTTGTCTCTCACTTTGCTTGTCTCTCTTTCCCTCTCTCACTCTGCTTGTCTCTCTTTCTCTATTCCCTCTTTGTTTGTCTCTCTCTCTCTCTCACTCTGCTTGTCTCTCTTTCTCTCTCTCACTCTGCTTGTCTCTCACTCTCACTTTGCTTGTCTCTCTGCCTCTCTCTCACTGCTTGTCTCTCTTTCTCTCTCACTCTGCTTGTCTCTCTTTCTCTCTCTCACTCTGCTTGTCTCTCTTTCTCTCTCTCTCACTCTGCTTGTCTCTCTGCCTCTCTCTCACTCTGCTTGTCTCTCTTTCTCTCTCCCTCTCTGTTTGTCTCTCACTCTCACTCTGCTTGTCTCTTTCTCTTTGCTTGTCTCTCTTTCTCACTCTCACTCTGCTTGTCTCTCTTTCTCTTTGCTTGTCTCTCTTTCTCACTCTCACTCTGCTTGTCTCTCTTTCACTTTGCTTGTCTCTCTTTCTCTCTCTCACTCTGCTTGTCTCTCTTTCTCTCTCTCACTCTGCTTGTCTCTCTTTCTCTCTCTCACTCTGCTTGTCTCTCTTTCTCTCTCCCTCTGTTTGTCTCTCACTCTGCTTGTCTCTCTTTCTCTCTCTCACTCTGCTTGTCTCTCTTTCTCTCTCTCACTTTTCTTGTCTCTCTTTCTCTCTCCCTCTGTTTGTATCTCACTCTCACTTTGCTTGTCTCTCTCTCACTCTGCTTTCTCGCTCTCAATTTCAATTCAATTTAAGGGCTTTATTGACATGGGAAACGTATGTTTACATTGCCAAAGCAAGTGAAATAGATAATAAACAAAAGTGAAAAAATGAACAATAAACATTACACTCACAAAAGTTCCAAAATAATAAAGACTTTCCAAATGTCATATATTATTTGTGGGTCTGTGTAATCAGAGGGAAATATGTGTCTCGAATATGGTCATACATTTGGCAGGAGGTTAGGAAGTGCAGCTCAGTTTCCACCTCTCTCTCTCTCTCTGTTCCTCAACCACAGAAGGAAAACTGAATGCAGCTATTGACTGGAAATTATTAGTGTCTGAAAACAAAATGAAAGCACGTCACTTACTCCACTCAGCTACCTGGGAAGAAGGTAAACACAGAATGTTGCTACAAAGGAACACAAAATTAGTAAACTTGCTTAGAGCATTGCAAGAATCATTTCAGTGTGTTAGGCTTCTATTGTATGTCCAGAGTTTCCCCGACTTTCCAGACCAACAAAAGATGCCATTAGCAAACAAATATGGAAAAACCATAGTGCGTGTTCAAATTGTTCAATTTCTAAAGATTATGAGGAAAAGCTTAACAGAACAGCTCTCCCCTTGACTGAAAAAAATCTGAACGATGTCATTGTTTACCGTATACAAACCACCCGTAGGAGACCAAGATAGAGAGCGTTAGATAGAGTTAGATAGAGAGAGGTGGTACAGAGAGAGAGAGAGAGAGAGAGAGAGAGAGAAAGAAAGAGAGAGGGATAGTAGGAGAGAGAGCGAGAGAGAGAAAGGGGGTACAGAGAGATAGTGGGAGAGAGAGAAAGAGAGAGAGAGAGAGGGGGAGAAAGTAGGAGAGAGAGCGAGAGAGAAATGGGGTATAGAGAGATAGTGGGAGAGAGAGAGAGAGGGGGGGGGGAGAATGTAGGAGAGAGAGCGAGAGAGAAATGGGGTACAGAGAGATAGTGGGAGAGAGAGAGAGAGAGAGAGAGAGAGAGGGGGAGAAAGTAGGAGAGAGAGCGAGAGAGAGAGAGAGAAATGGGGTATAGAGAGATAGTGGGAGAGAGAGAAAGAGAGAGAGAGAGAGAGAGAGAGAGAGAGAGAGAGAGAGAGAGAGAGAGAGAGAGAGAGAGAAAGAAAGAGGGATAGTAGGAGAGAGAGCGAGAGAGAGAAAGGGGGTACAGAGAGATAGTGGGAGAGAAAGAGAGAGAGAGAGAGAGGGGGAGAAAGAAAGAGAGAGGGATAGTAGGAGAGAGAGCAAGAGAGAGAAAGGGGGTGCAGAGAGATAGTGGGAGAGAGAGAGAGAGAGAGAGAGAGAGAGAGAGAGAGAGAGAGAGAGAGGGGGAGAAAGAAAGAGAGAGGGATAGTAGGAGAGAGAGCGAGAGAGAAATGGGGTACAGAGAGATAGTGGGAGAGAGAGAGAGAGAGAGAGAGAGAGAGAGAGAGAGAGCAAATGTACTGTACAAATGTAAAAATGTACTGAGCAAATGTCAAATAGTCTTTTTACGAAATGACCGTACGACAGACCACGTTTTCACCCTGCACACCCTAATTGACAGACAAACAAACAAACAATTTGGCATGAGGGTCTGCTATACAAATTGATGAAAAGTGGTATTGGGGGAAAAACATACAACATTATAAAATCCATGTACACAAACAACAAGGTTAAAAGTCACAAAAAACCAACATAACATTTCCACAGGGCCGTGGGGTGAGACAGGGATGCAGCTTAAGCCCCACACTCTTCAGAACAGTCTGCAGCACCCGGCCTTACCCTACTAGAATATGAAGTCAAATGTTTACTGATTGCTGATGGTCTGGTGCTTCTGTCACCAACCAAGGAGGGCCTACAGCAGCACCTAGATCTTCTGCACAGATTGTGTCAGACCTACATCTCAGTAAGACAAAAATAATGGTGTTCCAAAAATGGTGCAGTTGCCAGGAACACAAATACAAATACCGTCTAGACACCGTTGCCCTAGAGCACACAAACAACTATACATACCTCGGCCTAAACTTCAGCGCCACAGGTAACTTCCACAAAGCTGTGAACGATCTGAGAGACAAGGCAAGAAGGGCAGTCTATGACATCAAAAGGAAAATAAAATTCAACATACCAATTAGGATCTGGCTAAAAATACTTGAATCAGTTATATGACCCATTGCCCTTAATGGTTATGAGGTCTGGGGTCTGCTCACTAACCAAGAATTCACAAAATGGGACAAACACCAAATTGCAGAATTCTGCAAAAGTATTCTCAGTGTACAATGTAAAACACCAAATAATGCATGCAGAGCAGAATTAGGGTGATACCTGCTAATGATCAAAATCCAGAAAAGAGCCGTTAAATTCTAAAACCACCTAAAAGGAAGCAATTCCCAAACCTTCCATAACAAAGCCATCACCTACAGAGAGATGAACCTGGAGAAGAGTCCCTTAATCAAGCTGGTCATGGGGCTCTGTTCACAAACACAAACAGACCCCCAGGACAGCAACACAATTAGACCCAACCAAATCATGAGAAAACAAAAAGATAATTACTTGACATATTGGAAAGAATTACAAAAAAAACTGATCAAACTAGAATGCTATTTGGCCCTAAACAGAGAGTACACAGTGGCAGAATACCAGACCACTGTGACTGACCCAAACTTAAGGAAAGCTTTGACTATGTACAGACTGAGTGTGCACAGCCTTGCTATTGAGAAATGCCGCCGTAGGCAGACATGGCTCTCAAGAGGAGACAGGCTATGTGCACACTGCCCACAAAATGAGGTGGAAACTGAGATGCACTTCCTAACCTCCTGTCAAATGTATGACAATATTAGAGACCCATACTTCCCTCAGATTACACAAACCCAATCTTGATAAACTCCCATATCTACTGGGTGAAATGCCACAGTGTGCCATCACACAAGCAATATTTGTGACCTGTTGCCACACGAAAAGGGCAACCAGTGAAGAACCTTTTGTAATTTAACTATTTGCACATAAAATCACATTTGAAATGTCTTAATTCTTTTGGAACTTTTGTGAGTGTAATGTTTACTGTTCATTTGAGTTGTTTATTTCACTTGTTTATTATGCACTTCACTTACATTGGCCATGCCAATAAAGCCCTTAAATTGAAAATTAACTGAGAGAAAGGAGGTACAGAGAGAGAGAGAGAGAGAGGGGAGGGGAGTAAAACACCTTTGGTTTTAAAGTGTATGCCACTTAATTAAAACAAAACATCTCTTACTGTATGTCCCTTAGGAACCAAACCATCCCATCTGAAGTGTATTCAACTGAGAATTGTATCAAGTTCATAGAGATTGTGTTTATGTGTGTGTGTGTGTGTGTGTGTGTGCACGTGTGCGTGTGTGTACCAGCAGCTATTAGATGATGTGAGTGAGCTAGTTTGTGTGGGAGCGGGACAGACATCAGCTGACTAAACATGCTGACCAAGAGGTCCTGACCAAGCACAATCCTCTGACTGTCTGGCATCAGCAAATCACCATGGAAACCTCCCACCCACCTACCCACCTGCCTGCCCACCCACCCACGAACGCCAAAACGCCTCCAGTTCCTACCACAGCATCTGATTCGCTGACAGGACAGCTTGGGTAAAGTGCACAGACCACTTAACTGAAATCATTTCAATTCAATCCAACTCAATACATGAAACAAGTCAGGTTAACTATTTGAGGTGCTGTATTTAAGTTGTCGGATGCTGTTGAGCATTATGTTCCTGCTAAAACGATGGTGCTGTAGCAAAAATTTAAGCTCAGGGGACACTGATTTTCTCAGAAACAACTGACAAAACAAGTGTGTGTGTGTGTGTGTGTGTGTGTGTGTGTGTGTGTGTGTGTGTGTGTGTGTGTGTGTGTGTCAGTGCCACCTGCACTGATCCTCCACACACACACACTGCATACACTCTACACACACTACACACGCACACACACACACTCTCTCTACACACACACACACACACACACACACACACTCTACACACATCACAACTGCTGCTACCAGATTCTTATTATGATTGATGAATACTGCACAATTTAATAGTGCACAATTTAAACAATCCCCCAATCCTCTCTTCCACAAACATGTGTAAATATTGTACTATAAATTGGGCCTCCTGTATCATACTGATGTTAACATGTTTATTCTGTTCTTCTGAGACATTTACTTTATGTTCCTATTATTATTTATTATTGTTGTTGCATTGTCCAGAAGGAACCTGCAAGCAAGCATTTCATTGGACGGTGTATGCCAGGAATTTCATTGGACGGTGTATACCAGGAATTTCATTGGACGGTGTATACCAGGAATTTCATTGGACGGTGTATACCAGGAATTTCATTGGACGGTGTATATCAGGAATTTCATTGGACGGTGTATATCAGGAATTTCATTGGACGGTGTATATCAGGAATTTCATTGGACGGTGTATATCAGGAATTTCATTGGACGGTGTATATCAGGAATTTCATTGGACGGTGTATATCAGGAATTTCATTGGACGGTGTATATCAGGAATTTCATTGGACGGTGTATATCAGGAATTTCATTGGACGGTGTATACCAGGAATTTCATTGGACGGTGTATGCCATATGTATCCTGTGTACACGAGTAATAAAACTTGAAACTTAATAGAAGTACTAGTGGATAGTAAGGGGATATCAGAACAGACAGTACTAGTGGATAGTAAGGGGATATCAGAACAGACAGTACTAGTGGATAGTAAGGGGATATCAGAACAGACAGTACTAGTGGATAGTAAGGGGATATCAGAACAGACAGTACTAGTGGATAGTAAGGGGATATCAGAACAGACAGTACTAGTGGATAGTAAGGGGATATCAGAACAGACAGTACTAGTGGATAGTGAGGGGATATCAGAACAGACAGTACTAGTGGATAGTGAGGTGATATCAGAACAGACAGTACTAGTGGATAGTGAGGTGATATCAGAACAGACAGTACTAGTGGATAGTGAGGGGATATCAGAACAGACAGTACTAGTGGATAGTGAGGTGATATCAGAACAGACAGTACTAGTGGATAGTGAGAGGATATCAGAACAGACAGTACTAGTGGATAGTGAGAGGATATCAGAACAGACAGTACTAGTGGATAGTGAGAGGATATCAGAACAGACAGTACTAGTGGATAGTGAGAGGATATCAGAACAGACAGTACTAGTGGATAGTGAGAGGATATCAGAACAGGATTCTTCTACCTATCATACTCGCATACAGCTCAACAGCCAACAGAGACCTGTGGTCAGTCATTTACTGTGTGTCATACCCTCCTGATCATCTCCATTCAGATGTGTGTGTGTGTGTTAAATGGTATCCAAAACAGACAGGAGGATGCAGGGGGAAGCAGGCCAAGTGGACCCAGTGCTGTTTAGCTGGCCTGCAGATAAGAAAAGGCACACAAACACACACACACACACACACTACACTACACTACACACCTGAGCCAAAATAAACATCTCCCCAGCAGTTTCACAGTATGCTGATGACAGTGTGGAATTGGGGGATGGGCCTGTATGTATGCATGCTTGCCGTGTACGTTGGAACAATATGTGTCTCTGTATTAGCATATGTGTGTGTGTGTGTGTGTGTGTGTGTGTGTGTGTGTGTGTGTGTGTGTGTGTGTGTGTGTGTGTGTGTGTGTGTGTGTGTACGTGTTCTCTTACATGTGTAACTCCCATCACCATCCTTAACTTACATTCACATGCATTCATTACTCACATCCACTAATAACTCACATCAACATCCACCCAGAACTCACATCAACATCCATCCATAACCCACATCAACATCCATCCATAACCCACATCAACATCCACCCATAACTCACATCAACATCCACCTAGAACTCACATCAACATCCACGCAGAACTCACATCAACATCCACCCATAACTCACATCAACATCCACCTAGAACTCACATCAACATCCACGCAGAACTCACATCAACATCCACGCAGAACTCACATCAACATCCATCCATAACCCACATCAACATCCATCCATAACCCACATCAACATCCACCCATAACTCACATCAACATCCACCCAGAACTCACATCAACATCCACCCAGAACTCACATCAACATCCATCCATAACTCACATCAACATCCATCCATAACCCACATCAACATCCATCCATAACCCACATCAACATCCATCCATAACCCAGAACTCACATCAACATCCATCCATAACTCACATCAACATCCATCCATAAACCACATCAACATCCATCCATAACCCACATCAACATCCATCCATAACCTATAACTCACATCAACATCCATCCATAACTCACATCAACATCTATCCATAACCTATAACTCACATCAACATCCATCCATAACCCATAACTCACATCAACATCCATCCATAACTCACATCAACATCCATCCATAACTCACATCAACATCCATCTATAACTCACATCAACATCCATCCATAACCCACATCAACATCCATCCATAACCTATAACTCACATCAACATCCATAACTCACATCAACATCCATCCATAACCTATAACTCACATCAACATCCATCCATATCCTATAACTCACATCAACATCCATAACTCACATCAACATCCATCCATAACCTATAACTCACATCAACATCCATCCATAACCTATAACTCACACCAACATCCATCCATAACCTATAACTCACATCAACATCCATCCATAACCTATAACTCACATCAACATCCATCCATAACCTATAACTCACATCAACATCCACCCAGAACTCACATCAACATCCATCCATAACCCATAACTCACATCAACATCCATAACCCATAACTCACATCAACATCCATCCATAACCCATAACTCACATCAACATCCATCCATAACTCACATCAACATCCACCCAGAACTCACATCAACATCCATCCATAACCCACATCAACATCCATCCATAACCCACATCAACATCCACCCAGAACTCACATCAACATCCATCCATAACCCATAACTCACATCAACATCCACCCAGAACTCACATCAACATCCATCCATAACCCACATCAACATCCATCCATAACTCACATCAACATCCATCCATAACTCACATCCACATCCATACATAACCCATAACTCACATCCACATTCATCGATAACTCACATCAACCTCCATCCATAACCCATAACTCACATCCACCTCCATCCATAATCCATAACTCACATCCATCCATAACTCACATCAACATCCATCCATAACTCACGTCAACATCCATCCATAACTCACGTCAACATCCATCCATAACTCACATCCACATTCATCGATAACTCACATCAACCTCCATCCATAACCCATAACTCACATCCACATCCATCCATAACTAATAACACACAGGCCTCCTACTCTGGCACTCAGGTAATAAAGCCCCACTGACTTATCAAGATAAAGTCTCTCTCTTTAAACTTCCCAACTTCACATAGACGCCCCCTCGCTGTGCACTGGTGTAATAGATGGCCCCGAACGGCCCTCTGAACGACATCTTTGAACAAGTGGAGGTTAGTGGTAAGTTTGGTAGGTTAGTGGAGGTTAGTGGTAGGTTTGGTAGGTTAGTGGAGGTTAGTTGTAGGTTTGGTAGGTTAGTGGTAGGTTTGGTAGGTTAGCGATAGGTTTGGTAGGTTAGTGGAGGTTAGCGGTAGGTTCCAACAGGAGATAAAAGGTAAAGGAATGCCTAATAAATGTTGGTGATTGGCAACAGGAAATGGATAAATTGCAGCACTTAGCTGGCTGAGACAAGATCAGACAGAGGAGAGAAGGGGAGTGGGGGGCCTTGGGTGAGGACTGAGTGGGGAACTGGAGAAAGGAACAGCCTCCAAGCTGGAGATTAGCACCAGAGACTAAAGCTTGAGGTTAGCACCTGAGACTAAGGCTGGAGGTTAGCACCAGAGACTAAGGCTGGAGGTTAGCACCAGAGGCTAAGGCTGGAGGTTAGCACCAGAGACTAAGGCTGGAGGTTAGCACCAGAGACTGAGGCCAACAGGCTGGAGGTTAGCACCAGAGACTGAGGCCTACAGGCTGGAGGTTAGCGTAGAGACTAAGGCTGAAGGTTAGCGCCAGAGACTAAGGCTGAAGGTTAGCGCTAGAGACGAAGGCCTCCAGGCTGGAGGTTAGCGTAGAGACTAAGGCTGAAGGTTAGTGCTAGAGACTAAGGCCTCCAGGCTGGAGGTTAGCGTAGAGACTAAGGCCTACGGGCTCAGGACTGGAGAATATGGACCCAGGGAACTAGATGAGGTGGTTATACTGGTGTAAGGTATATGCTAGAAGAAAGGGTTGCTACATAGAACCAAAAAGGGTCACCTTGTGTGAAGGGGAGATCTGGGACAGGAAGTGTGTGTGTGTGTGGGTGTGTGATCTGTGGGGAGACTGATGACTCATTCCAGGCCATTTACGGCTTTGTTATTGCTAAGGAGTGAGTCTATCCCCTCAGGAGTGATCAAGACCATTTTGTAAGTAAGAAAACATAAAACATGTTTAATCTTCAATATGTCTTATCTTGAGATTAAAGGCACAGTGCAGTCAAATTTCCACAGTACATAATGAGGTTGAAATAATATTGTGAAATTGTGAAAATGATGATGATGCCCTTTTAGTGTAAAAGCTGTTTGGTGGGATGTAGTTTTGGCCTACCTGGTGACATCACCAGGAAGTAAATTAGTTAATAGACCAACAAGAAAGAGTTCCAAACCTCTCTGCCAATAACAGCTAGATTTAAGTTTTCCCATCCCAACTCAGACCACTCCCAGACAGTCCTAGCAGAATTCTTGCTTGATAAATTGCTCTTTGCTAAGAAGCTATTTTTGTTTCTTTTTGACCATTTCATTGGCAACAATCACAGTAAAGTACTTCATTGTTATCAATAAGTCTTATTAAGTTGTATTTATAGTTTTTCTGCTAACGTCATATGAAATTGTTTTAAGATGGTCACACCAAAGATAATTTTGCTATTTGATATTGAATTTTAGGACCCCATTAGGTTTCAAAAAAATTAATTAAGCAAGTATTTGATTAAACATTACATTTTGTCTTCCTCCATGTCTGTGAGTATAACAGAACTCATATGGCAGGCGAAAACCTGAGACAAATCCAACCAGGAAGTGGGAAATCTGAGGTTTGTAGTTTTTCAACTCATTGCCTATCCAATATACAGTGGCTATGGGGTCATATTGCACTCCCTAAGGCTTCAACAGTCTTTAGAACCTTGTTTGATGCTTCTACTGTGAAGGAGGGGGGAATTGGAGCTGAATGAGTCAGAGGTCTGCCAGAGTGGCATGAGCTGATCATGCACGCTCACGTGAGAGTTAGCTCGCATTCCATTGCATTTCAGCAGACAAAGGAATTCTCCCGTTGGAACATTATTGAAGATTTATGATAAAAACGTCCTAAAGATTGATTCTATACTTAGTTTGACATGTTTCTACGAACAGCAATATGACTTTTCTTCTGAACTTTTGCCTGGACCTGCCCCCACGTCGTGAGTTTGGATTTGTGAACTGAACGCGCTAACAAAAGGAGGTATTTGGACATAAATTATGGACTTTATCGAACAAATCAAACATTTATTGTGGAACTGGGATTCCTGGGAGTGCATTCTGATGAAGATCATCAAAGGTAAGTGAATATTTATAACGGTATTTCTGACTTCTGTTGACTCCCCAACATGGCGGATATCTGTATGGCTTGTTTTGTTGCCTGAGCACTGTACTCAGATTATTGCATGGTTTGCTTTTTCCATAAAGTTTAAAAAAAATCTGACACAGCGGTTGCATTAAGGAGAAGTATATCTCTAATTCTGTGCATAACACTTGTATATTATATTAAAGTTTATGATGACTATTTCTGTAAATTGATGTGGCTCTCTGCAAATTCGCCGGATGTTTTCGAGGCACAACATTACTGAACAATAACGGCCAATGTCAATTGAGATCTTTGGATATAAAAATGAACTTTATGGAACAAAACATACATGTAGTGCGTAACATGATGTCCTATGAGTGCCATCTGATGAAGATCATCAAAGGTTAGTGATTAATTTGATCTCTATTTCTGTCTTTTGTGACTCCTCTCTTAGGCTGGAAAATGGATGTATGTGTTTTTGTGACTAAGCTCTGACCTAACATAATCATATGTTGTGCTTTTGCTGTAAAGCCTTTTTGAAATTGGACACGATGGGTAGATTAACAAGAAGTTAAGCTTTCATTTGGTGTATTGCACTTGTGAATATATGAAAGTTACATATTTAAAAAATATATTTTAGAATTTCACGTGCTGCCTTTTCAGCGGAATGTTGTCGAGGGGTTCCGCTTGCGTCCATCTTTCAGTTACTATTCCATATGAACTTCAATGAGGAATATTGTGTTTATTCATGGATACAGGGATACTCATGAGTGGGATATCAATGGTGCATATAAACAGTTTATCCTGAATATGACCATAAGCGGGATATAAGCGACTATCCGGTATACTGTGCTCATGTAAACGTGGTTGCTATCTGGCAAGCCTCTGCCGAGTCCCCGACAACCGGAAGTGCCGATTTTCAGGGAAAATTAAGAGAGAGCTGTGATGCGACTTCCCGCATTTGGTGGTTAACAACGCGACACTCCATCTTAACTCCTCCACATTTACTGGATTGGTTGAACATTGCTTCTCCCACTGTGATACCATAGATATATAACCACATTGCATGTTTTATGAATGGCAAAGAGTTTTCTGAGATTGACTTTATTCAGTCAGTTTGACACCTTTTATGAACTATTTAACACTTGCTATTCAGTTGTCAATCAAAGCACAGTAAATAGCCTATGCGCCACGACTCCGTGTGGCTGGCTCTGAGAAACACGCAAAAAACACTAAAACATTATGTGCCAGAAAACCATAATTAGGCTAAGTAGATTTCTGCTCAACCCACATTACATGGGACCTGCAAATTGACAAGCATCATGCTCTCTCCCCTCCATGTAAAGAAATTTGATTGCAACCAAGCCCAGGGCGCAAAAATTGTACCGGGAGGCGGGACAGACAGCAGACTGTGTTTCCCTGTCATTGTACGCTTTGTGACCGACAGGCACCTATCATGTCAATAGATCGCGAGAAGGTACTTATCGTTCAATCCCGGCAGGAGAGGGCTCGACGTACTAGCGAACTGAAACTTTTAATTGAAAAGTAGACTAGTTAATATGAAGTGGAAAAAGTAGTTGGCTGAAAATGAGTCTGAAACCTGCTCAGACGACGACAGTCACTAATGGAAAACACTGCATTCCACTACAGATAGAAGGATTTCTCCTTGCCAAAAGTCTCCCCTGCACTACACACCCTGCATCAACACACACACACACACACACACACACACACACACACACACACACACACACACACACACACACACACACACACACACTCTCCATCCATTTCCCTACATTATGCCTACTCTATTATTTATTTTCCTTCCATTTTTTCCCACCATACCTAAGCACACACTATCTCTGGAGCTGGTGAGGAGCACACACTATCTCTGGAGCTGGTCAGGAGCACACACTATCTCTGGAGCTGGTCAGGAGCACACACTATCTCTGGAGCTGGTCAGGAGCACACACTATCTCTGGAGCTGGTCAGGAGCACACACTATCTCTGGAGCTTGTCAGGAGCACACACTATCTCTGGAGCTGGTCAGGAGCACACTCTGGAGCTGGTCAGGAGCACACTCTGGAGCTGGTCATGAGTACACACTATACAATGCCTTGCGAAAGTAGTCGGCCCCCTTGAACTTTGCAACCTTTTGCCACATTTCAGGCTTCAAACATAAAGATATAAAACTGTATTTTTTTGTGAAGAATCAACAACAAGTGGGACACAATCATGAAGTGGAACGACATTTATTGGATATTTCTAACTTTTTTAACAAATCAAAAACTGAAAAATTGGGCGTGCAAAATTATTCAGCCCCCTTAAGTTAATACTTTGTAGCGCCACCTTTTGCTGCGATTACAGCTGTAAGTCGCTTGGGGTATGTCTCTATCAGTTTTGCACATCGAGAGACTGAAATTTTTTCCCATTCCTCCTTGCAAAACAGCTCGAGCTCAGTGAGGTTGGATGGAGAGCATTTGTGAACATCAGTTTTCAGTTCTTTCCACAGATTCTCGATTGGATTCAGGTCTGGACTTTGACTTGGCCATTCTAACACCTGGATATGTTTATTTTTGAACCATTCCATTGTAGATTTTGCTTTATGTTTTGGATCATTGTCTTGTTGGAAGACAAATCTCCGTCCCAGTCTCAGGTCTTTTGCAGACTCCATCAGGTTTTCTTCCAGAATGGTCCTGTATTTGGCTCCATCCATCTTCCCATCAATTTTAACCATCTTCCCTGTCCCTGCTGAAGAAAAGCAGGCCCAAACCATGATGCTGCCACCACCATGTTTGACAGTGGGGATGGTGTGTTCAGGGTGATGAGCTGTGTTGCTTTTACGCCAAACATAACGTTTTGCATTGTTGCCAAAAAGTTCAATTTTGGTTTCATCTGACCAGAGCACCTTCTTCCACATGTTTGGTGTGTCTCCCAGGTGGCTTGTGGCAAACTTTAAACTATACTTTTTATGGATATCTTTAAGAAATGGCTTTCTTCTTGCCACTCTTCCATAAAGGCCAGATTTGTGCAATATACGACTGATTGTTGTCCTATGGACAGAGTCTCCCACCTCAGCTGTAGATCTCTGCAGTTCATCCAGAGTGATCATGGGCCTCTTGGCTGCATCTCTGATCAGTCTTCTCCTTGTATGAGCTGAAAGTTTAGAGGGACGGCCAGGTCTTGGTAGATTTGCAGTGGTCTGATACTCCTTCCATTTCAATATTATCGCTTGCACAGTGCTCCTTGGGATGTTTAAAGCTTGGGAAATCTTTTTGTATCCAAATCCGGCTTTAAACTTCTTCACAACAGTATGTCGGACCTGCCTGGTGTGTTCCTTGTTCTTCATGATGCTCTCTGCGCTTTTAACGGACCTCTGAGACTATCACAGTGCAGGTGCATTTATACGGAGACCTGATTACACACAGGTGGATTGTATTTATCATCATTAGTCATTTAGGTCAACATTGGATCATTCAGAGATCCTCACTGAACTTCTGGAGAGAGTTTGCTGCACTGAAAGTAAAGGGGCTGAATAATTTTGAACGCCCAATTTTTCAGTTTTTGATTTGTTAAAAAAGTTTGAAATATCCAATAAATGTCGTTCCACTTCATGATTGTGTCCCACTTGTTGTTGATCCCTTCACAAATAAATACAGTTTTATATCTTTATGTTTGAAGCCTGAAATGTGGCAAAAGGTCGCAAAGTTCAAGGGGGCCGAATACTTTCGCAAGGCACTGTATCTCTGGAGCTGGTCAGGAGCACACACTACATCTCTGGAGCTGGTCAGGAGCACACACTACATCTCTGGAGCTGGTCAGGAGCACACACTATATCTCTGGAGCTGGTCAGGAGCACACACTACATCTCTGGAGCTGGTCAGGAGCACACAGTACATCTCTGGAGCTGGTCAGGAGCACACACTATATCTCTGGAGCTGGTCAGGAGCACACACTATATCTCTGGAGCTGGTCAGGACCACACTCTACATCTCTGGAGCTGGTCAGGACCACACTCTACATCTCTGGAGCTGGTCAGGACCACACTCTACATCTCTGGAGCTGGTCAGGAGCACACACTACATCTCTGGAGCTGGTCAGGAGCACACTCTATATCTCTGGAGCTGGTCAGGAGCACACACTATATCTCTGGAGCTGGTCATGAGTACACACTATATCTTTGGAGCTGGTCAGGAGCACACTGGAGCTGGTCAGGAGCACACTCTACATCTCTGGAGCTGGTCAGGAGCACACTCTGGAGCTGGTCAGGAGCACACTCTACATCTCTGGAGCTGGTCAGGAGCACACTCTACATCTCTGGAGCTGGTCAGGAGCACACACTACATCTCTGGAGCTGGTCAGGAGCACACACTACATCTCTGGAGCTGGTCAGGAGCACACACTACATCTCTGGAGCTGGTCAGGAGCACACACTACATCTCTGGAGCTGGTCAGGAGCACACACTATATCTCTGGAGCTGGTCAGGAGCACACACTATATCTCTGGAGCTGGTCAGGAGCACACACTACATCTCTGGAGCTGGTCAGGAGCACACACTACATCTCTGGAGCTGGTCAGGAGCACACACTATATCTCTGGAGCTGGTCAGGAGCACACACTATATCTCTGGAGCTGGTCAGGAGCAGACTCTACATGGTCAGGAGTAAATCTCTACTGTTTATCTATTGACAGATATTGGACAACTCTTGTTCTGATCAATACTGGACAGCTCTTGTTCTGATCAATACTGGACAGCTCTTGTTCTGATCAATACTGGACAGCTCTTGTTCTGATCAATACTGGACAGCTCTTGTTCTGATAGATACTGGACAGCTCTTGTTCTGATCAATACTGGACAGCTCTTGTTCTGATCAATACTGGACAGCTCTTGTTCTGATCAATACTGGACAGCTCTTGTTCTGATAGATACTGGACAACTCTTGTAGAGCATTCAAACAGGGTTCATGACAGAGGTTGATCAGCATTAGGGGGTTGTGTGTGAGTGTATGGGTTAGGTGGACACGCATTGTCATTTGGGGTGGTTGGGGGTTGGTGAGTATGTGTGATGTGTGTCGCTGCTGACATGTCCGGTCTGAAAGGCTCCAGACCCTGATGGATCAATCCCTTGATCAGCAGGCATCTGGACAATGTGTATGTGTGTGTGTGTGTGTGTGTGTGTGTGTGTGTGTGTGTGTGTGTGTGTGTGTGTGTGTGTGTGTGTGTGTGTGTGTGTGTGTGTGTTTGTGTGTGTGTGTCCATTAGTTTATGATTGTGCGTGTTAACAAATGATATTGTGCCAGCTCAGGATTAGCCTGGGGGTGTGGTGGCTGGATAGACGGAGACAAAACCCGTCTCTCTTCCGTCGAGACAGAGAGCAGAAACTAAACTGTCAAGCACCACTCCTACAAACACCAGACAGCCATCAGACATGATAAATATAGAGAGAGACAGACCACAGACGGAGAGAGACGGACAGACGGACGGACGGACGGACAGAGACAGACGGACAGTGATAAAAGGCCGGGAAAAACTTGGACCACATACGTAGTTGTATCAATAGGCAGCCATCCACATCAGCCCCACATCGACATAGATGAACACACACACACGGAGCATGAGGTCTGATACCAACAGGCTCAGAGACACTTTCTATCTACAAGCCATCAGACTGCTGAACAATTGAACTGGACTGACAACCTGCACCAGCTTTCCGCACCTTAGCGCACACACACACACACACACACACACACACACACACACACACACACACACACACACACACACAAACACAAGATTGCTAAAAACTGCACAAATTAAACACTTGTTCCCTAATCTCCTCTTCCCCAAACATGTGTAAATATTGTACTATAAATTGGGCCTCCTGTATCATACTGATGTTAACATGTTTATTCTGTTCTTCTGAGACATTTACTTTATGTTCCTATTATTATTTATTATTGTTGTTGCGTTGTCCAGAAGGAACCTGCAAGCAAGCGTTTCATTGGACGGTGTATGCCAGGAATTTCATTGGACGGTGTATACCAGGAATTTCATTGGACGGTGTATGCCAGGAATTTCATTGGACGGTGTATATCAGGTTTCCCCCAAATTCTCTTAGCAAAAAAGACCATAAAAACACCAGCCAATCAGCTCCAACTGATTAAAGAAATCTGTTCCACAGTGTTGCCATGCATAATAGAGAGATATATGTGATCGTATACCATCAGTAAGCAAGGTTTGAAAGGACTGTTTTAGTCAAACATTTGTTTGGGCTTCTTGCGATCAATTTTCAGTCTACAAATTATTTGTAATTATGACCGGCCTCCTGACCATCTGCTCAAGAAAAACACCGTGCCTCGGCTGAATCTAATTGATGATCCCTCGTTTATATACTACATGTATCTCCTACGACTAATAAAACATGAAACTTGAGAGAACAGCTCCCCCTAGGGTCCACACAAGGAACTGCTGACTAGGTGTTGTGTGAAAGAACTGCAGCCGGTACAACTGGAGACTCACCACAGGTGTAGATGACACTGAGGTATTTCCTGGTGCCAGAGTAGCAGGGGTCCCCGAACTCTCGCGTGGATGCCCGGACCAAACAGCTCCGTTTCCCCTGACAACGGGCCATCAGCACTTGGAGAGCCATGCCCGACTGGCAGTCTGAGAGAGAGGGGGGGGGGGGGGGGGGTGAATTAGAGAGAATAGAGGAAGACAACCTCTGATTCCATCAAGAATACCACTAAACAAGAACAGAGGAGTCTCATACGACACATTCTATCATATTGACATACACAGGAGGACTGCACCATCTGCAAACCATATGGCTCCTTCCAACTGTGCATTCTCAACAGTCATTATACCTGTGCATTCTCAACAGTCATTATACCTGTGCATTCTCAACAGTCATTATACCTGTGCATTCTCAACAGTTATTATACCTGTGCATTCTCAACAGTCATTATACCTGTGCATTCTCAACAGTCATTATACCTGTGCATTCTCAACAGTCATTATACTTTTTATTTTATTTTTTTATTTTACCTTTATTTAACCAGGTAGGCAAGTTGAGAACAAGTTCTCATTTACAATTGCGACCTGGCCAAGATAAAGCAAAGCAGTTCGACAGATACAACGACACAGAGTTACACATGGAGTAAAACAGACATACAGTCAATAATACAGTATAAACAAGTCTATATACAATGTGAGCAAATGAGGTGGGAAGGGAGGTAAAGGCAAAAAGGCCATGGTGGCAAAGTAAATACAATATAGCAAGTAAAACACTGGAATGGTAGTTTTGCAATGGAAGAATGTGCAAAATAGAAATAAAAATAATGGGGTGCAAAGGAGCAAAATAAATAAATAAGTAAAATTAAATACAGTTGGGAAAGAGGTAGTTGTTTGGGCTAAATTATAGGTGGCCAGATCAATGAATACGGCTGCACAGTAATGTTTCTTATCGATGGCGGTTAAGATATCGTTTAGGACCTTGAGCGTGGCTGAGGTGCACCCATGACCAGCTCTGAAACCAGATTGCATAGCAGAGAAGGTATGGTGAGATTCGAAATGGTCGGTAATCTGTTTGTTGACTTGGCTTTCGAAGACCTTAGAAAGGCACGGTAGGATAGATATAGGTCTGTAGCAGTTTGGGTCAAGAGTATCCCCCCCTTTGAAGAGGGGGATGACCGCAGCTGCTTTCCAATCTTTGGGAATCTCAGACGACACGAAAGAGAGGTTGAACAGGCTAGTAATAGGGGTGGCAACAATTTCTACAGATAATTTTAGAAAGAAAGGGTCCAGATTGTCTAGCCCGGCTGATTTGTAGGGGTCCAGATTTTGCAGCTCTTTCAGAACATCAGCTGAATGGATTTGGGAGAAGGAGAAATGGGGAAGGCTTGGGCGAGTTGCTGTTGGGGGTGCAGTGCAGTTGTCCGGGGTAGGAGTAGCCAGGTGGAAAGCATGGCCAGCCGTAGAAAAATGCTTATTGAAATTCTCAATTATGGTGGATTTATCAGTGGTGACAGTGTTTCCTATCTTCAGTGCAGTGGGCAGCTGGGAGGAGGTGTTCTTATTCTCCATGGACTTTACAGTGTCCCAGAACTTTTTTGAGTTAGTGTTGCAGGAAGCAAATTTCTGCTTGAAAAAGCTAGCCTTGGCTTTTCTAACTGCCTGTGTATATTGGTTTCTAGCTTCCCTGAACAGCTGCATATCACGGGGGCTGTTCGATGCTAATGCAGAACGCCATAGGATGTTTTTATGTTGGTTAAGGGCAGTCAGGTCTGGGGAGAACCAAGGGCTATATCTGTTCCTGGTTCTACATTCCTTGAATGGGGCATGTTTATTTAAGATGGTTAGGAAGGCATTTAAAAAAAATATCCAGGCATCCTCTACTGACGGGATGAGATCAATATCCTTCCAGGATACCCCGGCCAGGTCGATTAGAAAGGCCTGCTCGCAGAAGTGTTTCAGGGAGCGTTTTACAGTGATGAGTGGAGGTCGTTTGACCGCTGACCCATTACGGATGCAGGCAATGAGGCAGTGATCGCTGAGATCTTGGTTGAAGACAGCAGAGGTGTATTTAGAGGGCAAGTTGGTTAGGATGATATCTATGAGGGTGCCCGTGTTTAAGGCTTTGGGGAGGTACCTGGTAGGTTCATTGATAATTTGTGTGAGATTGAGGGCATCAAGTTTAGATTTTAGGATGGCTGGGGTGTTAAGCATGTTCCAGTTTAGGTCGCCTAGCAGCACGAACTCTGAAGATAGATGGGGGGCAATCTGTTCACATATGGTGTCCAGAGCACAGCTGGGGGCAGAGGGTGGTCTATAGCAGGCGGCAACGGTGAGAGACTTGTTTTTTTCACAATACCTGTGCATTCTCAACAGTCATTATACCTGTGCATTCTCAACAGTCATTATACCTGTGCATTCTCAGCAGTCATTATACCTGTGCATTCTCAACAGTCATTATACCTGTGCATTCTCAACAGTCATTATACCTGTGCATTCTCAGCAGTCATTATACCTGTGCATTCTCAACAGTCATTATACCTGTGCATTCTCAACAGTCATTATACCTGTGCATTCTCAGCAGTCATTATACCTGTGCATTCTCAACAGTCATTATACCTGTGCATTCTCAGCAGTCATTATACCTGTGCATTCTCAACAGTCATTATACCTGTGCATTCTCAGCAGTCATTATACCTGTGCATTCTCAACAGTCATTTTTCTATGGCTTATTAATTACAGATAGGAATGAATAAGCCATAGATCTGTCTATAGGCCCTCAGTAAAGTCAAATCCCAACATCAATAGGCAAGTATCAACTGTCCATCAACTGTTTGAGAAAGTTGAGTGAGTAATGAAATGGTTGCATATCCCAGAACCAATGTATTGCTGTGGGCCGGGGTATGAGAGGGCTTCCAATGTATTGCTGTGGGCCGGGGTATCAGAGGGCTTCCAATGTATTGCTGTGGGCCGGGGTATGAGAGGGCTTCCAATGTATTGCTGTGGGCCGGGGTATGAGAGAGCTTTTAATGTTGTTCAGATGACGGATATACTTTTAGAATGAATTATACTTCTTATTTATTTATTGTCCTATCATGTTTGGGGGATCGGCGGAAGGGTTTGCGGGGAATAATAATAAAGGTATATTCTTTTAAAAAGTATATATGTCTATATAGGTATGTGTATGTATATATGTGTATATATATGTCTATATAGGTATGTGTATGTATATATGTGTATATATATGTCTATATAGGTATGTGTATGTATATATGTGTATATATATGTCTATATAGGTATGTGTATGTATATATGTGTATATATATGTCTATATAGGTATGTGTATGTATATATGTGTATATATATGTCTATATAGGTATGTGTATGTATATATGTGTATATGTATGTCTATATAGGTATGTGTATGTATATATGTGTATATATATGTCTATATAGGTATGTGTATGTATATATGTGTATATATATGTCTATATAGGTATGTGTATGTATATATGTGTATATATATGTCTATATAGGTATGTGTATGTATATATGTGTATATATATGTCTATATAGGTATGTGTATGTATATATGTGTATATATATGTCTATATAGGTATGTGTATGTATATATGTGTATATATATGTCTATATAGGTATGTGTATGTATATATGTGTATATATATGTCTATATAGGTATGTGTATGTATATATGTGTATATATATGTCTATATAGGTATGTGTATGTATATATGTGTATATATATGTCTATATAGGTATGTGTATGTATATATGTGTATATATATGTCTATATAGGTATGTGTATGTATATATGTGTATATATATGTCTATATAGGTATGTGTATGTATATATGTGTATATATATGTCTATATAGGTATGTGTATGTATATATGTGTATATATATGTCTATATAGGTATGTGTATGTATATATGTGTATATATATGTCTATATAGGTATGTGTATGTATATATGTGTATATGTATGTCTATATAGGTATGTGTATGTATATATGTGTATATATATGTCTATATAGGTATGTGTATGTATATATGTGTATATATATGTCTATATAGGTATGTGTATGTATATATGTGTATATATATGTCTATATAGGTATGTGTATGTATATATGTGTATATATATGTCTATATAGGTATGTGTATGTATATATGTGTATATGTATGTCTATATAGGTATGTGTATGTATATATGTGTATATGTATGTCTATATAGGTATGTGTATGTATATATGTGTATATATATGTCTATATAGGTATGTGTATGTATATATGTGTATATGTATGTCTATATAGGTATGTGTATGTATATATGTGTATATATATGTCTATATAGGTATGTGTATGTATATATGTGTATATGTATGTCTATATAGGTATGTGTATGTATATATGTGTATATATATGAATGCGTGTATGGATATATATATTTACCCCAATAATATATGGGAGATTGGAAATGATGCAACAAAAAAAAGTATCAAGTGTCCATGTCTATTCACACCATCATATACATTTATTTCTATTTCCTGACTCTGATATCGCTCGTTCTGATATTTCTTAATTCCTTTCTTTTAATTTGGGGGATTTGTGTGTGTTGTTAGGTATTACTGCACTGTTGGAGCTAGAAACATAACCATTTCGCTGCACCTGCGATAATATCTGCAAAATATGTGTTCGCAACCAATACAATTTGTTTTGTATCAGCAGATATTGCCCTCCCTCCCTCCCAGGGGCTTTATTGGCATGGGAAACGTGTTAACATTGCCAAAGCAAGTGAGGTAGATAATATACAAAAGTGAAATAAACAATAAAAATTAACAGTAAACATTACACATACAGAAGTTTCAAAACAATAAAGCCATTACAAATGTCATATTATATATATATATATATATATATATATATAATATGACATTTGGCATTATTGTTTTGAAACTTCTGTATGTGTAATGTTTACTGTTAATTTTTATTGTTTATTTCCTTGGTTGGTGACAGAAGCACCAGATCATCAGCAAACAGTAAACATTTGACTTCAGATTCTAGTAGGGTGAGGCCGGGTGCTGCAGACTTTTCTAGTGCCCACGCCAATTCGTTGATATATATGAGGATTTTCCCAAGGTTGCTGTTGATGCATATCCCACGGTAGTTATTGGGGTAAAATTATTGGGGTAAAAAAATGTATATGATGGTGCCAGAGCTAAGGATGATGTTAAAGAGTTTTAGTATAGCCAATTGGGATTTGTTGTCTGTATATTTGATCATTTCATTAAGGATACCATCATCACCACAGGCCTTTTTGGGTTGGAGGGTTTTTATTTTGTCCTGTAACTCATTCAAGGTAATTGGAGAATCCAGTGGGTTCTGGGAGTCTAAAATAGTTGATTCTAAGATTTGTATTTGATCCTGTATATGTTTTTGCTCTTTATTCTTTGTTATAGAGCCAAAAAGATTGGAGAAGTGGTTTACCCAGACATCTCCATTTTGGATAGATCATTCTTCGTGTTGTTGTTTGTTTAGTGTTTTCCAATTTTCCCAGAAGTGGTTAGTCTATGGATTCTTCAATTACATTGAGCTGATTTCTGACCTGCTGTTCCTTCTTTTATATGTATTTCTGTATTGTTTCAGTGATTCACCATAGTGAAGGCGTAGACTCCTGTTTTCCAGGTCATTTTCTTTGGTTTTCTATTTGAGATTTTTAGATTTGATAGGGAAGCTGAGAGGTCAAATATACTGCTTAGATTTTCTACTGCCAAGTTTACACCTTCACTATTACAGTGGAACATTTTACCCAGGAAATTGTCTAAAAGGGATTGAATTTGTTGTTTCCTAATTGTTTTTTGGTAGGTTTCCAAACTGCATTCCTTCCATCTATAGCATTTCTTAATGTTACTCAGTTCCTTTGGCTTTGATGCCTCATTATTGAGTATTGCTCTGTTTAAGTAGACTGTGATTTTGCTGTGGTCTGATAGGGGTGTCAGTGGGCTGACTGTGAATGTTCTGAGACAGTCTGGGTTGAGGTCAGTGATAAAGTAGTCTACAGTACTACTGCCAAGAGATGAGCTATAGGTGTACCTACCATAGGAGTCCCCTCGAAGCCTACCATTGATTATATACATACCCAGCGTGCAACAGAGCTGCAGGAGTTGTGACCCGTTTTTGTTGGTTATGTTGTCATAGTTGTGCCTAGGGGGGCATATGGGGGAGGGAATGCTGTCACCTGTAGGCAGGTGATTGTCCCCCTGTGTGCTGAGGGTGTCAGGTTCTCTTCCGGTTCTGGCATTTAGGTCACAACAGACTAGTACATGTCCCTGGGCCTGGAAATGATTGATTTCCCCCTCCAGGATGGAGAAGCTGTCTTCATTAAAGTATGGTGATTCTAGGGAGGGATATAGGTAGCACACAGGAGGACATTTTTCTCTTTTAAGATCATTTCCTTTTGAATTACTAGCCAAATGTAAAATGTTCCTGTTTTGATTAATTTAATGAGTTAGGTCTGCTCTATACCAAATTAGCATACTCCCTGAGTCCCTTCCCTGTTTCACACCTGGTAGTTTGGTGAATGGGACTACCAGCTCTCTGTAACCTAGAGGGGAACCAGTGGGTCCGTCTCCTCTATACCAGGTTTCTTGCAGGAAGACAATGTCTGTATTACTGATTTCTTTGGTGAAGTCCAGGTTCCTGCTCTCAGACCTCAGGCCTTGGATATTCCAGGATGATATAGTGAAGGCTTTGTGTTCCATAAAGTCTCCAATGTTGTCGGTCATGTGGTTTGGCCTAAGGCCAGTAAGTGTGAGCAGAGCCTGCTGAGCATCTGGTACATGCCATTGGCTTGGGCTAGTGTAAGTGTTCTGCTGTGGTGTCAAGACTTTTGTCGGGAGCTGAGGTGGGCTGTGCTGCTGGCTTCTCTGCGGGGGTGTCAAGACTTTTGTTGGGAGCTGAGGTGGGCTGTGCTGCTGGCTTCTCTGCGGGGGTGGCCACCTCTCTAGTAGGCTGTTCTCTGTCACACGTCATCCCCCTCAACCTTTCCTCCAGTAGTCTGATCCTCTCCTCCACCCCCCTCAACCTCTCCAGACTACTGGACATCTCAGACACACTCTACTCCACAAATGGTCTGTCCTCTCATATCCCTGTCCAGACACATCCCAGGGAAATCCTGGGGCCCCTGTCCAGACCCATCCCGCATGGCCCCCCCATTGTGAAAAGGGACACCCGAGCTCATGTAGGGGGTGGATGGGAAGGGGGTGATAGGGAAGAGGGGGACACACAAACACCTGTCAGTGATAGATGGGGGGCTCATACATCATCACTAAGCGCCTGCCAGCCCCCCACCCACCACTCTTCTCATCCTGGACAGATGATGCTGCTCTTTGATGCTCTTTTCCTCTCTTCTCTTCTGTTCTCTAGGGAGGATAGACAGAAGGCTGTTTTCCTCTCTTCTGTTCTCTAGGGAGGATAGACAGAAGGCTGTTTTCCTCTCTTCTGTTCTCTAGGGAGGATAGACAGAAGGCTGTTTTCCTCTCTTCTCTTCTGTTCTCCATGGAGGATTGACAGAAGGCTGTTTTCCTCTCTTCTCTTCTGTTCTCCATGGAGGATTGACAGAAGGCTCTTTTCCTCTCTTCTTCAGGGAGGATAATGGTTAGCACTCTGGACTTTGAATCCAGTGATCTGAGATGGACTACTGAGTGGCGCTGTGGTCTAAGACACTGCATCTCAGTGCAAGCGGAGCCACTGCAGTACCTGGTTCACATCCGGCTGTGATTTGGAGTCCCATAGGGCGAT
Source organism: Oncorhynchus kisutch (assembly GCF_002021735.2). Taxonomy (NCBI): domain Eukaryota; kingdom Metazoa; phylum Chordata; class Actinopteri; order Salmoniformes; family Salmonidae; genus Oncorhynchus; species Oncorhynchus kisutch. Next base: position 12,947,676 of record NC_034185.2, on the reverse strand, counting down.
GCACAATTGGCCCAGGTTTGGTTGGGGTAGGCCAAACCTGGCCATCATTGTAAATAGGAATTTGTTCTTAACTGGCTTGCCTAGTTACTTTTTTTTTATCAGAAGGTGATTTCTTCCTCCCCTCTCTGTGCGTGAAATTCAGGAGATGCTGTCTGATGTACTAACATGTTGTGTGTCCACATAGATTGAAATGTCCTTTAAATACAGCAGCTGTGTGGGACTATATATATTCCTGATGTGCTTTTAATGTTTGAACCACAGTATCCAGTTTGAACCACAGTATCCAGTTTGAACCACAGAATCCAGTTTGAACCACAGTATCCAGTTTGAACCACAGTATCCAGTTTGAACCACAGTATCCAGTTTGAATCACATAATCCAGTTTGAACCACAGAATCCAGTTTGAACCACAGAATCCAGTTTGAACCACAGAATCCAGTTTGAACCACAGTATCCAGTTTGAACCACAGTATCCAGTTTGAACCACAGAATCCAGTTTGAACCACAGAATCCAGTCCAGTTTGAACCACAGAATTCAGTTTGAACCACAGAATCCAGTTTGAACCACAGAATCCAGTTTGAACCACAGAATCCAGTTTGAACCACAGTATCCAGTTTGAACCACAGAATCCAGTTTGAACCACATAATCCAGTTTGAACCACAGAATCCAGTTTGAAACACAGAATCCAGTTTGAACCACAGAATCCAGTTTGAACCACAGAACCCAGTTTGAACCACAGAATCCAGTTTGAACCACAGAATCCAGTTCAGTTTGAACCACAGAATCCAGTCCAGTTTGAACCACAGAATTCAGTTTGAACCACAGAATCCAGTTTGAACCACAGAATCCAGTTTGAACCACAGAACCCAGTTTGAACCACAAAATCCAGTTTGAACCACAGAACCTGGTGTAGTAGTAAAGGAGTCCTGGGCCCATTATCAAAAGTAGGAGTGCTGATCTCGGATCAGGCCCCCCCTGTCCATTAATAGTATTCATTATGATCTAAAAGGTCAAACTGATCCTAGATCAGCACTCCAACGCTTTAAGGAATTCGGGCCCAGGGCTGCGTTTTCAAGGTCTAATAGTTTTAGCATTGTTAGATGGATAGGGTTTGTAATTACGGGACTATTCCATACATGGAAACTCCGTTGGTTTCACTGTGCCAGGCTAGCCCAATGAAATAAATCTATAATTATTTGAAAGAAAACAAAATGGACTATTTGAACCCAAGACTGGTCAGGACACCAACAAAGACTGGAAATGTTGTTGTTAACCCCTGGTTCTGGAGGATGCCCTGTAGGAGGACATGGACCATTAAAACAGACCAAGTAGGAGAGAGAGGAGAGTTCCATATGAAAACAGACCCTACTGGACTCTCTCACAGTGTGTCAACAGACTCAGGAAGAATGATGATGGGGGTCACAGGTCAAATAGCCCAACTCAGGAACTAAAGAGCAACACTGACACCAGTTGAAACCTTTCAAGATGCATCGTTTCTTCCTCATTTCTTTGGAGTAAGATCATCACTGATCTGCTGTGACAGGATTGGAGGACTTGATCATTTAAATAATAATATGGGCATTTAGTAGACACTTCAACACAAAGCAACTTACAGAACTAGCAACATTAACTGACTCATACCAGATAGAATCAGTCTGCAGGAATCAAACCCACAACAGTCCCGTACTAGAACCCAGTGATCCATTAGAAAGTCAAGTGGAGGAGTAAGTCAGGGTGGAAGAGTAAAAGTACCAAACGGAGGAACCCTCTTATGAATGACTATAAACTTCATTCTAGGTGGGTAGAGAACTTTGCTATTCAGAAACACCCTTCAGGAAACTCCAGCAGAGTGCCATCCAAACGTTGTGGGAACGTCGGAACCGCAGCTTTCTCATTGGAACCTCACGGCCGCACACAAACAAACACACACACTAACACACACGTACACACACACACACACACACACACACACACACACACACACACACACACACACTCAGATATAGAATCCACAGACTGTGAGTGACATTCATCTCAGAAGCACAGATATAGAATCCATAGACTGGGTGTGACATTCATCTCAGTAGCACAGATATAGAATCCATAGACTGGGTGTGACATTCATCTCAGTAGCACAGATATAGAATCCACAGACTGTGAGTGACATTCATCTCAGTAGCAAAGATAAAGAATCTATAGACTGTGTGACATTCATCTCAGTAGCAAAGATATAGAATCCACAGACTGTGAGTGACATTCATCTCAGTAGCACAGATATAGAATCCACAGACTGTGAGTGACATTCATCTCAGAAGCACAGATATAGAATCCATAGACTGGGTGTGACATTCATCTCAGTAGCACAGATATAGAATCCACAGACTGTGAGTGACATTCATCTCAGTAGCACAGATATAGAATCCATAGACTGGGTGTGACATTCATCTCAGTAGCACAGATATAGAATCCACAGACTGAGTGACATTCATCTCAGAAGCACAGATATAGAATCTATAGACTGGGTGTGACATTCATCTCAGTAGCACAGATATAGAATCTATAGACTGGGTGTGACATTCATCTCAGTAGCATACGACTGTAATAGGATGATGTGTGAGTGTATGCCATAACTCCTCTAACACAGACAAGCAGTTAGAGACAGATCATACACACACAGTGACCAAATAGACGTGTCTTATGATGAACCGGTTGCAATAACATCAGACTGACGTCATGGTCAGGTTGTAGTCTGAATGTAAAAGGAGTTTTTTTAGACTGTTTTAGCATCCAGAAAAATACTTCTTTACCAGGTTGTATCAGGCACTTAAACAAGACAACAATCACGACATGATGTCTTTCCAGGCGCCTTGATTTCTTCATGGAGAACTCTGTTCAATAGGTCTTTATTTTCCCTGAAGGGCTAAAAGATGTCTTTAAATGGTTGTAATCTGACGTCGTATATCAGAGAAATGATGTCCCTCGACAACTATGGCCCACTGGGTAACTGTGGAGAAGAATGAGTTCAGTGTAAGGTTGTGTTCGTTGCCACGGCAGCCACCCTGGTTGTGTTGTTGTTTGTGTGTGTGGTCCTGTCAGGGGAAATGCCAAGTTCACCCGCTCTGGAATGCAGCAGACAGGGATATGCCAGCAGGTGTGTGTGTGTGTGTGTGTGTGTGTGTGTGTGTGTGTGTGTGTGTGTGTGTGTGTGTGTGTGTGTGTGTGTGTGTGTGTGTGTGTGTGTGTGTGTGCGTGTGGATTTTGGATCAACTAGGAGTTTGACCAACTAGGTCAAATGCTATTTCTAGGGGGTTTAGGGTTAAGGTTAAAATTAGTGTTAGGGTTAGAATTACATTAAGGGTTAGGAGCTAGGGTAAGGTTTTCGGGTTAAGGATAGGGTAACGGTACGGTTTAGGGGTTAGGGAAAATAGGATTTTAAATGGGACTGAATTGTGCGTTACCACAATGTTAGTTATACAAGACTGTGTGTGTTTGTGTATAGTATGTGTATGTTTATGCACATGTTGTTCCCCCAGAGGGATTGTATCAGTCAGTCAGTGTCATGCTGAAACTCCTCCCCCTGGAACAAGAAAGGCCAGTGACAGACAGGCCCCCATTAGCCTGCAGTGGATGTGGGCAATGGCGCGTTTGGTGACTGTTAGTTCTCAAAGATGATCTCATTTAAAACTATATAGCTCAATGATCTTTTCTACATAATATATATCTAGTTTTAGTAGTTTACACTGAAAATGTTTTACCATTCGGATTAATTTATGTTTCATATATACCAGTACTCCTTAAAGCCTTATAGCCGTATATAGCCTGTATATAGCCTCGTTGTTGCTATTTTATTGTGTTACTATTGACTTATCTATTTGAAAATATTCATACCTTTTAACTGCGTTGTTGGGGATCGTAAGTAAGAGATCGTAAGTAAGAGATCGTAAGTAAGAGATCGTAAGTAAGAGATCGTAAGTAAGCATTTCACAGTAAAGTCTACACTTGATATATTAGGTGCATGTGACAAATACAATTTTGGCTAGATTTTTTATGATTTGTCTATAGCCTACATATATAAAAATATATATATATATATTTGTCAGTGGTGGCCATGATATAGCAGCAGAGGCGCACCACCAATAAATACTCAGTAGCAAACCAATAAATACTCAGTGAGAAACCAATAAATACTCAGTAAGAAACCAATAAATACTCAGTGAGAAACCAATAAATACTCAGTGAGAAACCAATAAATACTCAGTAAGAAACCAATAAATACTCAGTGAGAAACCAATAAATACTCAGTGAGAAACCAATAAATACTCAGTGAGAAACCAATAAATACTCAGTAAGAAACCAATAAATACTCAGTGAGAAACCAATAAATACTCAGTGGGAAACCAATAAATACTCGGTGAGAAACCAATAAATACTCAGTGAGAAACCAATAAATACTCAGTGAGAAACCAATAAATACTCAGTGAGAAACCAATAAATACTCAGTGAGAAACCAAGAAATACTCAGTAAGAAACCAAGAAATACTCAGTAAGAAACCAATAAATACTCAGTGAGAAACCAAGAAATACTCAGTAAGAAACCAATAAATACTCAGTAAAAAAACATAAATACTCAGTAAGAAACCAATAAATACTCAGTGAGAAACCAATAAATACTCAGTGAGAAACCAATAAATACTCAGTGAGAAACCAATAAATACTCAGTAAGAAACCAATAAATACTCAGTAAGAAACCAAGAAATACTCAGTAAGAAACCAATAAATACTCAGTGAGAAACCAAGAAATACTCAGTAAGAAACCAATAAATACTCAGTAAAAAAAACATAAATACTCAGTAAGAAACCAATAAATATATTTAATTACATTTTTCAAATGATCTTTCCCAAAATGTTTGTATATTGTCCCGTACACCCTTTTTGAATGCATTTTTATTTATTTTGGCGACTACACTGCAGTTCCTCTTAAACCCACTAGCATTGTGATGCGATGCTATCATCAGTATCCAATGACAGAGAGGGTGGGCGGATCTGGATGATGTCACACGTCTAAGACATGAGTGTTGTTTTGGCCGCTCTAAGTTCACACAGGGTGAAAGGAGCGAAACACACACACGTGAACACTGTGTCCTGAAACTAGGTACAATAACACACACCTTTCCTTGGAATGATCCGAAACACACACCCACACCTTTCCTGGAACCTCCCAGACAATGGGTGGACATGCTTACCGGTAGCTGAGGCACCCGTCTCCACTTCCACTATGAGTCATACTTGAATACCATTGAACTTCACATTTTACACACACCGACCCCCCCCCCACCCCACCCCACCCCCCACACCCACCTGTTGCAGCATATACACTACACCAACAAGATGTACTAGAACCAGGGTTAAAAAGGAGGGTATATTACTAGAAACTTCCAAAGGGAGGGTATATCACTGAAACATTTCAAAGGAGGGTATATCACTGGAACCTTCCAAAAGGTAGGGTATATCACTGGAATCTTCCAAAGGGAGGGTATATCACTGGAATCTTCCAAAGGTAGGGTATATCACTGGAACCTTCCAAAGGTAGGGTATATCACTGGAACCTTCCAAAGGTAGGGTATATCACTGGAACCTTCCAAAGGTAGGGTATATCACTGGAACCTTCGAAAGGGAGGGTATACCACTGGAACCTTCCAAAGGGAGGGTATATTAATGGTAACTTCTAAAGGGAGGGTATATTAATGGTAACTTCTAAAGGGAGGGTATATTAATGGTAACTTCCAAAGGGAGGGTATATTAATGGTAACTTCTAAAGGGAGGGTATATTAATGGTAACTTCTAAAGGGAGGGTATATTAATGGTAACTTCCAAAGGGAGGGTATATTAATGGTAACTTCCAAAGGGAAGGTATATATATATATATATTTCTTTGTAAATTTTATTTCACCTTTATTTAACCAGGTAGGCTAGTTGAGAACAAGTTCTTATTTACAACTGCGACCTGGCCAAGATAAAGCAAAGCAGTGTGACACAGACAACAACACAGTTACACATGGAGTAAACAATAAACAAGTCAATAACACAATAAACAAATCAATACAGTAGAAAAAAGAAAGTATATATACAGTGTGTGCAAAAGGCATGAGGAGGTAGGCAATAAATAGGCCATAGGAGCGAATAATTACACTTTAGCAGATTAACACTGGAGTGATAAATGAGCAGATGATGATGTGCAAGTAGAGATACTGGTGTGCAAAAGAGCAGAAACGTAAATCAAATAAAAACAGTATGGGGATGAGGTAGGTAGATTGGGTGGGCCATTTACAGATGGACTATGTACAGCTGCAGCGATCGGTTAGCTGCTCAGATAGTTGATGTTTAAAGTTGGTGAGGGAAATAAAAGTCTCCAACTTCAGCGATTTTTGCAATTCGTTCCAGTCACTGGCAGTAGAGAACTGGAAGGAAAGGCGGACAAATTAGGTGTTAGCTTTGGTTATGATCAGTGAGATATACCTGCTGGAACGTGTGCTACGGGTGGGTGTTGTTATCGTGACCAGTAAACTGAGATAAGGCGGAGCTTTACCTAGCATAGACTTATAGATGACCTGGAGCCAGTGGGTCTAGCGACGAATATGTAGCGAGGGCCAGCCGACTAGAGCATACAGGTCGCAGTGGTGGGTGGTATAAGGTGATTTGGTAACAAAACGGGTGGCACTGTGATAGACTGCATCCAGTTTGCTGAGTAGAGTATTGGAAGCTATTTTGTAGATGACATCGCCGAAGTCGAGGATCGGTAGGATAGTCAGTTTTACTAGGGTAAGTTTGGCGGCGTGAGTGAAGGAGGCTTTGTTGCGAAATAGAAAGCAGATTCTAGATTTGATTTTGGATTGGAGATGTTTAATATGAGTCTGGAAGGAGAGTTTACAGTCTAGCCAGACACCTAGGTATTTATAGTTGTCCACATATTCTAGTTCGGAACCGTCCAGGGTGGTGATGCTAGTCGGGCAGGCGGGTGCGGGCAGCGAGCGGTTCAAAATCATGCATTTGGTTTTACTAGCGTTTAAGAGCAGTTGGAGGCCACGGAAGGAGCGTTGTATGGCATTGAAGCTCGTCTGGAGGTTAGTTAGCACAGTGTCCAAGGAAGGGCCAGAAGTATACAGAATCGTGTCATCTGCGTAGAGGTGGATCAGGGAATCACCCGCAACAAGAGCGACATCATTGATATATACAGAGAAAAGAGTCTGCCCGAGAATTTAACCCTGCTGTACCCCCATAGAGACTGCCAGAGGTCCGGACAACATGCCCTCCGATTTGACACACTGAACTCTGTCTGCAAAGTAGTTGGTGAACCAGGCGAGACCGTCATTAGAAAAACCAAGGCTATTGAGTCTGCCGATAAGAATACAGTGATTGACAGAGTCGAAAGCCTTGGCCAGGTTGATGAAGATGGCTGCACAGCACTGTCTTTTATCGATGGCAGTTATATCGTTTAGTACCTTGAGCGTGGCTGAGGTGCACCCGTGACCGGCTCGGAAACCGGATTGCACAGCGGAGAAGGTACGGTGGGATTCGAAATGGTCAGTGATCTGTTTATTAATTTGGTTTTCAAAGACTTCAGATAGGCAAGGCAGGATGGATATAGGTCTGTAACAGTTTGGGTCTAGGGTGTCACCCCCTTTGAAGAGGGGGATGACCGCGGCGGCTTTCCAATCTTTAGGGATCTCAGACGATACGAAAGAGAGGTTGAACAGGCTGGTAACTTCCAAAGGGAGGGTATATTACTGGAAATTTTCAAAGGGAGGGTATATTACTGGAAACTTTCAAAGGGAGGGTATATTACTGGAAACTTTCAAAGGGAGGGTATATTACTGGAAACTTTCAAAGGGAGGGTATATTACTGGAAACTTTCAAAGGGAGGGTATATTACTGGAAACTTTCAAAGGGAGGGTATATTACTGGAAACTTTCAAAGGGAGGGTTTATTACTGGAAACGTCCAAAGGGAGGGCATATTAATGGAAACTTTCAAAGGGAGGGTTTATTACTGGAAACTTTCAAAGGGAGGGTATATTAATGGAAACTTTCAAAGGGAGGGTATATTACTGGAAACTTCCAAAGGGAGGGTATATTACTGGAAACTTTCAAAGGGAGGGTATATTACTCAGAAATTGCAGTCCAAATAAATGCTTCACAGAGTTCAACTAACAGACACATCTCAACATCAACCCTGAACAGAGACTGCGTGAATCAGGCCTTCATGGTCGAATTGCTGCAAAGAAACCCCTGCTATAGGACATCAATAAGAAGAAGACACTTGCTTGAGCAAAGAAACATGAGCAATGGACATTAAATTGGTGGAAATCTTTCCTTTGGTATGATGAGTCCAAATTTGAGATTTTTGGTTCCAACTGCCGTGTCTTTATGCAGAGTAGGTGAACGGATGATCTCTGCATGTGTGGTTCCCTCTATGAAGCATGGAGGAGGAGGAGGTGTGACGGTGTGGGGGTGCTTTGCTGGTGACACTGTCAGTGATTTATTTAGAAATCGACGCACACTTAACCAGCATGGCTACCACAGCATTCTGCAGCGATACACCATCCCATCTGGTTTGCGCTATCATTTGTTTTTCAGCAGGAAAATGACCCAACACACACCTTCAGGCTGCGTAAGGGATATTTGACCAGGAAAGAGAGTGATGGAATGCTGCATCAGATGACCTGGCCTCCACAATCACCTGACCTCAACCAAATTGAGATGGTTTGGGATGAGTTGGACCACAGAGTGAAGGAAGGAAAAGCAGCCAACAAGTGCTCAGCATATGTGGGAAATCCTTCAAGACTGTTGGAAAAGCATACCAGGTGAAGCTGGTTGAGAGAATGCCAAGAGTGTGCAAAGCTGTCATCAAGGCAAAGGGTGGCTACTTTGAAAAATACATTTTGATTTGTTTCACACTTTTTTTGGTTACTACATGATTCCATACGTGTTATGTCATAGTTTTGATGTCTTCACTATTATTCTATAATGTAGAAAATAGTACAAATAAAGAAAAACCCTTGAATAAGTTGGTCTGTCCAAATTTTTGACTGGTAGTGTAATTTAACAATATTAGGCTGAGTTAATAAAACAGTAAAACCTATGCAAATTAGTTTTTAGTGATACAATCTTTATCAAACAAAAACATACATATGTAAAAACAAAAGCCTAAATACTGTGTCTAAAACAGAAACATTCATATCTAAAAACACTAACATTATTTCAGTCGTTCGCGCACAAGCACTTCTGTGTAAACTGATAGATTATCAGAGGGTATAAAAACAACACTGTGGCGCCTAAACATGGTGTGTGTGAGTGTGTGTATATGTGACTGCTGCCAAATGTTCCTCCTGTGTCATTTCCTGACATTGAAGTGCCTCGTCACCTCAGAGGCCTCTGACTCGGACTGTTATCATGAAGACAGCCAGAGAAGGGTCAAACACACTAATTGTTCCAGAACACATAACATGGAATTCGTCAGCCTACTTCAAAAAATCAAGACAGAGTGTGCACTGTCATATACTCAATAACATGAAGCTCAATGGTTGTAACAGTGTGCTTGTAGGACTACACTAACAAACAATGTTGGGGTCACTTCATTTTTTGAATAAAGTCAAACATTGAACATGTTTTGTTGAAAATGTATGCATGTGTACTGTTCTGATATCAGATGAGCAGTCTTCTTCCGGCTACAGAACCAGAGCCATACTTCTTAGGTGGGTTTCTGATCTCGAAAGATCCACAACTATTCTGAGAACAAAATCCTTATTGCTACACACACACACACACACACACACACACACACACACACACACACACACACACACACACACACACACACACAGCTACATAGGTTCAGGTGGTGAGCTGAGACCTCAGACAGCTCTTCTCTGATTGGTGCATTAGTTAAGACGAGTTAATGAGGTAATGCCTTGGACCTGGTGGACACACACACACTTTCCTAAATAGCGAGGAAAAAAGTATGACCATACCTTTATGGTCTATTTTAACTTAGAAAAGTCAGACCGAGGCACAAACAAACAGTGTCTCCAGACACCTTGGTCCTGGTATTACACAGGAGAGAAAAGCATCATTAACATTGTTAGTCTGGCCTGTCACTCAATAAAACCTCACTTCACTTTCTCTGTACGGTGACATAGCGCCACATGTAAGGGAAGACGAACGGGGGAATCAAGTAGGGGACAGTTTGTGGGGCAGTGGGACAGTTATATGAAATACACAGAACAGGGAAAATATGAGAAAGAATGGGACTGAGAGGGGAATTTGCTCTGTGCTTAAGGTAGTGTAAACCCTCCTTAGAACTAGCCTCGTACTACCGTCCAGTTCAGGCAAGCTTAAATACATGTGTTTAGCTGATTCAGTGTAGTGAAATATATGTGAGCTCACAGATCTGGATGGTAGTTCGAGGCTACCTTATAGCGAGCATTGTCGAAGAGAAGTTTAAAAATGAATTATGATGATCTGTGCTCTTTTGCATTATGAAAATGTTACGCTGAATGTCCGAGGCTATAAAGAGATTTTTTGAGAATTATGTTTTGTGTACTAAGTCTGACATCTCCCCATTATACCATGATAGTCTTGTGTCTTTCTGTAGTAAAACCGTATAGGACAGCCCCTCAAATACCTCAACAGTAGGAAATGGCAACGTTGCTGTGAGAAAAAAACCTGACTCTATTTTAACTCACAAAATGTCCTATATTCCTTGTCCACCTGCCAGTGGTGATTATTTGTCACATGTGTGGAATACAACAGGTGTAGAGCTCACAGCGAAATGCTTACTGACAAGCCCTTAACCAACAATGCAGTTAAGAAAAATACAACAAAAAAAAGTATGAAATAAAAGTAACAAATAATTAAAGAGCAGCAGTAAAATAACAATAGAGAGGCTATATACCAGGGGGTACCGGTACAGAGTCAATGTGTGGGGGCACAGGTTAGTTGAGGTAATATGTACATAGTTATTAAAGTTATTAAAAGAGTGGAGTGGTGTGGGGGGGGGGGGGGTTAGATTAGATGTTCAGGAGTCGTATGGCTTGGGGGTAGAAGCTGTTTAGAAGCCTTTTGGACCTAGACTTGGCGCGTCGGTACCACTTGCCGTGTGGTAGCAGAGTGAACAGTCTATGACTGGGGTGGCTGGAGTCTTTGACAATTTTTATGGCCTTGTATAGAGGCCTTGTAATGGGCGTGTCTCATCAAAGTGTGCTCCCACACTGCCTCGTCCCAAATGGAACCCTATTCCCTACATCGTGAACTACTTTTGACCACAGCCCTATGGACCCTGGGCAAAAGTAATGGACTCTATAGGGCTTAGGGTGCCATTTGGGACCCAGCTACTGACTGACTGACTGGCTGCTCATATCACATAAAGGACACACACACTGTCGATATCTGACTCTGACACCTGATTCAGCCTCCTGGCCCTATCCTGACACCCCTGTCACACACACACATAGACAAATACACACACATACACTCACATTTGCTATGGTGACACACACACAAACACACACAGTCGGGGGCATGTCCCCAGTGCATTGTTTGAATCATGAATTGTGCCAAATGACATTTGACCCACTCACCCACACCCACACATGCCTCCTATACTTTTCAAAGGAGACAAATTATCAGGACATAGGGCGGCGCACAATCGGCCCAGCGTCGTCCGGGTTTGGCCAGTGACTTGCCTAGTTAAATAAAGGTTAAATAAAAAATAGAAAAATGTGTTCAAACGTTGGCAACGGAAAACTAAAATGAGAGTTTCTTATTAGTCCCCCCCACTTCAGTCTGTTTCCTTTCGTTTGGTGCCTGATAAACTATTCCACGGAATGACTGTTGGCCAAGCCTACAAAGTAGCTGTAGTTGGAGTGACACCTACCTCTCGTGGTAGCCTAGCAGTTAGCATTTTAGGTCAGAAACCAAAAGGTTGCTGGTTTGAATACCAGAGCAGACAAGGTGAAAAATCTGTTGATGTGCAAACAACACATTTCACTGCACCAATCTACCTACATCTGCCCCCGCACATTGACTCTGTACCGATACCCCCTGTATATAGCCTCCACATTGACTCTGTACCAATACCCCCTGTATATAGCCTCCACATTGACTCTGTACCGGTACCCCCTGTATATAGCCTCCACATTGACTCTGTACCGATACCCCCTGTATATAGCCTCCACATTGACTCTGTACCGGTACCCCCTGTATATAGCCTTCACATTGACTCTGTACTGGTACCCCCTGTATATAGCCTCCACATTGACTCTGTACCGGTACCCCCTGTATATAGCCTCCACATTGACTCTGTACTGGTACCCCCTGTATATAGCCTCCACATTGACTCTGTACTGGTACCCCCTGTATATAGCCTCCACATTGACTCTGTACTGGTACCCCCTGTATATAGCCTTCACATTGACTCTGTACCGATACCCCCTGTATATAGCCTCCACATTGACTCTGTACTGGTACCCCCTGTATATAGCCTCCACATTGACTCTGTACTGGTACCCCCTGTATATAGCCTTCACATTGACTCTGTACCGATACCCCCTGTATATAGCCTCCACATTGACTCTGTACTGATACCCCCTGTATATAGCCTCCACATTGACTCTGTACTGGTACCCCCTGTATATAGCCTTCACATTGACTCTGTACCGATACCCCCTGTAAATAGCCTCCACATTGACTCTGTACTGATACCCCCTGTATATAGCCTCCACATTGACTCTGTACCGGTACCCCCTGTATATAGCCTCCACATTGACTCTGTACCGATACCCCCTGTATATAGCCTCCACATTGACTCTGTACCGATACCCCCTGTATATAGCCTCCACATTGACTCTGTACCGGTACCCCCTGTATATAGCCTCCACATTGACTCTGTACCGGTACCCCCTGTATATAGCCTCCACATTGACTCTGTACCGGTACCCCCTGTATATAGGCTCGCTATTGTTATTTTACTGCTGCTCTTTAATTATATCTCTTAAAACTGCTTTGTTGGTTAGGGGCTTGTAAGTAAGCATTTCACAGTAAGGTTGTATTATACCTGTTGTATTCATGTGACAAATACACTTAGATTTGATCTGTTTTTATTTGATCAGATCCAAGAATACAGCCATTAAAATCCCCTTCAACAACATTGCTGCCTGTGAGATATCTTGATACAGCCTCTACAACACACACACACGCACACACACGCACACACACGCACACACACGCACACACACGCACACACACGCACACACACGCACACACACACAAACATTTGTTAAGAACAAAATACTATCTAGTCTTCTGACTTTCTTTAGGAATGTTCAATTTTTTTTTAAACACAGTATTTTTCAGTCCAGTTAGTACATATCTATATTTCTCAGCTGAATGGAACTCTTTACCAATCCATATTTCTCAGCTGAATGGAACTCTTTACCAATCCATATTTCTCAGCTGAATGGAACTCTTTACCAATCCATATTTCTCAGCTGAATGGAACTCTTTACCAATCCATATTTCTCAGCTGAATGGAACTCTTTATCAATCTATATTTCTCAGCTGAATGGAACTCTTTACCAATCCATATTTCTCAGCTGAATGGAACTCTTTACCAATCCATATTTCTCAGCTGAATGGAACTCTTTATCAATCCATATTTCTCAGCTGAATGGAACTCTTTATCAATCCATATTTCTCAGCTGAATGGAACTCTTTACCAATCCATATTTCTCAGCTGAATGGAACTCTTTACCAATCCATATTTCTCAGCTGAATGGAACTCTTTATCAATCCATATTTCTCAGCTGAATGGAACTCTTTACCAATCCATATTTCTCAGCTGAATGGAACTCTTTATCAATCCATATTTCTCAGCTGAATGGAACTCTTTATCAATCCATATTTCTCAGCTGAATGGAACTCTTTATCAATCCATATTTCTCAGCTGAATGGAACTCTTTACCAATCCATATTTCTCAGCTGAATGGAACTCTTTACCAATCCATATTTCTCAGCTGAATGGAACTCTTTACCAATCCATATTTCTCGGGCAAAAAGTAAATCCACCTACAAGAAAAAAATTAAAGAACATCTAATGTGATAGACCATATGAATGGACAGGAAATAGACAGAACATCTAATGTGATAGACCATATGAATGGACAGGAAATAGACAGAACATCTAATGTGATAGACCATATGAATGGACAGGAAATAGACAGAACATCTAATGTGATAGACCATATGAATGGACAGGAAATAGACAGAACATCTAATGTGATAGACCATATGAATGGACAGGAAATAGACAGAACATCTAATGTGATAGACCATATGAATGGACAGGAAATAGACAGAACATCTAATGTGATAGACCATATGACTGGACAGGAAATAGACAGAACATCTAATGTGATAGACCATATGAATGGACAGGAAATAGACAGAACATCTAATGTGATAGACCATATGAATGGACAGGAAATAGACAGAACATCTAATGTGATAGACCATATGAATGGACAGGAAATAGACAGAACATCTAATGTGATAGACCATATGAATGGACAGGAAATAGACAGAACATCTAATGTGATAGACCATATGAATGGACAGGAAATAGACAGAACATCTAATGTGATAGACCATATGAATGGACAGGAAATAGAAAGCATCAACTGAGTTTCCTGTCAGGTATTTCTTTGTCTTTATTGTCTACTTGTTGAATGTTTTTGAAGCCTTGATTTGTGGTTGTTTGTAATGTCTTGTTAATTGGTGTTGGATCCCAGAAAGCTTAGCTAGCGTTATGATGTTAGCTAATGGGGATCCTAATAAAAATTACAAAATTACACTCACATGCACATGTTCACAAGCACAGACATACACAAACACACCTCAATCCTGTCCCTTTACTACGAGCCAAACTCTCCCTTGTGGATGACAGAGAACTCTGGCATAAAGTCCACTCCTATTCCTTTGGCTGTGTGTGTCCACTATAGACATATCCTACAAGCATTTGAAACCTCATGAAAACAGAACCAACCATCAGACACACAGTATATGAGTGATTACTTCCTGATCCAGTATGTGAGTGATTACTTCCTGATCCAGTATGTGAGTGATTACTTCCTGATCCAGTATGTGAGTGATTACTTCCTGATCCAGTATGTGAGTGATTACTTCCTGATCCAGTATGTGAGTGATTACTTCCTGATCCAGTATGTGAGTGATTACTTCCTGATCCAGTATATGAGTGATTACTTCCTGATCCAGTATGTGAGTGATTACTTCCTGATCCAGTATGTGAGTGATTACTTCCTGATCCAGTATATGAGTGATTACTTCCTGATCCAGTATGTGAGTGATTACTTCCTGATCCAGTATGTGAGTGATTACTTCCTGATCCAGTATGTGAGTGATTACTTCCTGATCCAGTATGTGAGTGATTACTTCCTGATCCAGTATGTGAGTGATTACTTCCTGATCCAGTATATGAGTGATTACTTCCTGATCCAGTATGTGAGTGATTCACTAGTAGAAAGAAATGGTTCTGAAGCAGCGGCCATTGGTCAGTTACTGGGGCAATATAATGAAGTTAATGCTCGGCCCACTGACATAACAAACCCCCTGCACTATTTGCAATTGTGACGGGACAGGTGAAATACATACATATGGAGGAATCTTCGCTAAGACCTTTGGAAAGCTAGATGGAGTAACACCATTGGGTCCCAATTTACCAGTCCCTTCAGGTTTCCAAACAATGAAGGTTATTGTAGGGGCAGGCACCCATAGTGATAGTAAGTGCTTTTTCCCAACTGGCCCGTGTATAAAGCCCTTTTCACATCAGCTGATGTCACAAAGTGCTATTCAGAAACCCAGCCTAAAACCCCAAACAGCAAGCAATGCAGATGTAGAAGCATGGTGGCTAGGAAGAAAGGAACCTAGGAAGAAACCTACTGTACAGAGGAACCAGGCTCTGAGGGGTGGCCAGTCCTCTTCTGGCTGTGCCGGGTGGATATTAGAAGAGTACATGTGTGGCCATAAAGGCCAGATTGTTATTCTGAGAAAACCTTTCAGTCCTAGCTACCTAGAGAATTCAGGCCAAGAGTTTTAATGATCAGATCAAGCTTTGGGGAAAACTCCAGGTTCTACACATAGGTGACGGTCTTACCTACGGAGGGTGCCCTGTGGTGGGTAGGACACTCCAGGGTCCCCTGTTGGGTTCGACCAAACATGGCAGAGTAGACGGCAATCTGCATCCCCTGTTTACAGCTCAGCTTCATCCTCTCCTCCTCACACACCACCGTACTCTTATACTCATCTGGAAGGGGATGGGGGAGAGATATCATCTTTAGGATCATCACAGACACACCTTACCCTTTCTGTCGGTCTCAGGCTTACTCTCAAATTGGCCTTTTATTTTGCCTGTGAGTGTGCAGTTGTTCAGGTGTGCACATGTGAAGGTGTGAAAGTATGCAGGTATTCAGGTGTGTGGGTTCTAAATACCATCCATCTTTCCTCCCCTCCCTCCTTCTCTCCTTCTCTCAGAGTCAGAATACCAGTGGTGTAATCCCTTCTCTCAGAGTCAGAATACCAGTGGTGTAATCCCTTCTCTCAGAGTCAGAATACCAGTGGTGTAATCCCTTCTCTCAGAGTCAGAATACCAGTGGTGTAATCCCTTCTCTCAGAGTCAGAATACCAGTGGTGTAATCCCTTCTCTTAGAGTCAGAATACTAGTGGTGTAATCCCTTCTCTCAAAGCCAGAATACCAGTGGTGTAATCCCTTCTCTCAGAGTCAGAATACCAGTGGTGTAATCCCTTCTCTCAGAGTCAGAATACCAGTGGTGTAATCCCTTCTCTCAAAGCCAGAATACCAGTGGTGTAATCCCTTCTCTTAGAGACAGAATACCAGTGATGTAATCCCTTCTCTCAAAGCCAGAATACCAGTGGTGTAATCCCTTCTCTCAAAGCCAGATACCAGTGGTGTAATCCCTTCTCTTAGAGACAGAATACCAGTGGTGTAATCCCTTCTCTCAGAGTCAGAATACCAGTGGTGTAATCCCTTCTCTTAGAGACAGAATACCAGTGGTGTAATCCCTTCTCTTAGAGACAGAATACCAGTGGTGTAATCTCTTCTCTCAGAGTCAGAATACCAGTGGTGTAATCCCTTCTCTTAGGGTCAGAATACCAGTGGTGTAATCCCTTCTCTTAGAGTCAGAATACCAGTGGTGTAATCCCAGCCAACCAGCGTGTTGTAGTAGCTAAATCCATTCATGTTATTCCTGAGCTGTGGTATGGTCACACTAGAATGACTGGGAGTGGCCACTCACTCCACTGACCCCTCCACTACCCTGACCCTGGACCAATCAACAGCTCTTTTGTCCTCTGTCACTTAACCAATGACTTCTTGGCGACAGAGAAATGTCTCTGTAGGATCTAAGTGGGGTTTTAGTGAGGTGCAACGAGCAGGTGTCACTGCCTCTGAAAGGAAAGAGGGTGAGGGAGGGATGGAAACAGATGGAGAGAGAGAGGGTTTAAAATCATCTCTCTCTCTCTCTCTCTCTCTCTCTCTCTCATTCCCTCTCTCTCATTCCCTCTCTCTCATTCCCTTTCTCTCATTCCCTTTCTCTCATTCCCTGTCCCAGTCTTCTCCTCTGCATTCCTGTTCCACTCCCCCATGTCCATAGTTTTGATTTTCAGGGAGTTCAGCTGTCACGGGTTACTGTGACTGGGCTCTGTGTGTGGAATACCTGTGCATGGCTAAACACATCCACATTGCAGCTTGACAATCATTGGGATGACTCTTGTCTTAGAGGCAGAGTGATTTCCACTAGATGGACCAGCTGCAAAGTCAAAATTGTCTATATATCATAAAAATGTATTCAAACAAAAAATACATTTTTGGTCTCAATTTCAAGTTAGAGTTTAGGCATAAGATAAACGGTGTGATCAAGGTCAAGGTTAAAATCTGATTTTATGACTGTGAGTGTGCCAGCTAGTGACCAACCTGCAGAGCTGCCTCCAGTACATGAGTCAACCCAATAAATGGCAACCTGCATCCACATTATCAAGGCTTCTGTTTCTGCACATTAGTATGAATGGGATTTAAACCTTCATAGTGTCACCAGGGATTTATTTGTGTGTGTGTGTGTGTGTGTGTGTGTGTGTGTGTGTGTGTGTGTGTGTGTGTGTGTGTGTGTGTGTGTAAGAAATAGACAGACAGGAACAGTCACTGTAAGGTGGAGCATAAATGATAAAGAAACTCAGGGGTGATGAGGGAGGGACTTACTAGGCATGCATTTGTACCACACAATGAGGTATTTGCTGCTACTGGGGCACGGGTCCATCCCGAAGAGACGACTGTTGACAAGGACCTGACAGATCCTCCTGTCCTGGCACTCATCCAACATTTTCTACCATTGTAAGAGAGATATAGAGAGAGAGATATAGAGAGAGAGAGAGAGAGAGAGAGAGAGAGAGAGAGAGAGAGAGAGAGAGAGAGAACAATGATCAAGCCAGAGGGCACACAAACCAAAAACCACTTCAAACACCCTAACCATCCCCTTCTCCCAGGCCATGGGAACAGTTCTACACTCCAGCGTCCTGACATCTCCTTCTCCTCTCAGGCCATGGAAACAGTTCTACACTCCAGCTTCCTGACATCTCCTTCTCCTCTCAGGCCATGGGAACAGTTCTACACTCCAGCGTCCTGACATCTCCTTCTCCTCGCAGGCCATTGGAACAGTTCTACACTCCAGCTTCCTGACATCTCCTTCTCCTCCCAGGCTATGGGAACAGTTCTACACTCCAGCTTCCTGACATCTCCTTCTCCTCCCAGGCCATGGGAACAGTTCTACACTCCAGCTTCCTGACATCTCCTTCTCCTCCCAGGCCATGGGAACAGTTCTACACTCCAGCTTCCTGGCATCTCCTCCCAGGCCATGGGAACAGTTCTACACTCCAGCTTCCTGACATCTCCTTCTCCTCTCAGGCCATGTAGAAGACAACCTCCCAGTGTCCTGGTGTGTAGAAGACAACCTCCCAGAGTTCTCCTGGTGTGTAGAAGACAACCTACCAGTGTTCTGGTGTGTAGAAGACAACCTCCCAGTGTCCTGGTGTGTAGAAGACAACCTCCCAGTGTTCTGGTGTGTAAAAGACAACATCCCAGTGTTCTGGTGTGTAGAAGACAACCTCCCAGTGTCCTGGTGTGTAGAAGACAACCTCCCAGTGTTCTGGTGTGTAAAAGACAACCTCTCAGTGTTCTGGTGTGTAGAAGACAACCTCCCAGAGTTCTCCTGGTGTGTAGAAGACAACCTCCCAGAGTTCTCCTGGTGTGTAGAAGACAACCTCCCAGTGTTCTGGCGTGTAGAAGACAACCTCCCAGAGTTCTGGCGTGTAGAAGACAACCTCCCAGAGTTCTGGTGTGTAGAAGACAACCTCCCAGAGTTCTGGTGTGTAGAATACAACCTCCCAGAGTTCTGGTATGTAGACAACCTCCCAGTGTTCTAGTGTGTAGAAGCCAACCTCCCAGTGTTCTAGTGTGTAGAAGCCAACCTCCCAGTGTTCTGGTGTGTAGAAGACAACCTCCCAGTGTTCTGGTGTGTAGAAGACAACCTCCCAGTGTTCTGGTGTGTAGAAGACAACCTCCCAGAGTTCTGGGTGTAGAAGACAACCTCCCAGAGTTCTTCTGGCATATGTGTGCTGCTGCCGTGTGCTGCCAGATCATAAATCTCAAGCACGCTGACATTTATGTCATGTCGTCACGCGTCATTAAGGAGACATAATGGCCAGGGATAGGATATGGGAAAACGTACAGCAGCCTATACCCCCCATGTAGTCCTAAAAAAGCTTTGACTTCGTATCTACCTGTCTTCAAAGCTCTCTATATTAAAGCTTTTGAAAATCGGGATTAAAACCGCTACCATCACATCAATTGTTTCTTTTCAGACGTTGTTGGAACAGACAAGAGTTGCATTGAGCAAAGTTGCTACGCTCTAGTACCAAGTGATTGCAACTGAGGGCCTCTGGGTCGGTTTCTCTCATTTGAGCACCTTCTCTGGATCTGAAGCTTAGCGCTCATGATCGTCATTCAGCTATTTTGAGATAAAGTGGGAGGGAGACGAGGGCAACAGAACTCTGAAAGGACAGGAGTGGGTGTGTGTGTGTACCCCCCACACAAAAGGAGGCCTTCAGTCTATTCGTTGCACCCCCAATCAATTTAAGATGGGGATGTTGTGGCAAAGACTCAATGAAACGGCTTTGTGTAGTAGGGCTGGCTGGGCCTGCCTCTCCATGCCTTCTCCTTAAAGTGTGTCACTTGCCGGAAAACATTCTCACACAAAGCGTTATGCAATCAGCGGTGGCGGCATTGGCATTGCCTGGGTTTTAACCCTTGTTGTGTGGAGGCTTTTTTCTTTCTGGAAGTTTCTCAGACAGCTTTAGGTGCCAAACAACGACAGGCTCTGTTGAGATGGAGGGAGGGATGTGGTAGATGAGTGAATGAGGATCCAGAAGGGGGAGGGGAAGGGAATACATGGGAAAGAGAGAAGGGTGCAACCTTCTCTGAAATCCCCAGAGCATTATAGCTACTGTTTCAAAGGCCTGGGTCTGTATTTAAAAAGCATCACAGAGCACTGATCTGAGATGGGGCAGCTGGTAGCCTAGTGGCTAGAGGCAGGTAGCCTAGTGGCTAGAGGCAGGTAGCCTAGTGGCTAGAGGCAGGTAGCCTAGTGGTTAGAGCAGGTAGCCTAGTGGCTAGAGGCAGGTAGCCTAGTGGCTAGAGGCAGGTAGCCTAGTGGTTAGAGCAGGTAGCCTAGTGGTTAGAGCAGGTAGCCTAGTGGCTAGAGGCAGGTAGCCTAGTGGCTAGAGGCAGGTAGCCTAGTGGCTAGAGGCAGGTAGCCTAGAGGTTAGAGCAGGTAGCCTAGTGGCTAGAGGCAGGTAGCCTAGTGGCTAGAGGCAGGTAGCCTAGTGGCTAGAGGCAGGTAGCCTAGTGGTTAGAGCAGGTAGCCTAGTGGCTAGAGGCAGGTAGCCTAGTGGCTAGAGGCAGGTAGCCTAGTGGTTAGAGCAGGTAGCCTAGCGGCTAGAGGCAGGTAGCCTAGTGGTTAGAGCAGGTAGCCTAGTGGCTAGAGGCAGGTAGCCTAGTGGCTAGAGGCAGGTAGCCTAGTGGCTAGAGGCAGGTAGCCTAGTGGTTAGAGGCAGGAAGCCTACTGGTTAGAGGCAGGTAGCCTAGTGGTTAGAGCAGGTAGCCTAGTGGTTAGAGCAGGTAGCCTAGTGGTTAGAGCAGGTAGCCTAGTGGCTAGAGGCAGGTAGCTTAGTGGCTAGAGGCAGGTAGCCTACTGGTTAGAGGCAGGTAGCCTACTGGTTAGAGGCAGGTAGCCTACTGGTTAGAGGCAGGTAGCCTAGTGGTTAGAGCAGGTAGCCTAGTGGTTAGAGCAGGTAGCCTAGTGGCTAGAGGCAGGTAGCCTAGTGGCTAGAGGCAGGTAGCCTAGTGGCTAGAGGCAGGTAGCCTACTGGTTAGAGGCAGGTAGATTCCCCAAGCCGACAAGGTAAAAATCTGTTGTTCTGCCCCTGAACAAGGCAGTTAATCCACTGATCCTAGGCCGTCGTTGTAAATAAGAATTTGTTCTTAACTGACTTGCCTAGTTAACTAAATAAAAAAATTGGATCTGGTTCTCCCTGTCCTTCCATTCCTATTCATTGTGATCTAATAGCTAAAAGTGATCCTAAATCAGCACTCCTTTTCTGAGATGCTTTATGGATATGGGCCCTGATCTGACTAAAGAGGAGAAGAAAGTATTGTTTCCCAGAGAGAAAAATAATGAGCCATTTTGATACAAGGTTTTTGGGAAACACAACCTGGACAAATGTTAAAACCAGAAGATGAGCATTATTGAATGACTGTCGTTACTGTCCTAGTGGCAGAGAGAAGCATTAAAGTAGATGGGTTGTGTATGTTTACCTGTAGTGCAGTGGACATGTAACAATATGTGTCATCCTCCAGTGGGTGTGTCCCTACAAGGGAATATCTCTGGTAGGACGGGCACTGCTGGGGGTGGGAGGGGCCTTTCCTGCCGTAGAAAGCCGATTGGACGGTGATGGTGGTGCGGGGCGGGCAGCGGACCGACAGGAAGTCGCCGTCACAAGCCTGCTCGGTGTAGTTCCTCAACACTTTGGATAGGTAACCTAGGAGATAAGAAAAACACCATGGTTACCACAAAAACAGCTGCACACCTACACCTATTTACAGTCCATCAACTCTTAAGTGGTGTTCCAGGTCATCTTTTCAGCAGATTGCTATATCATGTCAATGTGTATTTCCCTGAGATGCTAATCACTTCTACAGGTGAAGTGTGAGATCTGATCCTCAGTGCAGCGTGACTGCATTGAAGACCATCTGGAATGCAAAGCCTAAAATCATACTACAAACAAAAGACACTATGAATAGGAGACCATTCACTACACACAAAGATGATCTGAATAGGAGACATTTCACTCCTCCACCTCCCCAGTGTAAAGAAACACACACACAGTCCCCAGGATGTTCAAATGGACAAAGCCATGGGTGTGTTAAATCCTGAAAGACTTTTACTTACAATGTGTGGCACACAGCTGCAGCAGTTCTATCTCAGTCAATTGGCATCAAAGAGGAACACAACACATACGGGATAATAAGGCAATCAGCAATGCCAATCACACACACAGCCTGGCAGGCTTTGCTTTGTCTTGCCTGGGTTGGCCCACCTCGGAAGAAACACTCTCCTCCTTCCTTTCATTTAATCCCTCATTTCATGGTGATGATGTCATATTGAGAGTTGTCTTATCTGCGCTATATTTTGTTTTTGTTCGTTAACACAGACACACCCTGTCAAGAGAGGCAGCGCCAATTTGGTCGTGTAGGGGGTTTGTGTCTAGATAGTAGGAAGCTTCTGTGGAAGAGCCCCCTGTTTCCATGGTCCATTAGTCATGTTACACATCAACAAGCCCTGACAAAACGACTGCCTTCACTTAACCATATCAAAAACCATGGCTCCGGGCCTAGAATACCACAACACTACACAGACGCTAAAAGTCCTGGCCCTAGCGTCATTAGCTGTTAGCATTGTTAGCCTCCAGGCATATCTAACAGACCCAGCATTTAAAGCTATCTGAGCTTCCTAGGCTTGAGCTAAAGCCCTCGCTAATCTAACCTGCGCTAGTGCTAAGTCTGCTAACCCTGAGTTTGTCTCACCCTGTCTCCATCGGTAAGCCCTTTGTTTGTTAGCGTTAGTGAGTCTCTTCTCGGACTCGGTGTCAGTTAGCCAACCACCATGTTTTGAACTGCATTCCATATTTAAAAAGTGTATTTAAAAAAAAAACATAAATAGGCCTATTGGGAAACAATCATAAAACACTTGTAATGTTATTTTACTTGAAACCTCACAGGTCTAGACTGTCTCTTTGAATGCTATAGCTAATTACAGTGTTAGCCAGCATTCTCTGTCATTGTGAGCCACCAGCCTGTCAGTCAATCAGTCAGTCAGGAGAACTGAACCCCATCACAAAGAACCAGCAGCATTAACATTCCTGCCTGCGAGAAGGAGAGTGGAGATAAAAGAGGGAGCACTGCTTTGTCATATGGTGTCTTTTTTCCTCCTTCTTTGTGAAACTATTCAGCCAAATGATTGACAGCTGGCAGAGGAACATTCAGCACAAAAGTTGTCAAGATAAACAGAGGCTGAGTCTCAAGTGATACACTATTCTCTGAATATTGCACTACTGTTGACCAGGTCCCAAGGAGCTCTGGTCAAAAGTAGTGCCCTATATGGGGAATAGGGTTCAATAGAGCTCTGGTCGAAAGTAGTGCCCTATATGGGGAATAGGGTTCAATAGAGCTCTGGTCGAAAGTAGTGCCCTATATGGGGAATAGGGTTCCATTGGGCTCTGGTCAAAGTAGTGCCCTGTATAGGGAATAGGAATAAAAATATTTAACACAGGCCCTCAGATCCTCAAAAAGCTTGACAGCTGCACCATTGAGAGCATCTGGTTGCCATACCGCTATGGCACGTAAACTTGGTACGTAAACCGCTTGGTGTCGCTTGGTACGTAAACCGCTTGGTATGGCAACCAATAAGGCACGACAGAGGGTAGGTCATATGGCCCAGTACATCACCGGGGCCAAGCTCCCAGCAATCCAAGACATGTATACCAGGCGGTGTCAGAGGTAGACCCTAAAAATTGTCAAAGACTCCAGCCACCCAAGTCAGCCACTCGCTTGCACTGGCTCTCTGCAAACTCACTGGACTCTACCCACACAGTCACACATCCTGCACTGGTCATCCAAAGCACACATGCCCAAACACTACTACATACGCTAACATACAGAAGACACACACACATGCATATTGACGCCACACACACGCTGCTGCTACTCTGTTTATTATCTACCTTGATTGCCTAGTCACCTTTACCCCTACCCACATGTACATACAGTTGAAGTCGGAAGTTTACGTAAACTGAGGTTGGAGTCATTAAAACTCGTTTTTCAACCACTCCACAAATTTCTTGTTAACAAACTATAGTTTCGGCAAGTTGATTAGGACATCTACTTTGTGCATGACACAAGTCATTTTTCCAACAATTGTTTACAGACAGATTATTTAACTTATAATTCACTGTATCACAATTCCAGTGGGTCAGAAGTTTACATACACTAAGTTGACTGTGCCTTTAAACAGCTTGGAAAATTACAGAAAATTATGTAATGGCTTTAGAAGCTTCTGATAGGCTAATTAAAATAATTTGAGTCAACTGAGGTGTGCCTGTGGATGTATTTCAAGGCCTACCTTCAAACTCAGTGCATCTTTGCTTGAGATACTGGGAAAATCAAAATAACTCAGCCAAGACCTAAGATTAAAAAAATTGTAGACCTCCACCAGATACCACGTTCATCTGTACAAACAATAGTACGCAAGTATAAACACCATGGGACCACGCAACCGCCATACCGCTCAGGAAGGAGACGCGTTCTGTCTCCTAGAGATGAACGTACTTTGGTGCGAAAAGGGCAAATCAATCCCAGATCAACAGCAAAGGACCTTGTGAAGATGCTGGAGGAAACAGGTACAAAAGTATCTATATCCACAGTAAAACGAGTCCTATGTCGACATAACCTGAAAGGCCGCTCAGCAAGGAAGAAGCCACTGATCCAAAACCGACATAAAAAAGCCAGACTACGGAGAAACGTCCTCTGGTCTGATGAAACAAAAATAGAACTGTTTGGCCATAATGTCCATCGTTATGTTTTGAGGAAAAAGGGGAGGCTTGCAAGCCGAAAAACACCATCCCAACCATGAAGCACGGGGGTGACAGCATCATGTTGTGGGTGTGCTTTGTTGCAGGAGTGACTGGTGCACTTCACAAAATAGATGGCATTATGAGGTAGAAAAAATGGTTGTTGTGGCAAAATGGCTTAAGGACAACAAAGTCAAGGTATTGGAGTGGCCATCACAAAGCCCTGACCTCAACCCTATAGAACATCTGTTGGCAGAACTGAAAAAGCATGTGCGAGGAAAGAGACGTACAAACCTGACTCAGCCAGCTCAACATCAATATGTCAAATGTTTCCACTGCTGAGTGCTTCACAAACACTACAGGTACATTAGAGGAAGTAGGAACTGTTTCCATACACACACACACACACACACACACACACACACACACCTTTTTACCATGGTTACCTCTAACAGTGCAGTAGCGTGTGGTCATGAAACTGATATATCTGAAAGAGTCAACACCGGGACATAATTAGACAACAGTGGCGCCCAGCGCCAGTAAGAACCTCTGTTCTTTCACTGTTCTATTGACACTGCCTTATCTAGAAAATGAAAGCAGGAACATGTGACTTCAATGCTTTTAACTGTTACAGTACGCTGCTTCAGCTTTAATGGCGATGTCTTTTAAGGCCAGAGAGCTTTGCAGAGTCAGGTATAGAACGACCTGTTTGATCATAAAACGTAAAGCTAAGTTAGCCTGGTCTGAAGTGCACACACTTGGAACTAAGTAACTTCACACACACCCCTCTGCTGGCATATCCCTGTCTGCTGCATTCCAGAGCGGGTGAACTTGGCATTTCCCCTGACAGGACCACACACACAAACAACAACACAACCAGGGTGGCTGCCGTGGCAACGAACACAACCTTACACTGAACTCATTCTTCTCCACAGTTACCCAGTGGGCCATAGTTGTCGAGGGACATCATTTCTCTGATATACGACGTCAGATTACAACCATTTAAAGACATCTTTTAGCCCTTCAGGGAAAATAAGGACCTATTGAACAGAGTTCTCCATGAAGAGATTGTTTGTTCATGTCGTGATTGTTGTCTTGTTTAAGTGCCTGATACAACCTGGTAAAGGCTTCTTTTTCTGGATGCTAAAACAGTCTAAAAAACCTCCTTTTACATTCAGACTACAACCTGACCATGACGTCAGTCTGATGTTATTGCAACTGGTTTTGCCAACCGAACATAAGACACGTCTATTTGGTCTGAGTATTAGGCCTTGTCCTGGACCCAGGCCAAGACCATGATGGAACATGTGCACTGCCAGCCCTATACCCCTCCAGCCACTGAGCTGGGTGCTGGGTGAAACTATGGCAACGACCATGCATGTGCACTGCCAGCCCTATACCCCTCCAGCCACTGAGCTGGGTGCTGGGTGAAACTATGGCAACGACCATGCATGTGCACTGCCAGCCCTATACCCCTCCAGCCACTGAGCTGGGTGCTGGGTGAAACTATGGCAACGACCATGCATGTGCACTGCCAGCCCTATACCCCTCCATGCATGTGCACTGCCAGCCCTATACCCCTCCATGCATGTGCACTGCCAGTCCTATACCCCTCCATGCATGTGCACTGCCAGCCCTATACCCCTCCATGCATGTGCACTGCCAGTCCTATACCCCTCCATGCATGTGCACTGCCAGTCCTATACCCCTCCATGCATGTGCACTGCCAGCCCTATACCCCTCCATGCATGTGCACTGCCAGCCCTATACCCCTCCATGCATGTGCACTGCCAGCCCTATACCCCTCCATGCATGTGCACTGCCAGCCCTATACCCCTCCATGCATGTGAGGGACAAGTGAGAGGGAGAGGGACAAACAGAGGAATGAAACGATAAAGGACAAGTCACACCAACACTAACAAGAAATATCCAGAGTTTGTCCAACAACCCAGCAGGCAAATAAGGTTGAAATTGCACCTTTGCGTTTGCAAACAGTTTGTAACCAGAACTGGATGCAATTGAGTTATTTCAAGCAGTTTTGACAACTGGTAAAGGACTTTCTCAAAGGTGAAGGGGTGGGTTACTAACTGTTTCTGAACCACAAAACACACTGCAACACCTTCCTTCATCTTGTCCTGTGGGATTGTGGGTAAAAGCAAACAGATTATCTCATAAACTCCCCCGGAGCACTTTTCCACTTTTTGTACGAATTGTTCCACCCTCCTCTGTTAACCCTCCACCTGTTGATTGACGCCCCCTTTCACGACTAACAATCAGGCGGGGTTAAGACACCTGTGTAAAACCAGGTAGCCAATGACATGCGTCGCTCTGAGGGGCAGCCTGGACAAGGCCACCAGGGGGAAAACACAGACACACAACTCTCTCTCCTTTGTCATTTAGGGCCATCCTAGCTCCTTCTCTAGATTAAAAAACATATATACATTTCTTATTTGCAATGACGGCCTACCCCAGCCAAACTGGGCCAATTGTGCGCCGCCCTATGGGACTCACAATCACGGCCAGTTGTGATATAGCCTGGAATCGAACCAGGGTCTGTAGTGACACCTCTAGCACTCAGATACAGTGCCTTAGACCGCTGTGCCACTCGGAAGTTGTTCTTCACAAAAGCACCAAGCCCATTATGAATGATGGTGGTTATGTGGGATGAGGAAGGAGAGGAGGTTATGTCTGATGGTGATTATGTGGGGTGAGGAAGGAGAGGAGGTTATGTCTGATGGTGATTATGTGGGGTGAGGAAGGAGAGGAGGTTATGTCTGATGGTGATTATGTGGGGTGAGGAAGGAGAGGAGGTTATGTCTGATGGTGGTTATGTGAGGTGAGGAAGGAGAGGAGGTTATGTCTGATGGTGATTATGTGGGGTGAGGAAGGAGAGGAGGTTATGTCTGATGGTGATTATGTGGGGTGGGGAAGGAGAGGAGGTTATGTCTGATGGTGATTATGTAGTGTGGGGAAGGAGAGGAGGTTATGTCTGATGGTGGTTATGTGGGGTGGGGAAGGAGAGGAGGTTATGTCTGATGGTGATTATGTGGGGTGAGGAAGGAGAGGAGGTTATGTCTGATGGTGGTTATGTGGGGTGAGGAAGGAGAGGCGGTTATGGCTGATGGTGATGATGTGGGGTGAGGAAGGAGAGGAGGTTATGTTTGATGGTGGTTATGTGGGGTGAGGAAGGAGAGGAGGTTATGGCTGATGGTGATTATGTGGGGTGAGGAAGGAGAGGAGGTTATGGCTGATGGTGGTTATGTGGGGTGAGGAAGGAGAGGAGGTTATGTCTGACGGTGATTATGTGGGGTGAGGAAGGAGAGGAGGTTATGTTTAATGGTGATTATGTGGGGTGAGGAAGGAGAGGAGGTTATGTCTGATGGTGGTTATGTGGGGTGAGGAAGGAGAGGAGGTTATGTCTGATGGTGATTATGTGGGGTGAGGAAGGAGAGGAGGTTATGTCTAATGGTGATTATGTGGGGTGAGGAAGGAGAGGAGGTTATGTCTGATGGTGGTTATGTGGGGTGAGGAAGGAGAGGAGGTTATGTTTGATGGTGGTTATGTGGGGTGAGGAAGGAGAGGAGGTTATGAATGAGATGAGATTCTCAAGAGAAATACAGTCGACTGCATGCGACAGACTGGGTTTGATTCCGGGTATCCTGCACCCATAAATTCCAGGGCTTTACTTGACTTTACCTCAACATCCTGTGTGTGTTCGCAGTCTGAGGTAAAAATGATTAGGTCTGGGAGCTAAGGAAAGTCTTCAGTTTCTCAGGCAAGGCTACTACTCATCATGGTAGCTTAATAAACCAGCCCCATTTACATATGCAAAGGAACGACATCCTCAATCCCGTCATCTGCAGGATACCGGTAAGCAAATGACTCCAGGTCAATTCAGGTCAATATATAATGCATGAATTGTGTACACAAGCGGGTAGTCTGGGCATATCATATGCATGGGGCATGACAACTCAACCAGCCCTAAAACAGCTGGTGCAGAGTTGTTGCTTCCCCTCATAACACACCATGTCATAACCCCCAAGTCATGTGATAGGAATGAACCATAATTGGGCTTCCACCACGTCATGTGATCTTCCATGCCCGTAAGCCTATCACAACGCTGAAAACCCGAGGAGGTAATTAGTTCCTGATTTGCGGTTATGTGATGGCCCCGCGGCCTAACCCCGGCGTTAGAGGGGTCAGGTAGGGCTGAGATTAGGGACAAACCACTGTGTTGTGTCAGCATGGGTTCCTACCCCCCGGCCCATCACACAGAGACTTCCTGTTCAGGACTCACTGATTAGATGCGGTCCTACTGCAGGTCCAAAGAGATGTTGAATCCATGTTTTCCTCGTGTTTCAGGTCAGAGAGTAAATATGAGGGGAGAGTGTGTGTGTAGGCCAATATATCCCCTTGCCTGCGGTGTGTGTGTGTGTGTGGTGTGTGTGTGTGTGTGTGTGTGTGTGTGTGTGTGTGTGTGTGTGTGTGTGTGTGTGTGTGTGTGTGTGTGTGTGTGTGTGTGTGTGTGTGTGTGTGTGTGTGTGTGTGTGTGTGTGTGAGAGAGAGAGAGAGAGAAAGAGAGAGGTTTGCATAGATTGTTGACTACATATGTGTGTCCGAATGTAAAAAAGTCAAATATGATCAACTAATTAAACAAACAACAACATGACACATTGCAAAATCCCTGGCTCTCCCTCCACTATGCAGAGGTGTCAGCTACAAGCTGGAATGCATAGAGAGATGTGCTCTCTGGTATGAGCAGTGGTGTGGTGGGGAGGCAGGGAGGGAGGGATGTCTCTCTAACTGCACTGTCTGCCTGCGAGGCTAGGGATTACTCTCTACTCAGGGCTTTCTCCTCTGTTTGAAAGATGCCATCGAATCCCATTGGAGAACTCAGCTCAAAAGTAACCTATGCAGTAGACACTCTGCTGGGTTCTCTGCTACAGAGGATTAACGCAGCACCAATAACAGGGTACAATCTTATCATATGGTTGACTTTAGTACTCAATAAAACAGTCAATAATGCATGTTCCTCATGCAACAACGTCATAGAGCACACAGTATCAAACATTATGAAACATTTTACCTCCCCAGAAAGTACATACAAAATAATGAATATACATTTTAAAAAGGGATAGTTTAAGGGATAGTTTAAGGGATAGTTTAAGGGATAGTTTAAGGGATAGTTTAAGGGATAAGCCTCATTTTTTCAGATTTGTTTTTAGTTTTTTTGTGAGAATAGATTATACGGTTATCATCTTGGTGCATTAGGCATTTACACGAGAGGGAGAGACAGAGAAAGAGTGAGAGACAGAGAGAAAGAGAGAGAGAGACAGTGATGTGGCAGTAGAAAGGCCACAAGGGCCGGTGGCTTTAGGCCTTGTTAGTAATTAGTCCCTGACCATGGTTCTATCCATTGGCCACAGAAGCAGCCTTACAGAGCTTGGCCCCATCCCGAACTGGCTTTTTATTGATTTTTTATCTAGAATACAGATGTTTGATTATATAACGTCCAAATTCATGATCACATTTAAAAACATTAACACTTCCATCGCATTCATTTGGCATCAAATGGAAGAAAACTAACTGAAACAAGGAGAGACTACCAAAACCTGTCCAATAAAATGTTTTGCTACATTTTGCAGAAATGAAATAGACCCATGTCTGGCCTGCAGAGCTCCTGAATCATACTGTGGTCATAACTCCCCATGCACTGCTATCCCCTCCAGCACTAAGTGTAAGGTTAGGTCAACTACACTCCTGTGTGATTAAGTAGGAGTGTATTGGTTTAGGTTATCTAAACATAGACAGGCTGACAGGTTCATGAAGTGTGTGGAGGGGGAGATGACATGGGACTCCAACACACCAGAATATCAGAGAGACTCTACATTCAACATTCATTTCAATAGGATGGAATTATGTCGTTAATCACCAATGATTTGTGATAATTAATACATTCAATGGCCTTGTACATATAGACAATGCAACTACTGCTGCTACTACTGTTACTGCTACTTGTTACTGATGCTGTTACTACTGCTATTTCTACTACTACTACTGTTACTGCTGCTATTTCTACTACTACTACTACTGTTACTGTTGCTATTTCTACTACTACTACTGTTACTGCTGCTATTTCTACTACTACTACTGTTACTGCTGCTATTTCTACTACTACTACTGTTACTGCTACTTGTTACTGATGCTGTTACTACTGTTACTGCTGCTATTTCTACTACTACTACTACTACTACTACTACTACTACTACTACTACTACTACTACTACTGTTATTTCTACTACTACTACTGCTATTTCTACTACTACTACTGCTATTTCTACTACTACTACTGCTATTTCTACTACTACTACTGCTATTTCTACTACTACTTACTCTGTTACTGCTGCTATTTCTACTACTACTACTGTTACTGCTGCTATTTCTACTACTACTACTGTTACTGCTGCTATTTCTACTACTACTACTACTGTTACTGCTGCTATTTCTACTACTACTACTGTTACTGCTGCTATTTCTACTACTACTGTGACTGTTGCTATTTCTACTACTACTACTACTGTTACTGCTGCTATTTCTACTACTACTACTACTGTTACTGTTGCTATTTCTACTACTACTACTACTACTGTTACTGCTGCTATTTCTACTACTACTACTGCTATTTCTACTACTACTACTACTACTACTACTACTACTGTTACTATTTCTACTACTACTATACTACTACTACTACTACTACTACTACTACTACTACTACTACTACTGTTACTGCTGCTATTTCTACTACTACTACTACTACTACTACTACTGCTATTTCTACTACTACTACTGTTACTGCTGCTATTTCTACTACTACTATTTCTACTACTACTACTGTTACTGCTGCTATTTCTACTACTGCTATTCTACCACTACTACTGTTACTTGCTGCTATTTCTACTACTACTACTGTTACTGCTGCTATTTCTACTACTACTACTGCTACTGCTGCTATTTCTACTACTACTACTGCTATTTCCTACTACTGCTATTTCTACTACTACTGCTGTTACTGCTGCTATTTCTAACTACTACTATTTCTACTACTACTACTACTGCTATTTCTACTACTACTACCGTTACTGTTGCTATTTCTACTACTACTGCTGTTACTGCTCTAGTTCTTTTTATACTACTACTACTGTTACTGCTGCTATTTCTACTACTACTACTGTTACTGCTGCTATTTCTACTACTACTACTGTTACTGCTGCTATTTCTACTACTACTACTGTTACTGCTGCTATTTCTACTACTACTACTGTTACTGCTGCTATTTCTACTACTACTGCTGTTACTGCTGCTATTTCTACTACTACTACTGTTACTGCTGCTATTTCTACTACTACTACTACTGCTATTTCTACTACTACTACTGTTACTGCTGCTATTTCTACTACTACTACTACTGTTACTGCTGCTATTTCTACTACTACTACTACTGTTACTGCTGCTATTTCTACTACTACTACTACTGTTACTGCTGCTATTTCTACTACTACTACTGCTATTTCTACTACTACTACTGTTACTGCTGCTATTTCTACTACTACTACTGTTACTGCTGCTATTTCTACTACTACTACTACTACTACTGCTATTTCTACTACTACTACTACTGTTACTGCTGCTATTTCTACTACTACTACTGCTATTTCTACTACTACTACTACTGTTACTGCTGCTATTTCTACTACTACTACTGCTATTTCTACTACTACTACTACTGTTACTGCTGCTATTTCTACTACTACTACTGCTATTTCTACTACTACTACTGTTACTGCTGCTATTTCTACTACTACTACTGTTACTGCTGCTATTTCTACTACTACTACTGTTACTGCTGCTATTTATACTACTACTACTACTACTGTTACTGCTGCTATTTCTACTACTACTACTGTTACTGCTGCTATTTCTACTACTACTACTACTACTGCTATTTCTACTACTACTACTACTGTTACTGCTGCTATTTCTACTACTACTACTGTTACTGCTGCTATTTCTACTACTACTACTGTTACTGTTGCTATTTCTACTACTACTGCTGTTACTGCTGCTATTTCTACTACTACTACTGTTACTGCTGCTATTTCTACTACTACTACTGTTACTGTTGCTATTTCTACTACTACTACTGTTACTGCTGCTATTTCTACTACTACTACTGTTACTGCTGCTATTTCTACTACTACTACTGCTATTTCTACTACTACTACTGCTATTTCTACTACTACTACTGCTACTGCTGCTATTTCTACTACTACTTACTGTTTACTTGATTGCCTATTTCTACTACTACTACTGTTACTGCTGCTATTTCTACTACTACTACTACTGTTACTGCTGCTATTTCTACTACTACTACTGCTATTTCTACTACTACTACTACTACTGTTACTGCTGCTATTTCTACTACTACTACTGTTACTGTTGCTATTTCTACTACTACTGCTGTTACTAGCTGCTATTTCTACTACTACTACTGTTACTGCTTGCTATTTCTACTACTACTACTGTTACTATTCTACTACTACTACTGTTACTGCTGCTATTTCCTACTACTACTACTGTTACTGCTGCTATTTCTACTACTACTACTACTGTTACTGCTGCTATTTCTACTACTACTACTGTTACTGCTGCTATTTCTACTACTACTACTGTTACTGCTGCTATTTCTACTACTGCTATTTCTACTACTGCTATTTCTACTACTACTACTGTTACTGCTGCTATTTCTACTACTACTATTTCTACTACTACTACTACTGTTACTGCTGCTATTTCTACTACTGCTATTTCTACTACTACTACTACTGTTACTGCTGCTATTTCTACTACTACTACTACTGTTACTGCTGCTATTTCTACTACTGCTATTTCTACTACTACTACTACTACTGTTACTGTTGCTATTTCTACTACTACTACTGTTACTGCTGCTATTTCTACTACTACTACTACTGTTACTGCTGCTATTTCTACTACTACTATTTCTACTACTACTACTGTTACTGCTGCTATTTCTACTACTGCTATTTCTACTACTACTACTGTTACTGCTGCTATTTCTACTACTACTACTGTTACTGCTGCTATTTCTACTACTACTACTGCTACTGCTGCTATTTCTACTACTACTACTGCTATTTCTACTACTGCTATTTCTACTACTACTGCTGTTACTGCTGCTATTTCTACTACTACTATTTCTACTACTACTACTACTGCTATTTCTACTACTACTACTGTTACTGTTGCTATTTCTACTACTACTGCTGTTACTGCTGCTATTTCTACTACTACTACTGTTACTGCTGCTATTTCTACTACTACTACTGTTACTGCTGCTATTTCTACTACTACTACTGTTACTGCTGCTATTTCTACTACTACTACTGTTACTGCTGCTATTTCTACTACTACTACTGTTACTGCTGCTATTTCTACTACTACTGCTGTTACTGCTGCTATTTCTACTACTACTACTGTTACTGCTGCTATTTCTACTACTACTACTACTGCTATTTCTACTACTACTACTGTTACTGCTGCTATTTCTACTACTACTACTACTGTTACTGCTGCTATTTCTACTACTACTACTGTTACTGCTGCTATTTCTACTACTACTACTACTGTTACTGCTGCTATTTCTACTACTACTACTGCTATTTCTACTACTACTACTGTTACTGCTGCTATTTCTACTACTACTACTGTTACTGCTGCTATTTCTACTACTACTACTGTTACTGCTGCTATTTCTACTACTGCTATTTCTACTACTGCTATTTCTACTACTACTACTACTGCTATTTCTACTACTACTACTGTTACTGCTGCTATTTCTACTACTACTACTGTTACTGCTGCTATTTCTACTACTACTACTACTGTTACTGCTGCTATTTCTACTACTACTACTACTGTTACTGCTGCTATTTCTACTACTACTACTGTTACTGCTGCTATTTCTACTACTACTACTACTACTGCTATTTCTACTACTACTACTACTGTTACTGCTGCTATTTCTACTACTACTACTGTTACTGCTGCTATTTCTACTACTACTACTGTTACTGTTGCTATTTCTACTACTACTACTGTTACTGCTGCTATTTCTACTACTACTACTGTTACTGCTGCTATTTCTACTACTACTACTGTTACTGTTGCTATTTCTACTACTACTACTGTTACTGCTGCTATTTCTACTACTACTACTGTTACTGCTGCTATTTCTACTACTACTACTGCTATTTCTACTACTACTACTGCTATTTCTACTACTACTACTGCTACTGCTGCTATTTCTACTACTACTACTGTTACTGCTGCTATTTCTACTACTACTACTGTTACTGCTGCTATTTCTACTACTACTACTACTGTTACTGCTGCTATTTCTACTACTACTACTGCTATTTCTACTACTACTACTACTACTGTTACTGCTGCTATTTCTACTACTACTACTGTTACTGCTGCTATTTCTACTACTACTACTGTTACTGCTGCTATTTCTACTACTACTACTGTTACTGCTGCTATTTCTACTACTACTACTGTTACTATTTCTACTACTACTACTGTTACTGCTGCTATTTCTACTACTACTACTGTTACTGCTGCTATTTCTACTACTACTACTACTGTTACTGCTGCTATTTCTACTACTACTACTACTGTTACTGCTGCTATTTCTACTACTACTACTGTTACTGCTGCTATTTCTACTACTACTGCAGTTACTGCTGCTATTTCTACTACTACTACTGTGCTGTTACTGTTGCTATTTCTACTACTACTACTGTGCTGTTACTGTTGCTATTTCTACTACTACTACTGTTACTGCTGCTATTTCTACTACTACTACTGTTACTGCTGCTATTTCTACTACTACTACTGTTACTGTTGCTATTTCTACTACTACTACTGTTACTGCTGCTATTTCTACTACTACTACTGTTACTGCTGCTATTTCTACTACTACTACTGTTACTGCTGCTATTTCTACTACTGCTATTTCTACTACTGCTATTTCTACTACTACTACTGTTACTGCTGCTATTGCTACTACTACTATTTCTACTACTACTACTACTACTGTTACTGCTGCTATTTCTACTACTGCTATTTCACTACTACTACTACTACTACTACTGTTACTGTTTGCTATTTCTACTACTACTACTGTTACTGTTGCTATTTCTACTACTACTACTGGCTACTGTTACTGCTGCTATTTCTATTACTACTACTGTACTGCTGCTATTTCTACTACTACTATTTCTACTACTACTAATACTGTTACTGCTGCTATTTCTACTACTGCTATTTCTACTACTACTACTACTGTTACTGCTGCTATTTCTACTACTACTATTTCTACTACTACTACTACTGTTACTGCTGCTATTTTCTACTACTGCTATTTCTACTACTACTAACTACTACTGTTACTGTTGCTATTTCTACTACTACTATCTGTTACTGTTGCTATTTTCTACTACTACTACTACTGTTACTGCTGCTATTTCTACTACTACTATTTCTACTACTAACACTGTTACTGCTGCTATTTCTACTAATGCTATTTCTACCACTACTACTGTTACTGCTGCTATTCTACTACTACTACTGTTACTGCTCTACTGCTGCTATTTCTACTACTACTACTACTGTTACTGTTTCTATTTCTACTACTACTACTACTGTTACTGCTGCTATTTCTACTACTACTACTGTTACTGCTGCTATTTCTACTACTACTGCAGTTACTGCTGCTATTTCTACTACTACTACTGTGCTGTTACTGTTGCTATTTCTACTACTACTACTGTGCTGTTACTGTTGCTATTTCTACTACTACTACTGTTACTGCTGCTATTTCTACTACTACTACTGTTACTGCTGCTATTTCTACTACTACTACTGTTACTGTTGCTATTTCTACTACTACTACTGTTACTGCTGCTATTTCTACTACTACTACTGTTACTGCTGCTATTTCTACTACTACTACTGTTACTGCTGCTATTTCTACTACTGCTATTTCTACTACTACTACTGTTACTGCTGCTATTGCTACTACTACTATTTCTACTACTACTACTACTACTGTTACTGCTGCTATTTCTACTACTGCTATTTCTACTACTACTACTACTACTACTGTTACTGTTGCTATTTCTACTACTACTACTGTTACTGTTGCTATTTCTACTACTACTGCTACTGTTACTGCTGCTATTTCTACTACTACTACTGTTACTGCTGCTATTTCTACTACTACTATTTCTACTACTACTACTACTGTTACTGCTGCTATTTCTACTACTGCTATTTCTACTACTACTACTACTGTTACTGCTGCTATTTCTACTACTACTATTTCTACTACTACTACTACTGTTACTGCTGCTATTTCTACTACTGCTATTTCTACTACTACTACTACTACTGTTACTGTTGCTATTTCTACTACTACTACTGTTACTGTTGCTATTTCTACTACTACTACTACTGTTACTGCTGCTATTTCTACTACTACTATTTCTACTACTACTACTGTTACTGCTGCTATTTCTACTACTGCTATTTCTACTACTACTACTGTTACTGCTGCTATTTCTACTACTACTACTGTTACTGCTGCTATTTCTACTACTACTACTGTTACTGCTGCTATTTCTACTACTACTACTGCTATTTCTACTACTGCTATTTCTACTACTACTACTGTTACTGCTGCTATTTCTACTACTACTATTTCTACTACTACTACTACTGCTATTTCTACTACTACTACTGTTACTGTTGCTATTTCTACTACTACTACTGTTACTGCTGCTATTTCTACTACTACTACTGTTACTGCTGCTATTTCTACTACTACTACTGTTACTGCTGCTATTTCTACTACTACTACTGTTACTGCTGCTATTTCTACTACTACTACTGTTACTGCTGCTATTTCTACTACTACTACTGTTACTGCTGCTATTTCTACTACTACTACTGTTACTGCTGCTATTTCTACTACTACTACTGTTACTGCTGCTATTTCTACTACTACTACTACTGCTATTTCTACTACTACTACTGTTACTGCTGCTATTTCTACTACTACTACTACTGTTACTGCTGCTATTTCTACTACTACTACTACTGTTACTGCTGCTATTTCTACTACTACTACTGTTACTGCTGCTATTTCTACTACTACTACTACTACTACTACTGCTATTTCTACTACTACTACTGTTACTGCTGCTATTTCTACTACTACTACTGTTACTGCTGCTATTTCTACTACTACTACTGTTACTGCTGCTATTTCTACTACTACTACTGTTACTGCTGCTATTTCTACTACTACTACTGTTACTGCTGCTATTTCTACTACTACTACTGTTACTGCTGCTATTTCTACTACTACTATTTCTACTACTGCTATTTCTACTACTACTACTGTTACTGCTGCTATTGCTACTACTACTATTTCTACTACTACTACTACTACTGTTACTGCTGCTATTTCTACTACTGCTATTTCTACTACTACTACTACTACTACTACTGTTACTGTTGCTATTTCTACTACTACTACTGTTACTGTTGCTATTTCTACTACTACTACTACTGTTACTGCTGCTATTTCTACTACTACTACTGTTACTGCTGCTATTTCTACTACTACTATTTCTACTACTACTACTACTGTTACTGCTGCTATTTCTACTACTGCTATTTCTACTACTACTACTACTGTTACTGCTGCTATTTCTACTACTACTATTTCTACTACTACTACTACTGTTACTGCTGCTATTTCTACTACTGCTATTTCTACTACTACTACTACTACTGTTACTGTTGCTATTTCTACTACTACTACTGTTACTGTTGCTATTTCTACTACTACTACTACTGTTACTGCTGCTATTTCTACTACTACTATTTCTACTACTACTACTGTTACTGCTGCTATTTCTACTACTGCTATTTCTACTACTACTACTGTTACTGCTGCTATTTCTACTACTACTACTGTTACTGCTGCTATTTCTACTACTACTACTACCGTTACTGTTTCTATTTCTACTACTACTACTACTGTTACTGCTGCTATTTCTACTACTACTACTGTTACTGCTGCTATTTCTACTACTACTACTGTTACTGCTGCTATTTCTACTACTACTACTGCTGTTACTGCTGCTATTTCTACTACTACTACTGTGCTGTTACTGCTGCTATTTCTACTACTACTACTGTTACTGCTGCTATTTCTACTACTACTACTGTTACTGCTGCTATTTCTACTACTACTACTGTTACTGCTGCTATTTCTACTACTACTACTGTTACTGCTGCTATTTCTACTACTACTACTGTTACTGCTGCTATTTCTACTACTACTACTGTTACTGCTGCTATTTCTACTACTACTATTTCTACTACTGCTATTTCTACTACTACTACTGTTACTGCTGCTATTTCTACTACTACTATTTTCTACTACTACTACTACTACTGTTACTGCTGCTATTTCTACTACTGCTATTTCTACTACTACTACTACTACTACTGTTACTGTTGCTATTTCTACTACTACTACTGTTACTGCTGCTATTTCTACTACTACTACTACTGTTACTGCTGCTATTTCTACTACTACTACTGTTACTGCTGCTATTTCTACTACTACTATTTCTACTACTACTACTACTGTTACTGCTGCTATTTCTACTACTGCTATTTCTACTACTACTACTACTGTTACTGCTGCTATTTCTACTACTACTATTTCTACTACTACTACTACTGTTACTGCTGCTATTTCTACTACTGCTATTTCTACTACTACTACTACTACTGTTACTGTTGCTATTTCTACTACTACTACTGTTACTGCTGCTATTTCTACTACTACTACTACTGTTACTGCTGCTATTTCTACTACTACTATTTCTACTACTACTACTGTTACTGCTGCTATTTCTACTACTGCTATTTCTACTACTACTACTGTTACTGCTGCTATTTCTACTACTACTACTGTTACTGCTGCTATTTCTACTACTACTACTGTTACTGCTGCTATTTCTACTACTACTACTGCTATTTTCTACTACTGCTATTTCTACTACTACTACTGTTACTGCTGCTATTTCTACTACTACTATTTCTACTACTACTACTACTGCTATTTCTACTACTACTACCGTTACTGTTGCTATTTCTACTACTACTGCTGTTACTGCTGCTATTTCTACTACTACTACTGTTACTGCTGCTATTTCTACTACTACTACTGTTACTGCTGCTATTTCTACTACTACTACTGTTACTGCTGCTATTTCTACTACTACTACTGTTACTGCTGCTATTTCTACTACTACTACTGTTACTGCTGCTATTTCTACTACTACTACTGTTACTGCTGCTATTTCTACTACTACTACTACTGCTATTTCTACTACTACTACTGTTACTGCTGCTATTTCTACTACTACTACTACTGTTACTGCTGCTATTTCTACTACTACTACTACTGTTACTGCTGCTATTTCTACTACTACTACTGTTACTGCTGCTATTTCTACTACTACTACTACTACTACTACTGCTATTTCTACTACTACTACTGTTACTGCTGCTATTTCTACTACTACTACTGTTACTGCTGCTATTTCTACTACTACTACTGTTACTGCTGCTATTTCTACTACTACTACTACTGTTACTGCTGCTATTTCTACTACTACTACTGTTACTGCTGCTATTTCTACTACTACTACTACTACTGCTATTTCTACTACTACTACTACTGTTACTGCTGCTATTTCTACTACTACTACTGTTACTGCTGCTATTTCTACTACTACTACTGTTACTGTTGCTATTTCTACTACTACTGCTGTTACTGCTGCTATTTCTACTACTACTACTGTTACTGCTGCTATTTCTACTACTACTACTGTTACTGTTGCTATTTCTACTACTACTACTGTTACTGCTGCTATTTCTACTACTACTACTGTTACTGCTGCTATTTCTACTACTACTACTGCTATTTCTACTACTACTACTGCTATTTCTACTACTACTACTGCTACTGCTGCTATTTCTACTACTA
Source organism: Oncorhynchus kisutch (assembly GCF_002021735.2). Lineage (NCBI taxonomy): Eukaryota > Metazoa > Chordata > Actinopteri > Salmoniformes > Salmonidae > Oncorhynchus > Oncorhynchus kisutch. The sequence continues at coordinate 12,906,134 of NC_034185.2, read as the reverse complement.
CTACTGTTACTGCTGCTATTTCTACTACTACTACTGTTACTGCTGCTATTTCTACTACTACTACTACTGTTACTGCTGCTATTTCTACTACACTACTGCTATTTCTACTACTACTACTACTACTGTTACTGCTGCTATTTCTACTACTACTACTGTTACTGTTGCTATTTCTACTACTACTGCTGTTACTGCTGCTATTTCTACTACTACTACTGTTACTGCTGCTATTTCTACTACTACTACTGTTACTATTTCTACTACTACTACTGTTACTGCTGCTATTTCTACTACTACTACTGTTACTGCTGCTATTTCTACTACTACTACTGCTATTTCTACTACTACTACTGCTATTTCCTACTATACTACTCTACTGCTGCTATTTCTACTACTACTACTGTTACTGCTGCTATTTCTACTACTACTACTGTTACTGCTGCTATTTCTACTACTACTACTACTGTTACTGCTGCTATTTCTACTACTACTACTGCTATTTCTACTACTACTACTATGTTACTGTGCTATTTCTACTACTACTACTACTACTGCTTTCTACTACTACTACTACTGTTACTGCTGCTATTTCTACTACTACTACTGTTACTGCTGCTATTTCTACTACTACTACTGTTACTGCTGCTATTCTACTACTACTACTGTTACTGCTGCTATTTTCTACTACTACTACTACTGCTATTTCTACTACTACTACTGTTACTGCTGCTATTTCTACTACTACTACTACTGTTACTGCTGCTATTTCTACTACTACTACTACTGTTACTGCTGCTATTTCTACTACTACTACTGTTACTGCTGCTATTTCTACTACTACTACTACTACTACTACTGCTATTTCTACTACTACTACTGTTACTGCTGCTATTTCTACTACTACTACTGTTACTGCTGCTATTTCTACTACTACTACTGTTACTGCTGCTATTTCTACTACTACTACTACTACTGTTACTGCTGCTATTTCTACTACTACTACTGTTACTGCTGCTATTTCTACTACTACTACTACTACTGCTATTTCTACTACTACTACTACTGTTACTGCTGCTATTTCTACTACTACTACTGTTACTGCTGCTATTTCTACTACTACTACTGTTACTGCTGCTATTTCTACTACTACTACTGTTACTGCTGCTATTTCTACTACTACTACTACTGTTACTGCTGCTATTTCTACTACTACTACTACTGTTACTGCTGCTATTTCTACTACTACTATTTCTACTACTACTACTGTTACTGCTGCTATTTCTACTACTACTACTGTTACTGCTGCTATTTCTACTACTACTACTACTGTTACTGCTGCTATTTCTACTACTACTATTTCTACTACTACTATGTTACTACTGCTATGTCACCTACTGCTATTTCTACTACTACTACTGTTACTGCTGCTATTTCTACTACTACTACTGTTACTGCTGCTATTTCTACTACTACTACTGCTATTTCTACTACTGCTATTTCTACTACTACTACTACTGCTGTTACTGCTGCTATTTCTACTACTACTACTGTTACTGTTGCTATTTCTACTACTACTGTTACTGCTGCTATTTCTACTACTACTACTACTGTTACTGCTGCTATTTCTACTACTACTACTGTTACTGCTGCTATTTCTACTACTACTACTGTTACTGCTGCTATTTCTACTACTACTACTGCTTTTCTACTACTGCTATTTCTGCTATTACTACTACTACTGTTACTGTTGCTATTTCTACTACTACTACTGTTACTGCTGCTATTTCTACTACTACTACTGTTACTGCTGCTATTTCTACTACTACTACTACTGTTACTGCTGCTATTTCTACTACTACTACTGCTATTTCTACTACTACTACTACTGTTACTGCTGCTATTTCTACTACTACTACTGCTATTTCTACTACTACTACTACTGTTACTGCTGCTATTTCTACTACTACTACTGTTACTGCTTGCTATTTCTACTACTACTACTGTTACTGCTGCTATTTCTACTACTACTACTGTTACTGCTGCTATTTCTACTACTACTACTATTACTGTTGCTATTTCTACTACTACTACTGTTACTGCTGCTATTTCTACTACTACTACTGTTACTGCTGCTATTCTACTACTACTACTGCTATTTCTACTACTACTACTGCTATTTCTACTACTACTACTGTTACTGCTGCTATTTCTACTACTACTACTGTTACTGCTGCTATTTCTACTACTACTACTGTACTGCTGCTATTTCTACTACTACACTACTGTTACTGCTGCTATTTCTACTACTACTACTGCTATTCTCTACTACTACTACTGTTACTGCTGCTATTTCTACTACTGCTATTTCTACTACTACTACTACTGTTACTGCTGCTATTTCTACTACTACTACTGTTACTGCTGCTTTCTACTACTACTACTACTGTTACTGCCTATTTCTATTACTACTACTACTGTTACTGCTGCTATTTTCTACTACTACTATGTCTACTACTACTACTGTTTACTGCTGCTATTTCTACTACTGCTATTTCTACCACTACTACTGTTACTGCTGCTATTTCTACTACTACTACTGTTACTGCTGCTATTTCTACTACTACTACTGCTATTTCTACTACTGCTATTTCTACTACTACTACTACTACTGTTACTGCTGCTATTTCTACTACTACTACTGTTACTGTTGCTATTTCTACTACTACTACTGTTACTGCTGCTATTTCTACTACTACTACTGTTACTGCTGCTATTTCTACTACTACTACTGTTACTGCTGCTATTTCTACTACTACTACTGTTACTGCTGCTATTTCTACTACTACTACTGCTATTTCTACTACTGCTATTTCTACTATTACTAACTACTACTGTGTACTGTCTATTTTCTACTACTACTACTGTTACTTTGTTACTGTGCTATTTCTACTACTACTACTGTTACTGCTGCTATTTCTACTACTACTACTACTGTTACTGCTGCTATTTCTACTACTACTACTGTTACTGCTGCTATTTCTACTACTACTATTTCTACTGCTACTACTACTGTTACTTTGCTGCTATTTCTACTACTGCTATTTCTACTACTACTACTACTGTTACTGCTGCTATTTCTACTACTACTATTTCTACTACTACTACTACTGTTACTGCTGCTATTTCTACTACTGCTATTTCTACTACTACTACTACTACTGTTACTGCTGCTATTTCTACTACTACTACTGTTACTGTTGCTATTTCTACTACTACTACTGTTACTGCTGCTATTTCTACTACTACTACTACTGTTTACTGCTGCTATTTCTACTACTACTATCTACTACTACTACTGTTACTGCTGCTATTTCTACTACTGCTATTTCTACTACTACTACTGTTACTGCTGCTATTTCTACTACTACTACTGTTACTGCTGCTATTTTTCTACTACTTACTACTGATTTCTACTACTACTACTACGCTGTTACTGCTGCTATTTCTACTACTACTACGCTGTCTACTACTACTACTACTACTGCTATTTCTACTACTACTACTGTTACTGTTGCTATTCTACTACTACTACTGTTACTGCTGCTATTTCTACTACTACTACTGTTACTGCTGCTATTTCTACTACTACTTTACTGCTGCTATTTCTACTACTACTACTGTTACTGCTGCTATTTCTACTACTACTACTGTTGCTATTTCTACTACTACTACTGTACTAGCTGCTATTTCTACTACTACTACTGTTACTGTGCTATTTCTACTACTACTACTGTTACTGCTGCTATTTCTACTACTACTACTGTTACTGCTGCTATTTCTACTACTACTATACTACTGCTATTGTCTACTACTACTACTGTTACTGCTGCTATTTCTACTACTACTACTGTTACTGCTGCTATTCTACTACTACTACTGTTACTGCTGCTATTTCTACTACTACTACTACTGTTACTGCTGCTATTTCTACTACTACTACTAGTTCTGCTGCTATTTCTACTACTACTACTACTACTCTACTACTGCTATTTCTACTACTACTACTGTACTGCTGCTATTTCCTACTACTACTACTACTGTTACTGCTGCTATTTCTACTACTACTACGCTGTACTGCTGCTATTTCTACTACTACTACTGTTTTACTGCTGCTATTTCTACTACTACTACACTACTGGTACGGCTATTTCTACTACTACTACTACTGTTACTGCTGCTATTTCTACTACACTACTGTGTTACTGCTGCTATTTCTACTACTACTACTGTTACTGCTTGCTATTTCTACTACTACTACTGTTACTGCTGCTATTTCTACTACTACTACTGTTACTGCTGCTATTTCTACTACTACTACTGTTACTGTTGCTATTTCTACTACTACTACTGTTACTACTGCTATTTCTACTACTACTACTGTTCTGCTGCTATTTCTACTACTACTACTGCTATTTCTACTACTACTACTGCTATTTCCTACTACTACTACTGCTACTGCTGCTATTTCTACTACTACTACTGTTTACTGTTGCTATTTCTACTACTACTACTGTTACTGCTGCTATTTCTAACACTACTACTACTACTGTTACTGCTGCTATTTCTACTACTACTACTGCTATTTCTACTACTACTACTACTACTGTACTAGCTGCTATTTCTACTACTACTACTACTGCTATTTCTACTACTACTACTACTGTTGCTATTTCTACTACTACTACTGTTACTGCTGCTATTTCTACTACTACTACTGTGCTACTGCTGCTATTTCTACTAC
>NC_034185.2:12829820-12901236 GCF_002021735.2 Oncorhynchus kisutch | reverse complement strand
CTACTACTACTGTTACTGCTGCTATTTCTAACTGACTACTACTGTTACTGTTGCTATTTCTACTGTTACTGCTGCTATTTCTACTACTACTACTACTACTGTTACTGCTGCTATTTCTACTACTACTACTAACTACTACTACTGCTGTTACTGCTGCTATTTTACTACTGCTATTTTCTACTACTACTACTGTTACTGCTGCTATTTCTACTACTACTACTGTTACTGCTGCTATTTCTACTACTACTACTACTGCTATTTCTACTACTGCTATTTCTACTACTACTACTACTGCTGTTACTGCTGCTATTTCTACTACTACTACTATTTCTACTACTACTACTACTGCTATTTCTACTACTACTACTGTTACTGTTGCTATTTCTACTACTACTACTGTTACTGCTGCTATTTCTACTACTACTACTGTTACTGCTGCTATTTCTACTACTACTACTGTTACTGCTGCTATTTCTACTACTACTACTACTGTTACTGCTGCTATTTCTACTACTACTATTTCTACTACTACTACTACTGTTACTGCTGCTATTTCTACTACTACTACTACTGTTACTGTTGCTATTTCTACTACTACTACTACTGTTACTGCTGCTATTTCTACTACTACTACTGTTACTGCTGCTATTTCTACTACTACTACTTTACTGCTTACTATTTCTTACTACTGCTATTCTACTACTGCTATTTCTACTACTACTACTGTTACTGCTGCTATTGCTACTACTACTATTTCTACTACTACTACTACTACTGTTACTGCTGCTATTTCTACTACTGCTATTTCTACTACTACTACTACTACTACTACTACTGTTACTGTTGCTATTTCTACTACTACTACTGTTACTGTTGCTATTTCTACTACTACTACTACTGTTACTGCTGCTATTTCTACTACTTCTACTGTTACTGCTGCTATTTCTACTACTACTATTTCTACTACTACTACTACTGTTACTGCTGCTATTTCTACTACTGCTATTTCTACTACTACTACTACTACTGTTACTGTTGCTATTTCTACTACTACTACTGTTACTGTTGCTATTTCTACTGTTACTGCTGCTATTTCTACTACTACTACTACTACTACTGTTACTGCTGCTATTTCTACTACTACTATTTCTACTACTACTACTGTTACTGCTGCTATTTCTACTACTGCTATTTCTACTACTACTACTGTTACTGCTGCTATTTCTACTACTACTACTGTTACTGCTGCTATTTCTACTACTACTTAACTACTGCCCTATTTCTACTACTGCTATTTCTACTACTACTACTACTGCTGTTACTGCCTGCCTTATTTTTCACTACTACTACTATTTCTAAACTACTACTACTACTGGCTATTTCTACTTACTACTACCGTTACTGTTGCTATTTCCTACTACTACTGCTGTTACTGCTGCCTATTTCTACTACTACTACTGTTACTGCTGCTATTCTACTACTACTACTGTTACTGCTGCGTATTTCTACTACTACTACTGTTACTGTTGCTATTTCTACTACTACTACTGTTACTGCCTGCTATTTCTTACTACTACTACTGTTACTGCTGCTATTTCTACTACTACTACTGCTATTTCTACTACTACTATTTCTACTACTACTACTGCTACTGCTGCTATTTCTAACTACTACTACTGTTACTGCTGCTATTTCTACTACTACTACTGTTACTGCCTGCTATTTCTACTACTACTACTGTTATTGCTGCTATTTCTACTACTACTACTTACTGTTACTGCTGCTATTTCTACTACGTACTACTGCTATTTCTACTACTACTACTACTGTTACTGCTGCTATTTCTACTACTACTACTACTGCCATTTCTACTACTACTACTACTGTTACTGCTGCTATTTCTACTACTACTACTGCTATTTCTACTACTACTACTACTGTTACTGCTGCTATTTCTACTACTTACTACTGTTACTGCTGCTATTTCTACTACTACTACTGTTACTGCTGCTATTTCTACTACTACTACTGTTACTGCTACCTGCTATTTCTCCTACTACTACTATTACTGTGGCCTATTTCTACTACTACTACTGTTACCTGTTGCCTATTTTCTAACTACTACTACTGTTACTGCGCTGCTATTTCTACTACTACTACTGTTACTGTCTTTTTTTTGCGATTTGCTACTAACTACTACTGTTACTGTTGCTATTTCTACGACTACTTCCTGTGTACTGCCTGCCTATTCTTCAACTTACTACGACTAGTTTACTGCTGGCTATTTCTACTACTACTACGTGACTGCTTTACTGTGCTATGTCTACCTTACTTACTACTGTTGACTTGCTGCTATTTCTACTGACTACGTGCTGGCTACTGTTGCCTATTTCTACTACTACTACTACTGTTACTGCCTGCTATTTCTACTCACTACTATGTTACTGCTGCTATTTCTACTACTACTACTACTGCCTGTTACTGTTGCTACTTTCATACTACTGACTTTACTGTTACTGCTTGCCTATTTCTACTACTGCCTACTGTTACTGTTGCCGTATTTCTACTACTACTACTGGTTACTGCTGCTATTTCTACTACTACTACTACTGTTACTGCTGCTATTTCTACTACTACTACTGTTACTGCTGCTATTTCTACTACTACTACTGTTACTGCTGCTATTTCTACTACTACTACTGTTACTGCTGCTATTTCTACTACTACTACTGTTACTGCTGCTATTTCTACTACTGCTACTGTTACTGTTGCTATTTCTACTACTACTACTGTTACTGCTGCTATTTCTACTACTACTACTGTTACTGCTGCTATTTCTACTACTACTACTATTTCTACTACTACTACTGCTATTTCTACTACTACTACCGTTACTGTTGCTATTTCTACTACTACTGCTGTTACTGCTGCTATTTCTACTACTACTACTGTTACTGCTTCTATTTCTACTACTACTACTGTTACTGCTGCTATTTCTACTACTACTACTGTTACTGCTGCTATTTCTACTACTACTACTACTGTTACTACTGCTATTTCTACTACTACTACTACTGTTACTGCTGCTATTTCTACTACTACTACTATTTCTACTACTACTACTACTACTACTACTACTGCTATTTCTACTACTACTACCGTTACTGTTGCTATTTCTACTACTACTGCTGTTACTGTTGCTATTTCTACTACTACTACTACTGTTACTGCTGCTATTTCTACTACTACTACTATTTCTACTACTACTACTACTACTACTACTACTGCTATTTCTACTACTACTACCGTTACTGTTGCTATTTCTACTACTACTGCTGTTACTGTTGCTATTTCTACTACTACTACTGCTGTTACTGTTGCTATTTCTACTACTACTACTACTGTTACTGTTGCTATTTCTACTACTACTACTACTGTTACTGTTGCTATTTCTACTACTACTACTACTGTTACTGTTGCTATTTCTACTACTACTACTACTGTTACTGTTGCTATTTCTACTACTACTACTACTACTACTACTGCTATTTCTACTACTACTACTACTGTTACTGTTGCTATTTCTACTACTACTACTACTGTTACTGTTGCTATTTCTACTACTACTACTACTGTTACTGTTGCTATTTCTACTACTACTACTACTGTTACTGTTGCTATTTCTACTACTACTACTACTACTACTACTGCTATTTCTACTACTACTACTACTACTGTTACTGCCTGCTATTTCTATTTCTACTACTACTGTTACTGTTGCTATTTCTACTACTACTACTGGTACTGTTGCTATTTCTACTACTACTACTACTGTTACTGTTGCTATTTCTACTACTACTACTGTTACTGCTGCTATTCTACTACTACTACTGTTTACTGCTGCTATTTATACTACTACTACTATTTCTACTACTACTACTGCTATTTCTACTACTACTACTGTTACTGCTTCTATTTCTACTACTACTACTGTTACTGCTGCTATTTCTACTACTACTACTGTTACTGCTGCTATTTCTATTTCTACTACTACGTTACTGTTGCTATTTCTACTACTACTACTGTTACTGTTGCTATTTCTATTTCTACTACTACTACTATTTCTACTACTACTACTACTACTGTTACTGTTGCTATTTCTATTTCTACTACTACTACTGCTATTTCTACTACTACTACTACTACTGTTACTGCTGCTATTTCTACTACTACTACTATTTCTACTACTACTACTGCTATTTCTACTACTACTACTACTGCTATTTCTACTACTACTACCGTTACTGTTGCTATTTCTACTACTACTGCTGTTACTGCTGCTATTTCTACTACTACTACTGTTACTGCTGCTATTTCTACTACTACTACTGTTACTGCTGCTATTTCTACGACTACTACTATTTCTACTACTACTACTGCTATTTCTACTACTACTACCGTTACTGTTGCTATTTCTACTACTACTGCTGCTACTACTGCTATTTCTACTACTACTACTATTACTGCTGCTATTTCTACTACTACTACTACTGTTACTACTGCTATTTCTACTACTACTACTACTGTTACTGCTGCTATTTCTACTACTACTACTATTTCTACTACTACTACTACTACTACTGCTATTTCTACTACTACTACCGTTACTGTTGCTATTTCTACTACTACTGCTGTTACTGCTGCTATTTCTACTACTACTACTACTGCTATTTCTACTACTACTACTACTGCTATTTCTACTACTACTACTGTTACTGCTGCTATTTCTACTACTACTACTACTGTTACTGCTGCTATTTCTACTACTACTACTACTGTTACTACTGCTATTTCTACTTCTACTACTACTGTTACTACTGCTATTTCTACTACTACTACTACTGTTACTGCTGCTATTTCTACTACTACTACTATTTCTACTACTACTACTACTGTTACTGTTGCTATTTCTATTTCTACTACTACTACTGTTACTGCTGCTATTTCTACTACTACTACTACTACTGTTACTGCTGCTATTTCGACTACTATCTTTTATACTACTACTACTTACTATACACTAGTGAGATGAGTTCCTCCGTGGGCCAGAGTGGCCACATTCTGGATTAGTTTTGTACAGTTCCTGAGGCTGATCTCATAGTTTCACTGACACAATACAGCCACCAATAATGTATGTGTGTGTTAGTTTGTGTTTATGTGTATAGTGACAGAATAAATGGTTCTAGCTCACGAGGGAGGGGTGTTGACTTGGGTTGGCTTACACCCACCCTCCAATCCACTCCTGATTCCAACATATGCACACACACTTATTTCTGTAGCACACACACATCCCTCCCATCCACCCACAGATGTGTGTGGGGATCAGCTGAGGGGGCTTACTCACATGTTGAACCTTGCATGGCATTAATAACTTAAAAAGTGGACTATAGTTCAGTATGGCAGACCCTGAGCCTTGCTTCTACACTAAACCTCCAGGAAGGGCCACACACGATCCAGGCAACCCCCCTACTCACTGGTGAGTGAGTGAGAGTGTGTGTGTGAGAGAGTTACTGCTTTGCCCTCCTGGGTTCTTCCAAAGCATTTTCCTCTGTCTCCAAATGGGTGAAACCACGATTTCCCTTTTAAGGTCCGGTATCAGGGGTGAAACCACGATTTCCCTTTTACAGTCCAGTATCAGGGGTGAAACCACGATTTCCCTTTTAAGGTCCGGTATCAGGGGTGAAACCACGATTTCCCTTTTACAGTCCAGTATCAGGGGTGAAACCACGATTTCCCTTTTAAGGTCCGGTATCAGGGGTGAAACCACGATTTCCATTTTACAGTCCAGTATCAGGGGTGAAACCACGATTTCCCCTTTACAGTCCAGTATCAGGGGTGAAACCACGATTTCCCCTTTACAGTCCAGTATCAGGGGTGAAACCACGATTTCCCTTTTACAGTCCAGTATCAGGTGTGAAACCACGATTTCCCTTTTACAGTCAGGTATCAGGGGTGAAACCACGATTTCCCTTTTACAGTCCAGTATCAGGGGTGAAACCACGATTTCCCTTTTACAGTCCAGTATCAGGGGTGAAACCACGATTTCCCTTTTACAGTCCGGTATCAGGGGTGAAACCACGATTTCCCTTTTACAGTCCGGTATCAGGGGTGAAACCACGATTTCCCTTTTACAGTTCAGTATCAGGGGTGAAACCACGATTTCCCTTTTACAGTTCAGTATCAGGGGTGAAACCACGATTTCCCTTTTACAGTCCAGTATCAGGGGTGAAACCACGATTTCCCTTTTATAGTCCAGTATCAGGGGTGAAACCACGATTTCCCTTTTACAGTCCAGTATCAGGGGTGAAACCACGATTTCCCTTTTACAGTCCAGTATCAGGGGTGAAACCACGATTTCCCTTTTACAGTCCAGTATCAGGGGTGAAACCACGATTTCCCCTTTACAGTCCAGTATCAGGGGTGAAACCACGATTTCCCCTTTACAGTCCAGTATCAGGGGTGAAACCACGATTTCCCTTTTACAGTCCAGTATCAGGTGTGAAACCACGATTTCCCTTTTACAGTCAGGTATCAGGGGTGAAACCACGATTTCCCTTTTACAGTCCAGTATCAGGGGTGAAACCACGATTTCCCTTTTACAGTCCAGTATCAGGGGTGAAACCACGATTTCCCTTTTACAGTCCGGTATCAGGGGTGAAACCACGATTTCCCTTTTACAGTCCGGTATCAGGGGTGAAACCACGATTTCCCTTTTACAGTTCAGTATCAGGGGTGAAACCACGATTTCCCTTTTACAGTTCAGTATCAGGGGTGAAACCACGATTTCCCTTTTACAGTCCAGTATCAGGGGTGAAACCACGATTTCCCTTTTATAGTCCAGTATCAGGGGTGAAACCACGATTTCCCTTTTACAGTCCAGTATCAGGGGTGAAACCACAATTTCCCTTTTACAGTCCAGTATCAGGGGTGAAACCACGATTTCCCTTTTACAGTCCAGTATCAGGGGTGAAACCACGATTTCCCTTTTACAGTCCAGTATCAGGGGTGAAACCACGATTTCCCCTTTACAGTCCAGTATCAGGGGTGAAACCACGATTTCCCTTTTACAGTCCAGTATCAGGGGTGAAACCACGATTTCCCTTTTACAGTCCAGTATCAGGGGTGAAACCACAATTTCCCCTTTACAGTCCAGTATCAGGGGTGAAACCACGATTTCCCCTTTACAGTCCGGTAATCAGAGCTTACTTAGCCTGTATATACTGTACAAACAAGTGAATTAGGGAGATATGTGGGAATGTGAACAGTTACAGATTAAAGAGTGAATGAAGGGAACCTCTCTCTCTCTCTCTCTCTCTCTCTCTCTCTCTCTCTCTCTCTCTCTCTCTCTCTCTCTCTCTCTCTCTCTCTCTCTCTCTCTCTCTCTCTCTCTCTCTCTCTCTCAAAGACCGCAGATGAAAGGAGTGACACAGTCAACGAGCGACACAGTTAACGAGCCTCGCTGGCTTGTGTCTTGTGATGGGGTGTAAATCATCATTGGCTGCAGAGCAACTCTGCTGTCCTCACAACTGGATCATTATACACTGATTCGCATGTTTTCCTCCTCCTCCTCCTCTCTCTTATGAGGCCTAGGCTACTGTATATATATATTTTTTTTTTTTCACATTTATTTAACCAGGTAGGCTAGTTGAGAACAAGTTCTCATTTGCAACTGCGACCTGGCCAAGATAAAGCATAGCAGTGTGAGCATACAACAAAGAGTTACACATGGAGTAAACAATTAACAAGTCAGTATGTGTTGTAGGTCGGTTGCACATTGCTAGAGTAACATGGAAATAGGTCTAGGCCAACTATGGATTTCTTTCATAAACTTTCCTCAGCTATAGCCTCTTGGTATTGTTTGCTACATTTTTACTTCTTGTGGCCTGAAATATTTGTCAATTCAAAATAAATCTGTGAATGAGAATAAGCATAGATGGAGACTTTCATATTTCCATTTTAAAGCTGCAACTTTTGGACATTAAACACTATTAGAATAGTTTGGAAAATACTCTTCATAACATGAATTTGTCTTTATACTTCAGTTAGTAGGATTAGGCTTTTGGTCATTTGGTTCGCTACAACAAGGAAGGATTCTTTTCTGGCTTCGGATGCCTGCATCATTTCTGTCTTATAATGCTTTGCTCAACTATAAGGTTTGTTAAAATTTCTCATTCGATTTTTATACAGTGCCTTGCGAAAGTATTCGGCCCCCTTGAACTTTGCGACCTTTTGCCACATTTCAGGCTTCAAACATAAAGATATAAAACTGTATTTTTTGGTGAAGAATCAACAACAAGTGGGACACAATCATGAAGTGGAACGACATTTATTGGATATTTCAAACTTTTTTAACAAATCAAAAACTGAAAAATTGGGCGTGCAAAATTATTCAGCCCCTTTACTTTCAGTGCAGCAAACTCTCTCCAGAAGTTCAGTGAGGATCTCTGAATGATCCAATGTTGACCTAAATGACTAATGATGATAAATACAATCCACCTGTGTGTAATCTAGTCTCCGTATAAATGCACCTGCACTGTGATAGTCTCAGAGGTCCGTTAAAAGCGCAGAGAGCATCATGAAGAACAAGGAACACACCAGGCAGGTCCGAGATATTGTTGTGAAGAAGTTTAAAGCCGGATTTGGATACAAAAATATTTCCCAAGCTTTAAACATCCCAAGGAGCACTGTGCAAGTGATAATATTGAAATGGAAGGAGTATCAGACCACTGCAAATCTACCAAGACCTGTCCGTCCCTCTAAACTTTCAGCTCATACAAGGAGAAGACTGATCAGAGATGTAGCCAAGAGGCCCATGATCACTCTGGATGAACTGCAGAGATCTACAGCTGAGGTGGGAGACTCTGTCCATAGGACAACAATCAGTCGTATATTGCACAAATCTGGCCTTTATGGAAGAGTGGCAAGAAGAAAGCCATTTCTTAAAGATATCCATAAAAAGTGTAGTTTAAAGTTTGCCACAAGCCACCTGGGAGACACACCAAACATGTGGAAGAAGGTGCTCTGGTCAGATGAAACCAAAATTGAACTTTTTAGCAACAATGCAAAACGTTATGTTTGGCGTAAAAGCAACACAGCTCATCACCCTGAACACCATCCCCACTGCAAACATGGTGGTGGCAGCATCATGGTTTGGGCCTGCTTTTCTTCAGCAGGGACAGGGAAGATGGTTAAAATTGATGGGAAGATGGATGGAGCCAAATACAGGACCATTCTGGAAGAAAACCTGATGGAGTCTGCAAAAGACCTGAGACTGGGACGGAGATTTGTCTTCCAACAAGACAATGATCCAAAACATAAAGCAAAATCTACAATGGAATGGTTCAAAAATAATAATAAAATAAACATATCCAGGTGTTAGAATGGCCAAGTCAAAGTCCAGACCTGAATCCAATCGAGAATCTGTGGAAAGAACTGAAAACTGCTGTTCACAAATGCTCTCCATCCAACCTCACTGAGCTCGAGCTGTTTTGCAAGGAGGAATGGTAAAAAAATTGGTGGCGCTACAAAGTATTAACTTAAGGGGGCTGAATAATTTTGCACGCCCAATTTTTCAGTTTTTGATTTGTTAAAAAAGTTTGAAATATCCAATAAATGTCGTTCCACTTCATGATTGTGTCCCACTTGTTGTTGATTCTTCACAAAAAAATACAGTTTTATATCTTTATGTTTGAAGCCTGAAATGTGGCAAAAGGTCGCAAAGTTCAAGGGGGCCGAATACTTTCGCAAGGCACTGTATCTTGCTTTTACATTTTAGCAGACACTCTTATCCAGAGCGACTTACAGGAGCAATTAGGGTTACATGCCTTGCTCAAGGGCACAGCAGCAGATGTTTCCACCTAGTCGGCTCAGGGATTCCAACCAGCAACCTTCTGGTTACTGTCACAACGCTCTAACCTGACTATTTTTTGATGTAATGGTTGTAGTGGAAGTCCCGTGCCCTTTGCCCCCCTATCCGTCCCTGTAAGGGAGAGTCTGAGGACAGCTGAAGCCATAAACACAGTCTAGTCTAGAGACAAACAACAACACCGGCCTGACTGTTCCAACTGTTTCCCAGAGACACTCCGGCAGTTTAGAACATTTTCCCAAACACAGCACCCCTCCCTGGCATCTAGGCATACACCTCTACCCCAACCCAAGACTCCTATCCCATACTGTAGGTAGCCAGAAATGGAAGATGGCCGGTAGTAAACTCTCTACAGACAGATGCTGGTTTACGGCACAGAGGTTGGGAACTCCCCATCCCCAGATTGACTAAACAGAGGGCTATTTATTTGTCCATGTCATTTTTGAGTAGCCTATACTGTAGATCCGATTGTGACAGTCCCTCCAGGCGTTTATATAGCTCGGCTGTGTGTTATGACTTATAGAGACTGACACCAGCTTAGTATAGCGCCAGGAAGTCACCCACAAAGCAAGACCTGAGAGAGAAGAGAAAGAGCACATCCTCCGGGAATATATGTCAGAATGTAATGTAGTTTACGAAAGTTCAAAAGTTTAGGAAAGTTCACATTTTCAAAGCAGGTCTTCATTGTTTATTATGGGGTATTGTGTGTAGATGAGTGAGAAAAAACTCAAACGTTATACATTTTGAATTCAGGCTCCTCTTTCCTATTAGCCATGTGTGGAATGTAAATTCACTTATTTACCTTATAGCCTATAAGCATGGTATAATAAGGCACATTCCCAGCTCTTGCTGTTTAACACATGGGCTCACTCTTGTAATTATCACCTTCTCCCTCAACCAATGGGTGCAAATATTGGTATTTATATGTCAACTTATCCATGTTCTCTCACTTACTGTTTTTCAGCAACAGTTTTCAACTATAATCCACCTCCTCAAAACCACCAGCTATAATAACCTTAAAGCTGCAATCAGCAGTAGAACCAATAACAACGCTGCCTCCCCACTCCTCCATAGGGCTACCTGCCATCACATCATCTGGCTCTGAGAATCTTCCATTGGAGATGAGGACATTCCCCAAACTATTTCAAAATGTCATATTGCATTCCGTCTTTGTTGTTCATTCAGCTAAGCCTGTACTAGATTTAACTGTCCTTCTTAACCTAATTATCTTAACCTGCTACATGAATTATCCTAACCTGCTGTGTAAGTTCTCCTAACCTGCTATAAAAAAGTAGTAGCTGTATGGAAGTGAAGTGTTTTTAGGGAATCTCAGGAGGGGAGCTCTCCAGGAACAGGGTTGGCGAGCTCCGCTTTAGTGTGTGGTCAACTATGGTCCAGTAGAAACCGTTTTTATCCAAAGTCATTTACACAACTATAGACATTGACACGTTACCAGTAGCATCCACATAGCCCACGCAGGAATTTAACCCACAACTCTTGTTTTTCCAGTGTGGAGGATGTGAAACTTACCCAGTTACCTGGAGACATCAACTACAATGAGATCTGAAGCCAATCATGAGCGACAGACCAGTAGTATCTCTTAGAAGGTTGCGAGTTGTAGCCCCGCTCGAGGCAGAACAGAATGCACTGTTGCACCTGCTCTAATCTACTGAGCCATTAGAATCACATATCTGCATGGGCATCTGTGTGGGCATCTGCGTGGGCATCTGTGTGGGCATCTGTGTGGGCGGGCTTTGTGTGCAAGCTTGAGACAATGAGAGAATGTCCACCTGTGAGCCTGCTCTCTACGTCTCTCATGAGTCTCTGTAGGTCATCTTTAAAGAAACAATCTGGAGATTGTCATTCAGCCTCAGGATTATGCCTTTAATATCTGTTGGGGCTTGAGGTAGTATCTGTAAAGCCCCATCTCTCTCAGCATGCTAGAGGCTCCTTACAGCTCCCGAAGGGGTGTCGAGGGAGTTTCCACAACTCCTCACTGCCCTCTCGGCTAGCGCGTGCCTGTCCCCCTGACCCCTGTAGGTCAGAGGTCAGCAAGAGGACACTTTCACTCAGATGTGGGGGGGTGGGGGAATATCCATTCAGCTGCCCTCTGACTCTAGCTAAGACGCCCACACACACCCACGCCCTTTCCCTGACAGTCACCATTCATCAATTTAATGCATTAACAGTCACACCACATACCTTTTCAGGAGGTTCAAAAGCCCAGACGGGGAAGACAGGGAGGAGAAAAGGAGGAGGAATTCCTATAACAAAATGGGGGAGTGGGTGGGCCCTGAAAGGGAGAGCTTTGCCTGGGAATTAACAGGCTTATCCAAGGGTCTGTTCACAGAGGAGTGAACCACAGGTGGAGGGGCAGACTAGCACCTCTGTGGGTTGAAAGAACAGGGACTGAGGGAAGTCCAAGAAGATCCCCCTGTTTCACAATAGACCTAAGGCCTGATGGAACAGCTAGCCACTAAGAGTCTCTTATGGTTCAGCTCACTAGACAGACAGGAGTGGGAACTTCCTTTTATTCTGTCCTTCTCCTCTCTCTTCCTTCCTTCCTCTTCTCACTGCAGACTCCCTTCTTGCTACCTCCCTCTATCCTGATTTCTCATCGCTTCTGCCTCCTCTCCTCCTCTCACCAAACCAGCTTCATCTCTTCTGCCTCCTCTCCTCCTCTCACCAAACCAGCTTCATATCTTCTACCTCCTCTCCTTCTCTCACCAAACCAGCTTCATCTCTTCTACCTCCTCTCCTTCTCTCACCAAACCAGCTTCATCTCTTCTACCTCCTCTCCTTCTCTCACCAAACCAGCTTCATCTCTTCTACCTCCTCTCCTTCTCTCACCAAACCAGCTTCATCTATTCTACCTCCTCTCCTTCTCTCACCAAACCAGCTTCATCTATTCTACCTCCTCTCCTTCTCTCACCAAACCAGCTTCATCTATTCTACCTCCTCTCCTTCTCTCACCAAACCAGCTTCATCTATTCTACCTCCTCTCCTTCTCTCACCAAACCAGCTTCATCTATTCTACCTCCTCTCCTTCTCTCACCAAACCAGCTTCATCTATTCTACTTCCTCTCCTTCTCTCACCAAACCAGCTTCATATATTCTACCTCCTCTCCTTCTCTCACCAAACCAGCTTCATCTATTCTACCTCCTCTCCTTCTCTCACCAAACCAGCTTCATCTATTCTACCTCCTCTCCTTCTCTCACCAAACCAGCTTCATCTCTTCTTTCGGTTTCTCTCCCCCTCCTCCTCTGTCACTTCCGCATCTTACCAAACCAGCTCTCTCTTTTCATTATTTCTCCCTCTCACGTCTCCTCCCTCAGTCTGAGCTTACCTGAGGTTGCCAAAACAATCAATCGTCTGCAGAGCTCCCTTCCTTTCTGTTCCCTTCATTCTTTCATCCCCCTCTTCCCTTCCCTCCATCTGAGCTTACGTGAGGTTGCCCCGGGCCCAGGGAGGCTGAGCAGCAGCAGACCAGTATGGCTTTGAGGGCTCTGCTGTAGCATGCCGTAATGCAGACTGTCAGTCTGAACCAGGGGCTACACAATGGCTCCTTGTTTCAGCTGGTCCCACCACCACTGCACCCCGCACTACTCTACCTTTCCTCTCGCTCTCTCTACATCACTTTCTTTCAACCTGTCGCTCTTTCTGTCCCTCCCGCTCTCTCTCCCTCCCGCCCGCTCTTCTACTCCTCCTGCCATACCTCTAATGGGCCTTCAAATATCTTGTTCCACCCTGACTGTGCTTGTATCGTCTCCCGTAAACACAACATAAAATCAGAAGAGGGGGATAAGGGGAACGAGAGAGAGAGATGGATGGATGGATGAAGGGATGGATGGATAAGAACTTGTAAAGGGCTGTATTGGAACAGACGCGTCGACAGCTCTTTACAAGGAACATAAATCAGCGACCAGGAAGCAAGGGAAGGAGTGAGTGAGTGAGGGGGGGGCATCAAAGCGTGGCTGACATTCCCTCAGCGCAGGAGCGAGGGGTGGTGGGGAGGGGTGGCAGTGTTGAGAGGATAATTTGATAGCCACACGTAAGTGGGGTGGACGGGGAGGAGATAATCGTTGACGTACACAGACACACCCACCCGTCTCCAGCTACATCTCCAACCATAATAACTCTCAATAGCACCGTCTGGAAACATCGATGACGATAACGTATTATTCTCAGTAAAGTCTCAGCAAAGCCAGCGATGCTGCAATACAATCTGAGTAGTGAGACAGACTGTGTCCCCCCACTCCCTACCTGTAGAAGCAAGCCTGGGCCATCCCTGTTCATTTCTTGAGCGTTTGTTTTGTGTTTCATAGTGTCTAGAGCTTCCCGACTGCTTTCAGACAATGGAACTGGAATGTACTAGATGAATGTTGCCTAACCGCAAACCAAAATGAGAACTGACTGAAATCCTAATTCCCTTATTTTCAGGGAATGTTAAAGACAAATCTGCCTTTGACTGACTCTCCATCAAAGTCTAAGCGTTGATCAGGAGTTCAACAAGATAGACAAGGGTGTTAAACTGATCCGTTCCATTGATGTTGCATTCAAATTCCAGCCGGCGCAGCAGTGGAGAGGTGTCACTTAGGAATCCTCTGTGTGTTTGCTTTGGGGCTCCTCATCTAACCCCCATGCCAGAAGGGGCAAGCTCCAACACACCTGCGCCGCCTAGATTAGACTGGCTGGTTCAGGGGTTAAACGTTTCGGGAATGAAGTTCACCACCATAACAGTCATTACCGCATGTTATTACTGTAACACCCTCCAACTAGGGATCTGATTGGGCGGTTAAGGGGGGGTTTTAAGGATAAAAAGCCATCCCTATGCAAAATAATGATTATAAAATGAAGTTTCAGTCCTGGGTTGGTTGTGGGGGATGAGGCCTTATTCGAGACAGTCATTACCCTCATTAGGAGTCAACTTCTGTCAGGATTTACACATTCCCTCTATGTTTGGGTTGGGATTTCTGGGATCTAGCATTCCATGGTTTATCTGTTATTAGTGAGTTATCATATGACGTTCAAGCTCTCTGGGTTTGTTGGTTGTGGGTTAGACTCTGGTGGAGAAGCGCCCTCTTTAAAAAGGGGATGATTATAAAATTCAGATTGCCTAATTGGCGCGTCTCTGGGGGTTTGTGAACAGGCGTTATCTCACTCAGAATGTGTTCCCTTCCCCTTCACATCTCTAGTCATGTAACAGGCATTATCTCACTCAGAATGTGTTCCCTTCCCCTTCACATCTCTAGTCATGTAACAGGCATTATCTCACTCGGAATGTGTTCCCTTCACATCTTTAGTCATGTAACAGGCATTATCTCACTCAGAATGTGTTCCCTTCCCCTTCACATCTCTAGTAATGTAACAGGCATTATCTCACTCAGAATGTGTTCCCTTCCCCTTCACATCTCTAGTCATGTAACAGGCATTATCTCACTCGGAATGTGTTCCCTTCACATCTCTAGTCATGTAACAGGCATTATCTCACTCAGAATGTGTTCCCTTCCCCTTCACATCTCTAGTCATGTAACAGGCATTATCTCACTCAGAATGTGTTCCCTTCCCCTTCACATCTCTAGTCATGTAACAGGCGTTATCTCACTCAGAATGTGTTCCCTTCCCCTTCACATCTCTAGTCATGTAACAGGCATTATCTCACTCAGAATGTGTTCCCTTCCCCTCACATCTCTTGGCAACGTGGCCAACCAACGCTGCTGTTTGACTGGATTACAGGCAGTTTTATAGGCAATTTGCAGAGACTTGAAAAAGCCTATGCAAAAGCAGCCTAATCATATCAAGGCTGCAGGCTACTTCTCAGAGAACTTTAGGCCGATGCCTTTCCACACCAAAGTAACACACGAACAAACAAAGAAAGAGACTAAAAGTATCCAAAATATGAACTCATTTTGACAGCAGGATAAGAGACAGTCTAGTAAATTACATTTGTCATGACTCTATCCTGAAAAATGCCCTGAAATATCTGCCTTGATTGAAAATGGGTCATGTTCATTATGCACCAAATAGTAAAAACAGAGGTTTGTCCAACAGGAAAATGCTATTTTTCTTTGCGAAGCGTTTTGTAACAGTGTGTCCTAATGAACACAGCCCAGATAATTCCCCTCGTGTTGACCTCACATGGGGAGGTGTTTCCTTCTGTAAACAACACACCCAGGCATCTCTCGTCGCCAGTACAGCTCTCTGTTTCCACAGGAGCCACACTCTTGATGTGGGGTATAGGAGGTAGGTAAGGATGTTAACAAGTTTGGCTTCACCCTCCCACACACACAGGTAAACACACACACAAGTGCCAAGTGTTAGACAGGATGCACACTGGCCATGTCCAAGTACCCCTACTAGCGTACTACAAACTTAAACATAGTATGTACTCATCATCTCATAGTATTTAGCACGTATTGTTTAGTAAAAGATATGCAGTACACGGCTGCAACGTAGTAGCTACTCCTAATTGGCTGGGGCGGAGCTGAGTGCGGGTGGATTTTTTCAAATTCAACAGACATGCAGACATGCATAATAGCTCATTTCCAATTTGATAAATTTCTCTAAACTCTGCATAGAACAGGAATGGAGTTATAGGTCTACTCAGGCTGGTTATAGACAGACTATCACATTCAACCTAATGGAGTTATAGGCCTACTCAGGCTGGTTATAGTAAGACTATCACGTTCAACCTAATGGAGTTATAGGCCTACTCAGGCTGGTTATAGACAGACTATCACATTCAACCTAATGGATTATAGGCCTACTCAGGCTGGTTATAGGCAGACATTCAACCTAATGGAGTTATAGGCCTACTCAGGCTGGTTATAGACAGACTATCACATTCAACCTATACTGTAGCCCATATAGCCCATCGATCCTATTTAAAAAGGACCTTCAGATAGAAACAGATCATTTGGTTCCATTTCAACATATTTATTAGTGAAACCAAAGTGCTGTAACATATAAAATAGCTTAGTAAACACACCAAAAACTGTTCAAATCAAAAGGATATCGCACAGAAAAACGTAGACAGTCGGGTGCGTCGCAAATTTAAAAACTGCTAATAAACTAAAGCAGTGATCATTAGGAACGACAACATAATAAACTAAAGCAGTGATCATTAGGAACGACAACATAATAAACTAAAGCAGTGATCATTAGGAACGACAACATAATAAACTAAAGCAGTGATCATTAGGAAACACAACATAATAAACTAAAGCAGTGATCATTAGGAACGACAACATAATAAACTAAAGCAGTGATCATTAGGAAACACAACATAATAAACTAAAGCAGTGATCATTAGGAATGACAACATAATAAACTAAAGCAGTGATCATTAGGAACGACAACATAATAAACTAAAGCAGTGATCATTAGGAACGACAACATAATAAACTAAAGCAGTGATCATTAGGAAACACAACATAATAAACTAAAGCAGTGATCATTAGGAATGACAACATAATAAACTAAAGCAGTGATCATTAGGAACGACAACATAATAAACTAAAGCAGTGATCATTAGGAACGACAACATAATAAACTAAAGCAGTGATCATTAGGAACGACAACATAATAAACTAAAGCAGTGATCATTAGGAAACACAACATAATAAACTAAAGCAGTGATCATTAGGAAACACAACATAATAAACTAAAGCAGTGATCATTAGGAATGACAACATAATAAACTAAAGCAGTGATCATTAGGAACGACAACATAATAAACTAAAGCAGTGATCATTAGGAAACACAACATAATAAACTAAAGCAGTGATCATTAGGAATGACAACATAATAAACTAAAGCAGTGATCATTAGGAACGACAACATAATAAACTAAAGCAGTGATCATTAGGAATGACAACATAATAAACTAAAGCAGTGATCATTAGGAAACACAACATAATAAACTAAAGCAGTGATCATTAGGAATGACAACATAATAAACTAAAGCAGTGATCATTAGGAATGACAACATAATAAACTAAAGCAGTGATCATTAGGAATGACAACATAATAAACTAAAGCAGTGATCATTAGGAAACACAACATAATAAACTAAAGCAGTGATCATTGGGAACGACAACATAATAAACTAAAGCAGTGATCATTAGGAAACACAACATAATAAACTAAAGCAGTGATCATTGGGAACGACAACATAATAAACTAAAGCAGTGATCATTAGGAACGACAACATAATAAACTAAAGCAGTGATCATTAGGAATGACAACATAATAAACTAAAGCAGTGATCATTAGGAACGACAACATAATAAACTAAAGCAGTGATCATTAGGAATGACAACATAATAAACTAAAGCAGTGATCATTAGGAACGACAACATAATAAACTAAAGCAGTGATCATTAGGAATGACAACATAATAAACTAAAGCAGTGATCATTAGGAATGACAACATAATAAACTAAAGCAGTGATCATTAGGAACGACAACATAATAAACTAAAGCAGTGATCATTAGGAAACACAACATAATAAACTAAAGCAGTGATCATTAGGAATGACAACATAATAAACTAAAGCAGTGATCATTAGGAACGACAACATAATAAACTAAAGCAGTGATCATTAGGAACGACAACATAATAAACTAAAGCAGTGATCATTGGGAACGAGATCAGAATGACTGCTAAAGATCCATAACAAAACTAAAACCATCCATATGTTCCCATCAAAATGCCTGATTAACATGACATCACTATCGCAGCCACATCCTCGGTCCTCGGTGCCGACACACTCACAAATCAAAAGATGGTTTAGTATTTAGTTTAAAAGCTCTGATGAAGGCCAAGTGAACAATAAACTTTTCAATGTCTGTTCTATTTAAGACTCATTTCAAGGGGAACAAAAACGACTTTACCTACATTTTAACACCACCGCAGAAGATTCACTACTCGGAATCTTCCCAATTAAGTAGCCTAGTTTTGTTGTTTGGCTACTTACAGAGGACTAGGGCCTATTACTCGCGGCCCAACTCTTCCAATGCATTGTGGAAAAGCGTACATTAAATTCTACTAGACAAAGAGCTGAGATGAGTACAACATCCTGGCATTTAAACCACTCTCGATTTGAGAAGATTCACATACTATAAAACATTATATTTTCACATACTAAGAATGAGTAATGCGCACTCTTACAATTGACTGTCATACAATATGTTAGTGTGTTCTATCACATTGTCACAAATATAGAAGTGTTTGTTGTGTGTGTGTGTGTGTGTGTGTGTGTGTGTGTGTGTGTGTGTGTGTGTGTGTGTGTGTGTGTGTGATATCTGACCGGATACTGGTCATTACTACATGACGTACTGTTGCTGGATGATATAAAACATGTATCAGAGTGATAATAGCGACACACTGTTACACAGAGAACACCGTGAGGTACACAACATTACAAAACACTCCACTGATATGTAGCATTCCCTGCCATCTCCACTTCGTCTTTATGACTTTGGCTACATACTGTCAAGAGGGATGAATGGAGTCCTTCACAATCTGGCTTCATAGAACATAATTTACAAAAAGTGAGAAGCTTTGAAGTTGTTTTTTTTTTTCTTCTCTTAAGAGAATACCAGCCTTGTGCCACCCCCATTCAGCCTGCCTCCCTCCCTCCCGCCTGCCTCTGCCCGCTGTAGACAAAACAAGCAGGAGGGGGTTTGTTTGGACAGAGCTCACCTGGCACCCTGACACAGAAACACAGTAGTGCTCAGGCAAAAGCCCTGGGGGGGGGAGGAGGGGCAGAGTGGGGGGATGGGGGGGGGGGGGGGTAGGAGGGGAGGAGAGTGGGGAGGTATAGTGGAGGGAGGAGGGGCGGAGTGGAGTGGGGGGGGAGGAGGGGGAGGGGCTGAAAGGGGGTTGCACAATAAAAGAGGGGGGCCTGGTTCACTCTAACCAGCTCTCTCTAAATCAGAGCAGGATTAAGATACGAGAGAGAGCTGGATGATGAGGGAAGGTGTGTGTGTGTGTGTGTGTGTGTGTGTGTGTGTGTGTGTGTGTGTGTGTGTGTGTGTGTGTGTGTGTGTGTGTGTGGCGGGATGGGAGAGCTGTGAAAAGGCTCTTAACCCCATCAGAGTGCTCCATAATTGGGGGTTAGGCAGAAATACACAAAACCCCTATCCATCACAGGTAGAGACGAACTGACCTCCAAAGGTCGCCATGACAGCCTGTACAATAGGATTTCTTAGTTGTTGTCCGACAGCAACTAAGCAAACCTATAGTTGCAGGCACTAAAAGTTCAGTTGTGCCATAGTTTTTAAAGAGCAATTGCCATAATGAGTGTGCAGAACAGTGTTTTAAAGTCTAAACGTTTTAGTGCCCCCAACTCCAGCCAGCCACACTGCCTTTATAGACCAAGTGAATAACTATACAAGCCAAAGTGTCTCGCTGTCTCAACTCCAGCCAGCCACACTGCCTTTATAGACCAAGTGAATAACTATACAAGCCAAAGTGTCTCGCTGTCTCAACTCCAGCCAGCCACACTGCCTTTATAGACCAAGTGAATAACTATACAAGCCAAAGTGTCTCGCTGTCTCAACTCCAGCCAGCCACACTGCCTTTATAGACCAAGTGAATAACTATACAAGCCAAAGTGTCTCGCTGTCTCAACTCCAGCCAGCCACACTGCCTTTATAGACCAAGTGAATAACTATACAAGCCAAAGTGTCTCGCTGTCTCAACTCCAGCCAGCCACACTGCCTTTATAGACCAAGTGAATAACTATACAAGCCAAAGTGTCTCGCTGTCTCAACTCCATCCAGCCACACTGCCTTTATAGACCAAGTGAATAACTATACAAGCCAAAGTGTCTCAACTCCATCCAGTAAAAAACCCTAGACACCTTTGATAGCGGTGTGAGAAGCATTTTCATAATACAAGTATGACCCATGGCCCGACTGCCCTGGCCGAGCCAAACAAAGTGTCCCCGACGCAACCCTAGCCCGGCACAAGAGGGTCAGTCTGTGTGTGAAACGCTCACTAAGTTATCATTTCAGAGCTAACGCGACAACAATGGGGGTAAACACAAAGCAACAATGGAGTGACTGTCTTGTAAAGAAGACCATGCTGGTTTTACATGGAGGTCCCAGGTGGGGTTACAGTAGGTTAGCATGCTCTCCAAGTGGGCTATTGTTGCTAACTCTTGCTACTGCCTGCCTACCCACGTACAAAAGAAACCAATAAAGCTTTGTATTATCAGACATCTCATTTAATAACAGGAACACAACCAAACCAGACAAAACACTAAGATTTGGGTGGCCTCCTTTGGAAATTGTGGATAAAAACACAAAACTCTTCACTCTATGTACTCTCACATCAATAGCAGAGAGGAGAGACAGAGGAAGGCAAGATGGATGTTTAGCCTTCCTGCCACACACACACACATTAGCTAGGATGGTTTGACCTTTGTTGACCCCGTGACACTTTAACAGCCATTGACTGAGGTTAAATGGGTCTCTAGGCCACAGGTTTACGAGACACAGAAAGAGAGAGAGGGGAGAGTTTACTGTAACACCCTGGTGGGTCAATAATAGAGACCTATGGTGCAACCCTTTTTGATGCTTTGGGCTGGGTGACACCAAAAGCATTGGGAGGAATACTTCTGCAGCTGGGGTCACATGCCACACTGGTTCTCCCAAAAACATAGAAAAAGGTGAATGAATGTACTGTATGTTTGTTTAAGTAGTACATGTACCGTACCGTGCCTTTAAAGTTCCCTTTACACCCACCCGTAGCACACGTTCCAGCAGGTATATCTCACTGATCATCCCCAAAGCCAGCACCTCCTTTGGCCGCCTTTCCTTCCAGTTCTCTGCTGCCAGTGACTGGAACTAATTGCAAAAATCGCTGAAGTTGGAGACTTTTATTTCCCTCACCAACTTTAAACATCAACTATCTGAGCAGCTAACAGATCGCTGCAGCTGTACATAGTCCATCTGTAAATAGCCCACCCAATCTACCTACCTCATCCCCAAATGCATGCTTTTCAACAGTTCGCTGCCTGCACCCGCACGCCCGACTAGCATTACCACCCTGGATGGTTCCGACCTAGAATATGTGGACATCTATAAGTACCTAGGTGTCTGGCTAGACTGTAAACTCTCCTTCCAGACTCATATCAAACATCTCCAATCCAAAATCAAATCTAGAATCGGCTTTCTATTTCGCAACAAAGCCTCCTTCACTCACGCCGCCAAACTTACCCTAGTAAAACTGACTATCCTACCGATCCTCGACTTCGGCGATGTCATCTACAAAATAGCTTCCAATACTCTACTCAGCAAACTGGATGCAGTTTATCACAGTGCCATCTGTTTTGTTACTAAAGCACCTTATACCACCCACCACTGCGACCTGTATGCTCTAGTCGGCTGGCCCTCGCTACATATTCGTCGCCAGACCCACTGGCTCCAGGTCATCTACAAGTCCATGCTAGGTAAAGATCCGCCTTATCTCAGTTCACTGGTCACGATGGCAACACCCACCCGTAGCACGCGCTCCAGCAGGTGTATCTCACTGATCATACCTAAAGCCAACACCTCATTTGGCTGCCTTTCCTTCCAGTTCTCTGCTGCATGTGACTGGAACGAATTGCAAAAATCATTGAAGTTGGAGACTCTTATCTCCCTCACCAACTTTAAACATCTGCTATCTGAGCAGAACTTGTTCTCAACTAGCCTACCTGGTTAAATAAAGGTGAAATTAAAATAAAAACTAAACTATCTGTAGTTGGAATTTGGATGGACTATCCCTTTAAAATTCCACTGTTTTGCTGGGTTAGAAGGACCTGGCTTCAAGCACTATGATTCAAGTACTGATCATCATGATGATTCTAATTCCCCAAGCATGAGATAAGATAAAGGTATTTTAGTACTCTGCTAGAGTTAAAGAGTTAGCTCATAGCCAGGGGGGTCTTTCACATGAAACGCTCACTCCTCACTTTTAATTAGTCATTCAGGCAGCTGTGTGTTGGAATGATAGAGGTGATAAGAGAGAGTGAGAACTCAATCACCTACCACTGACATTTGTTTTTATATCTAGGGTGAATGAAATAATTAAATGCGATAGACTCAGACTATTTAAAATAACATTCAGTCAGTACTGGTTTAGCCATGATTTCTAGGTTTCTCTTCTCGAAGAGCGGACGTGACATTATGACAACTGGAAATGCATGACTAGCACTGATATGCACTGGTTATATGTACACAAAACCCAAAGCAGCTGAAGAATCCTGCAACGGGGATGTATAAACTGCTGGAAAAGACAATGCAAATCAAGAATCTAGAAGACAATGCAAATCTAGAAGACAATGCAGGGCTCTCCAACACTGTTCCTGGAGAGCTATCCTCCTGTAGGTTTTAACTCCAACCCTGTTCCTGGAGAGCTATCCTCCCGTAGGTTTTAACTCCAACCCTGTTTCTGGAGAGCTATCCTCCTCTAGATTTGCATTGTCTTCTAGATTCTTGATTTGCATTTTCTTTTCCAGCAGTTTATACATCCCAGTTGCGGGATTCTTCAGCTGCTTTGGGTTTTGAGTTAAAACCTACAGGAGGATAGCTCTCCAGGAACAGTGTTGGAGTGAAAACCTACCAGAAGGTAGCTCTCCAGGAACAGGGTTGGAGTTAAAACCTACAGGAGGATAGCTCTCCAGGAACAGTGTTGGAGTGAAAACCTACCAGAAGGTAGCTCTCCAGGAACAGGGTTGGAGTTAAAACCTACAGGAGGATAGCTCTCCGGGAACAGGGTTGGAGTTAAAACCTACAGGAGGATAGCTCTCCAGGAACAGTGTTTGAGTGAAAACCTACCAGAAGGTAGCTCTCCAGGAACAGGGTTGGAGAGCCCTTATGTAGATGGACTAACTATCATGACCTCTCTTCTTGAAGTTCTCTTCCATATGACTTCCCTTAGAGCCTAACTTGAGATACAGTTGAAGTCGGAAGTTTACATACATCTTAGCCACATACATTTAAACATAGTTTTCACAATTCCTGTCATTTTATCCTAGCAAAAATTCCCTGCTTTTTCAGTTCTGCCCACAATTTTTCCAAAGGATTGAGGTCAGGGCTTTGTGATGGCCACTCCAATACCTTGACTCTGTTGTCCTTAAGCCATTTTGCCACAACCTTGGAAGTATGCTTGGTGTCATTGTCCATTTGGAAGACCCATTTGCAACCAAGCTTTATCTTCCCGACTGATGTCTTGAGATGTTTCTTTAATATATCCACAAAATTATCTTTTCATGATGCCATCTATTTTGTGAAGTGCACCAGTCCTCCTGCAGCAAAGCACCCCCACAACATGAGGCTTCCACCCACGTGCTTCACGGTTGGGATGGTGTTCTTCGGCTTGCAAGCCTCCCCCTTTTTCCTCCAAACATAACGATGGTCATTATGGCCAAACAGTTCTATTTCTCCAAAAAGTATGATCTTTGTCCCCATGTGCAGTTGCAAACTGTATTCTGGCTTTTTTATGGCGGTTTTGGAGCAGTGACTTCTTCCTTGCTGAGCAGCCTTTCAGGTTATGTCGATATAGGACTCATTTTACTGTGAATATAGATAATTTTGTACCTGTTTCCTCCAGCATCTTCACAAGGTCCTTTGCTGTTGTTCTGGGATTGATTTGCACTTTTCGCATGTATGAACACCATGGGGCCACTCAGTCATCATACCACTCAGGAAGGAGAGGCGTTCTGTCTCCCAGAGATGAAGATACTTACTTCATCTCTGGGAGACAGAACGCCTCTCCTTCCTGAGTGGTATGATGACTGAGTGGCCCCATGGTGTTCATACTTGCATACTATTGTTTGTACAGATGAACGTGGTACCTTCAGGCATTTGGAAATTGCTCCCAAGGATGAACCAGACTTGTGGAGGTCTACAATTTTTTTCTGAGGTCTTGGCTGATTTCTTTTGATTTTTCCATGATGTCAAGCAAAGAGGAACTGAGTTTGAAGGTAGGCCTTGAAATACATCCACAGGTACACTGAAATGATGTCAATTAGCCTATCAGAAGCTTCTAAAGCCATGACATAATTTTCTGGAATTTTACAAGCTGTTTAAATGCACAGTCAACTTAGTGAATGTCAACTTCTCACCCCCCGGAATTGTGATACAGTGAATTATAAGTGAAATAATCTGTCTGTAAACAATTGTTGGAAAAATACCTTGTCATGCACAAAGTAGATGTCCTAACTGACTTGCCAAAACTATAGTTTGTTAACTAGACATTTGTGGAGTTGTTGAAAAATGATTTTTAATGACTCCAACCTAAGTGTATGTAAACTTCCGACTTCAACTGTAAGTGCACACACATTGGACTTAAGAGTAAATTGTTCATTAAAGTCAATGGGAGATTTGAAAAAGCATTTGACTGAAGCGCATTAGGATTCAAGCCTTAATGATCTCCTCTCTTTTATGACCCTTGATGACACGATAGGCTTAAGAGTAACAGTGAAAGTAACTGGAAACCTAACCCTATACAAGAAAGAAAACCATTAATTACAATTGAGTTACAGCTTCAGACCACGAGACAGAACGTCTAGCCTCTCCTCCCTGCAGATGTAGGCTAGGCCTAGAGACGACCATCTCCTCTCACTGACAGATGTAGGGTCTCAAATCAGCCACTTCTGTCACTGTCCTCAGCTCAGCAGGCAGATGTCAATCAAAGGCTTTGTCCTTGGTCTCCAAGGAGATGCCTGATTGCTAAAGTTGTCTTTCAGTCCCCAAGAAGGTATTTGAGAGCAGGATTCTTTTCTTAATTCACGTTGAATTGAATGTGGCCAAGTCAGCAGTATTTGCATTGGTATGTTGGGTTGCAGTGGTCCTGGTGAGCAAACACGTTTCCGAACCCCCGGCCCTGTACCTAATATAACTTAAGAGTTTAGGAACCAGGAATGAAGGGACGGCTATGACAATGATGTTTCCTTTCCCATGCCAGGCCCAAAGGAACACATTTCAAATTAACTCCTGCCTACCACCCAATGTTTCGATAATGGAGTCTAACCCAGGATATTCATAAAGCTGTTCGAATCCCGGAGCTGACAAGGTAAAAATCTGTCATTCTGCCCCTGAACAAGGCAGTTAACCCACTGTTCCTAAGCTGTCATTGAAAATAAGAATTTGTTCTTATTGACTTGCCTAGTTAAATAAAGGTCAAATCTAAAAAGCTGTCCCGACATTAAATCTAGACTAAACCGGTTTTAGTAACATGTTTTCTGTGAGGTTGCATTAGTCCCATCCATTGAGTCAATCTATTTCGGGACAATATAGAGTTGAACAAACTCAAAATGTAAAGTTATCAGCATTTTGAGAGGTAATGACAGAGCAATCGCCTAAGCAACAGGCACTCACCCACACGTTAACTTAACACATCTGCTCTTTCACACCTTGGCCCCAGTCAGGCATTTGTCTGCTCATTTACAAGCATTAGGAGACCCATTAGAAGCCAATTCACATTGACACAAAGCTCTCCTCCTGGTTTATGACACAGTAAACAAAACTTCCAGCCCTGCTGCTGCTTAGAGGGCTGGTCTAGGCTGGGGGCTAGAGAATCACTGAAGCCTCCAATCTCAGATGAGAGACTTTTCCATTCATTACGATAGACCATGACAGTTAGGGCTTGTGCTTTATCGCATGGCATTATTCTGTAGAAATAAAGAAAACGGAGATAGATAAAACACATGTAGGCCTATAGAACTGTCAGAAATACTGCTTCAGTTTTAAATAACAAGGAAACATCCACATAAATACCGCTGTATATGTCCATGTCTGTCAATGCTCTTGAAATATTCTCAACATGTCTCGGAAGTACAAAGAATGTGGGTTATTCCCAACTGGGTGAGGTAGTAGTATAATCGTTTATGTAGTAAAACATTAACACCATTCTGACATGTCTTTATCTACAAGCATGATCAGGAAGTTAAATGTCAGTGCGTTAGAGTACTGGGCTAATGAAAACAGGCCGACAATAACTGATACCGAGGCACTGGCAACAGCAAAAGCATGTGGGCTATTGACAAGTAGCAAAACAAGAAGTGCCATGACACACAGACCAAGGCACATGAGGCTTTCAGCATGTTTAAAGCCACAGTGTAACATTTCCTGTAAATTCATAGGATGTTGAGGTTAGTACAACTCTATATCGTATAATAACAACAAAAAACAATGTTTATGGCTTTGTTGTCGTAGAATTTGAAGAATGACGTAGCTATAAAAAAGAAATAGTGACGTTGCTCTATGAAATGTCCTTGAATAGGTACGGGATATCACCATCGTTTACGTTTGTTTTGGTGGCCACCTCTTTGATGGCAGGCACATGGGAAATTCCATTTTTCACTTTAAAAATGTATGCCAAACAAAAAACATTGATTTCAAAGTTTAACAAACCATACAACTCTTGGACTGCTCTGAACAATTTAGGCTGTACAGAAAATGTCAGAATTAGGGTCAAATCTCCCTCGGTTTTTATTGCAACCACATTTTCCAAAATCTCTTAAAATAACGACTACGAATTAAGATTCAAAGGCGCCTGCAGAAATAATTGGGTGTCAGCTATGACACAACACCTCGAATTTGACACATTTATTTTGGATATTGAACGACAGTAGGTGAAGTGAATTTACATCCTCTAACATAACGGAATTGTAACATGGGTCCCTGATCTGTACTATACTGAAGTGAATAATTATGAATGTCCTTCTCTACATGGTGATGTATCCTTGGATAGGTACACAAAGTCATATGCTACATGCTTTTGGTTGTTGTTTTGCATATTTGGGTTTTATTCTACACACGGGCTGTCATTGGAATGAGCTCCACCACCAAACAAGACCACATTTGGTTGGTCACAAGATTGGATATCACTGTAGAGTTCAGTACAGTAAATTACACATGTTTAGTACATTACAGTAGAGTACAGTGCAAAACAGCACATTACACTGTACTCCACTATAGTGTGCTCTACTGTACTCTACTTTTCTAGTGTACTGTTCTGTATATAGCTACACGACATGACCAAAAGTATGTGGACACCTGCTTGTCGAACATCTCATTCCAAAATCATGGGCATTAATATGGAGTTGGTCCACCCTTTGCTGCTATAACAGCCTCCACTCTTCTGGGAAGGCTTTCCACTAGATGTTGGAACATTGCTGCTGTAACAGCCTCCACTCTTCTGGGAAGGCTTTCCACTAGATGTTGGAACATTGCTGCGGGGACTTCCATTCAGCCACAAGACCATTAGTGAGATCGGCACTGATGTTGGGCAATTAGGCATGGCCCTGCGTTCCAATTCATCCCAAAGGTGTTCGATGGGGTTGAGGTCAGTGCTCTGTGCAGGCCAGTCAAGTTCTTCCACATCGATCTCGACAAACCATTTCTGTATGGACCTTAATTTGAGCACATGTCATGCTGAAACAGGAAAGAGCCTTCCCCAAACTGTTGCCACAAAGTTGGAAGCACAGAATCGTCAAGAATGTCATTGTATGCTGTAGCATTAAGATTTCCCTTCACTGGAACAAAGAGGCCTAGCCCGAACCATGAAAAACAGCCCCAGATCATTATTCCTCCTCCACCAAACTTTACAGTTGGCACTATGCATTGGGGTAGGTAGCGTTCTCCTGGGATCCGCCAAACCCTAATTCGTCCGTCGGACTGCCAGATGGTAAAGCGTGATTCATCACTCCAGAGAACGTGTTTCCACTGCTCCAGAGTCCAATGGCGGCGAGCTTTACACCACACCAGCCGACGCTTGGCATTGCGCATGGTGATCTTAGGCTTGTGTGCGGCTGCTCAGCCATGAAAACCCTTTTCTTGGAGCTCCCGACGAAAAGTTATTGTGCTGACGATGCTTCCAGAAGCAGTTTTCTTTATTTGACTATTTTCTACATTGTAGAATAATTGAAACTATGAAATAACACTTATGGAATCATGTAGTAACCAAAGTGTTAAACAAATCAAAATATATTATATATTTGAGATTCTTCAAAGTAGTCACCCTTTGCCTTGATGACAGTTTTGCACTTTCTTGGCATTCTCTCAACCAGCTTCATGAGATAGTCACCTGGTATGCATTTCAATTAACAGGTGTGCCTTGTTAAATGTTAATTTGTGGAATTTCTTTCCTTCTTAATGTGTTTGAGCCAATCAGTTGTGTTGTGACAAGGGGGTGGTATACAGAAGAAAGCCCTATTTGGTAACAGACCAAGTCCATATTATGGCAAGAACAGCTCAAATAAGCAAAGAGAAACGACAGTCCATCATTACTTTAAGACATGAAAGTCAATCAATCTGGAAAATTTCAATTTCAAAATGTCAAGTTTCTTGAAGTGCAGACGCAAAAACCATCAGGCCTAAGATGAAACTGACTCTCATGAGGACCGCCACAGGAAAGGAAGACCCAGAGTTTCCTCTGCTGCAGAGGATAAGTTCATTAGAGTTACCAGCCTCCGAAATTGCAGCCCAAATAAATGCTTCACAGAGTTCAAGTAACAGACACATCTCAACATCAACTCTTCAGAGGAGACTGCGTGAATCAGGCCTTCATGGTTGAACTGCTGCAAAGAAACCACTACTAAAGGACAACAATAAGAAGAAGACACTTGTTTGGCCCAAGAAACACAAGCAATGGACATTAGACGAGTGGAAATATGTCCTTTGGTATGATGAGTCCAAATTTTAGATTTTTGGTTCCAACCGCCGTGTCTTTGTGAGACACAGAGTAGGTGAACAGATGATTGCCGCATGTGTGGTTCCCACAATGAAGCATGGAGGAGGTGTGATGGTTCTTTGCTGGTGACTCTATCAGTGATTTATTTAGAATTCAAGACACACTTAACCAGCATGGCTACCACAGCATTCTGCAGCGATACGCCATCCCATCTGGTTTGCACTTAGTGGGACTAAAATTTGTTTTTCAACAGGACAAGGACCCAACACACCTCCAGGCTATTTGACCAAGAATTAGAGTGATGGAGTGCTGCATTATATAGTCATATAACCTGGCCTCCACAATCACCCGGCCTCAACCCAATTGAGATGGTTTTTGATGAGTTGGACCGCAGAGTGAAGGAAAAGCAGCCAACAAGTGCTCAGCATATGTGGGAACTCTTTCAAGATTGTTGGAAAAGCATTCCAGGTGAAGCTGGTTGAGAGAATTCCAAGAGTGTACAAAGCTGTCATCAAGGCAAAGGGTGGCTACTTTGAAGAATCTAAAGTCTAAAATAGGGGAGAAGGGCCTTGGTAAGGAAGGTGACCAATAACTCAATGGTCACTTTAACAGAGCTCTAAAGTTCCTCTGTGAAGATGGGAGAAGCTTTCCAAAGGACATCTCTGCAACACTCCACCAATCAGGCCGTTATGGTAGAGTGGCCAGACAGAAGCCACTCCTCAATAAAAGGCACATGACAACTGGCTTGGAGTTTGCCAAAAGGCACCTAAAGACTCTCAGTCTGATGAAACATAGATTGAACTCTTTGGCCTGGATGCCAAGCACCACGTCTGGAGAAAACCTGGCACCATCCCTACGATGAAGCATGGTCGTGGCATTATCATGCTGTGGGGACATTTTTCAGCAGCACGGACTGGGAGACCTGTCAGGATTGAGGGAGAGAATGGAGCAAAGTACAGAGAGAGCCTTGATGAAAACCTGCTCCAGAGTGCTCAGACTGGGGTGAAGGTTCACCTTCCAAGAGGACCATGACTCTAAGCATACATTCAAGAAAACGCATTACTGGCTTCAGGACAATTCTCTGAATGTCCTTGAGGTGCCCAGCCAGAGCCCGGACTTGAACCCAATCAAACATCTCTGGAGTGACCTGAAAATAGCTGTGCAGCAACGTTCCCCATCCAACATGAGCTTGAGAGGATCTGCAGAGAAGAATGGGAACAACTACACAAATACAGGATGTGCCAAGCTTCATAGCGTCATACCCAAGAAGACGCAATGCTGTAATCGCAGTCAAAGGTGCTTCAACAAAGTGCTGAGGAAAGGGTCTGAATACTTATGTAAATGATTTATTTTCGTTCTTTATTTGTAAAGAAATTAGCAAACATTTCTAAAAACCTGTTTTTGCTTTGTCATTATGGGGTGTTGTGTGTAAATTGATGAGGGGGAAAAAACGATGTAATCAATTTTAGAATAAGACTGTAACATAACAAAATGTGGAAACAGTCTGAATACTTCCCGAAGGCACTGTGTGTGTGTATTAAAGTATATATATATATACTTCCCAAAAGGTACTGTGTGTGTATTAAAGTATATATATATATATAAAAACGATGTAATCAATTTTAGAATAAGACTGTATATATATATATATATATGCCTTCATTTCTCAAATAAAATATATTCTTCGTTTTCACTTGACACCCAATTGGACATGGTCCTATGAACATCCCATGTTGGTGCTCATGGGTCCTTGTAGATTGAAATGCCTTCATCTTACTGCGTGCCTTTAAAAGCGTACGTTTTTTTTATTTGAAGCAAACACATGCACCGCAGGTTGTAACACGCCAAATGGGGCCCATAGACTACAAAACAAGTAGTAAAAACTACAACCAATAACAATCCGCACTGCACTCTGCAAATCTGAAACATAGTAGCCTAGCCCAAAATACTTTCTGTGCAGATGAGCGCGACTTTATCACCTGACCACCACCACCCAATATGGATTTTCTCAATGTATCGCCCTCACTTGTTCTAGCTAAAAACAACTAGTTTACGGCATGTATTACACCAAGTATAGACTACAATGGT
The DNA here is from genome assembly GCF_002021735.2 of Oncorhynchus kisutch. Lineage (NCBI taxonomy): Eukaryota > Metazoa > Chordata > Actinopteri > Salmoniformes > Salmonidae > Oncorhynchus > Oncorhynchus kisutch. The sequence continues at coordinate 12,869,532 of NC_034185.2, read as the reverse complement.
AAAACAAACGCAGCATCAATTAGACTGGGGTAAGCATGCTTTCCCAACCTGAAAACTCAGAGGAACTTTTGGTGAAGTTGCAGAAGACCGTCAGACACGTTATTCCCAACACGAGCGCGTAATTGATGGCTGAGAGAGGCACATCTGGGAAGAACATCCTTGAAACAGCGAGACGTTTTGGAGTTACTTCTCCTCCACGTTCTGAAGGTCCAGGGTTGCTTTGGAATTTAGGTTCTGCGTGGCAAGCATCAATACATGCTCGGTCCCAATGTTGGTGCTCCGAATCACCTCATCATTCCTCGGAGGAGAGAAGGAACGAGAGCTCGAGCCAAGCAGCAATTCACTTGGAAACTTAGATTTCCGACTGCGTGTGGAAGTGGCTGGCTGGCCCACCTGTAGGAGCGGTATCCGCATGGTCTCAAAGCCCGCGCTTCAGTGGCGCTGCATCAGTAAAGTCTCTGGGTGGACGGTCACTATATACAAGCGATTATAACCATTTTTGTATCCATTCAGAAATATAATATAAATAACTTTATTTCTTCCCAGAGAAAACTTCGGTTCTGTCATTCGGATTAGAATTTTTTTTAAATAAACAAAAATACCACAATTCAAAGATGACAGGTAGAAAATCAGATGCATTCAACAAGATAAATGCAAAGTAATTAGAAAAAATGTACATCAGTAAATGTATGGAATTGAAAACAATTTTAAAATGTTCAGTTCTATGCACTCTTCGCATAGAACTGAGATTGTCACAGAATGTCACCAGCCTGCTTGTGCAGTGGCGATTTTAGCATGTAAATCTTGGTGGTGCAAAAAACTGCATGTCAGCAAAGCCACTACACAACACAGCACTAACCAATACATTAATTGCAATATAACGGTGACAAATGCTGCCCACAAACTGTTAGGGCCTATGTAAAACTGTCCCAACAGCAGTCCCAAAACCTTACCACTGATACACCTGCCTATCAGCAGTGGCAGTGAAACAGTTCATTCAGCCTTATTTACTGCCTTTTTAAAAAGCATGGCTGATATGGCTGACCTGCTTAAACAAATGGGGTTTCTAATGACAATTGAGATATACAAACTATGGTATAAGGGGACGACAAGCGTGTAAGAGGCAATCCGTAATTTCAATGAGACATTCATGAGCGAGCGAGGATGGACGTAGTCAATATAACTATTTGTTTAGCACTTTTGAAATGTACAGTGACAGAATTCAGAACATGGGCCGTTCTTACAGTGTGCTTCCTGTACACCAAGTCAGAATGGTAGGATACATACAGGGGGCATAAAAGCAGACAATGAAAGCTCTTACAATATTCAATGATTACATTTCTCTTAAGCAGGTTATAGGCTACATGTGCACCACCGAGTCAGAACAGTAGGAAAACTTAAGAGGGGTAAAAATACCAAATTATTAGGGTGAGGCACATGGGCTACTAACAGTTTACTACACAACATACACAATATTACTTTCTTAGCTACAGTATATATATCTCCCTGGCATATTACATAATTTATGCAGCAGCATACAAGACCTTTTTGGACTCACCTTGTTGTGCTGTGCTCACTTGAACAGGAAAGTGGCGTGGCGGTCCTTCGTGGGCAAATTCTGTCATCAAAATCTGTCATTCTCTGGATTTATGATGCTTTCAAAACAACTGGGAACAAGATCGAATTATGAAGACGTCATTGATCTTCAGGTCGTAGCTCTAGAAAGAGGCCGGATTTACAATTCAGAGTTGGATGACCTTTCAAAACTAATTTTCCCAGTCGGAGCTCATTTATTCCTGACTTCCCAGTTGTATTGAACTCACTGAAGTCAAGTTTTCGCAGTTCGGAGAGAGTACGGCCCAAATCATGCTTCATTAACAGTGTGGCCAATTTTGAATGTTTATCATTTTAAAACTTGGAAAATAGCCACTTGGGGCGGCAGGTAGCCTAGTGGTTAGAGCGTTGGGCCAGTAATTTTATCTGTGGCCAATGACTTTGAGCCTTCTCGGATGGGCACTTCTAATCTAACTCTATGGCAGCACCCAAGGGGCTAGAATTTTCTAGCTCTGCCCTTAGACTTGATAGTAACATATTATCCCCATGAGTGACTGAACACTGAGCCAATCACGGTGCAACGCTCCATATTTTCTACTGGCTTGCCCCACCACCACAGAAAGCACTGAGCTAGGCTTAAACAACTGCATTTTGGAGCTGCCTTACTCAAGAAAACAAAAGATAGGTCATGTTTGTATGTGGCTTTATTAACTCAATGACATTCACTACCGTTCAAAAGTTTGGGGTCACTTCATTAAAGTGTACCCACAAAACACCAATCTCAAGTGAGAGGCGACTCCGGGATGCTGGCCTTCTAGGCAGATTTCCTCTGTCCAGTGTCTGTGTTCTTTTGCCAATCTTAATCTTTTATTGGCCAGTCTGAGTTATGGCTTTTTCTTTGCAACTGCCTAGAAGGCCAGCCCCCGGAGTCGCCTCTTCACTGTTGAAGTTGAGACTGATGTTTTGCGGGTGTTATTTAATGGAGCTGCCAGTTGAGGACTTGTTTGACATCTGTTTCTCAAACTAGACACTCTAAAGTACTTGTCCTCTTGCTCCGTTGTGCACCGGGGCCTCCCACTCCTCTTTCTATTCTGGTTAGAGCCAGTTGTTCTGTGAAGGGAACAGTACACAGTATCTTCAGTTTCTTGGCAATTTCTCGCATGGAATAGCCTTCATTTCTCAGAACAAGAGTAAACTGACGAGTTTCAGAAGAAAGTTATTTGTTTCTGGCCATTTGGAGCCTGTAATCGAACCCACAAATGCTGGAACTCCAGATACTCAACAAGTTTAAAGAAGGCCAGTTTTATTGCTTCTTTAATCAGAACAACATTTTTAAGCTGTGCTAAAATAATAACAAAAGGGTTTTCTAACGATCAATTAGCATTTTAAAATGATCAACTTGGATTAGCTAACACAACGTGCCATTGAAACACAGGAGAGTGATGGTTGCTGATAATGGGCCTCTGTATGCCTATGTAGATATTCCATAAAAAAAATCTGCTGTGTCCAGCTACAATAGTCATTTACAATATTAACAATGTCTACACTGTATTTTTGATCAATTTGATGTTATTTTAATGGATACAATTTTTGCTTTCCTTTCAAAAACAAGGACATTTCTAAGTAAGCCCAAACCTTGGAATGGTAGTGTATATATATATTTTTTACATTGTTTGCAAACAATGGGGCTCAAATTGGGGCTCAAAAAAGTTGGGCCCAGAATGACGGGTCGCCACTGTGTTTGTGAGAAGGATGCCTCTGGGCCCGCGTTTCCCAAACTCGGTCCTGGGGACCCCAAAGGGTGCCGGTGCACATTTTGTTTTTTGCCCAAGTATTACACAAATTATTTAAATAATGGAGCCATTATCAAGAATGTATTATTTGATTCAGTGTCAGGGGGGGAAAAAACAACTAAATGTGTACCTCTTGGGGTCCACAGGACCAGGTTTGGGAAACCCTGGCCAAGAGGCATGGTTTAAACATGGCACTGGCTGATCCTCTTTAATTGCTACATTGATGGAATCTCTCAGAACCTAGTTGGAAATGTTCCCTGGTTCGCATTGGGGTTTGGACGCAGGGTGGGAATAGTGTAGCATCTGTATGGCAAGGTATACTGCCTGTACCAAGAGGCCCAGGCTTTTATGTCACAGATGGTAGTGTAGGGCACACTACTCACACTGTAACCACAGGGCAGTGGTTCAAGCTCTCCTTCAGTGGATCCTCCTCATTGCTAAAGCACAGTAGGTTATATCTTCGGCATTAGAATCAACTGAAATTATTATGACTGATTGAAATGCTGAAATGATTCAACACCACCATCCTCCTCTTCCTCCGTCTCCTCCTCCTTGTCATTTTTACCGGTGGCTCTTTGATGTAGCCTATGTCTTTAATGACATCGTGTGGAAGAAAGGATGATGTGCATGTTGCGTCTCTTGAGACACATCCCTTTTCGGCTTCCGTAACAATTCACATGTGACAGCGAAGGTCAGCTTCCAATATGGCTGCTTGCACAAGAAGGCTTGACAAAGTTATGTTTTCAATAAGGCTGTTACGGAATATACAACAGAAAAATGAACGTAAGTCACATGGAATTATAAAATAAGTATATCTCGAAGGGTTGCTAGCAATGCGTTGGGTATTCCTTAGCAAGATTTAGCCCCAAATGCCCTAAACGTTGCTAGCTAGCCAGCTAGCTAGTCACTGTGTAACAAAATTACATTGGTGTTAGCTAGCTAGCTGCTGTTCTAGTGCGACATTGCTATTAAAAGGTTTAATATTATGAACAGACGGAGTCTTTTGTTTCCTCCTTAGGTTTCTTGTCCACGTCTATGCGTCGTCTCGACGAGGGGAGTGACGGTGGCAAGCCAACAAAATTCACCCCTCCACCAAAACCTGTCATAATTGACAAAACACAATCCGAGGCTTCACTGCGAAAGTAAGAGCATTCTAGCTAACAAGCTGTGTTCATAACACTGAACACATGGTGATGTGATGCTAACCTGGTCCTATAGTTGTTCTTGCCACCTCAATTTCTGTCATTGTCAAACATTGGCATGATAACACAAACTACAATGTGATTTATAGTTAGGTTCCTTTTGTAATTCCTCCTATTTTATCAGAAATTATGCAACATGATATCATTCCATTCCTGTTTTGATTCTGTTTTTGAATACAGGTTCCTGAGTCCAGAATTCATCCCTCCCCGACAGAGAATAAACCCACTGAAGTTCGCCATTGAGCGCAAAGACATGATCCAGAGGAGGAAAGTGCTCAACATTCCGGAGTTTTATGTTGGTAAGAGACCTTTTGAGACAGTTGGTTTATAAATGAGACTTCAATACACACCATCCCATCTTGGCTACTAGCTAGCTCTCTCAAACTCTAGGTGGCAATCTGCCTTCTCCCTACAGTTCTCAGCCATTCACAATCCCCACGCTTGTGTTACGGCTTTGAAGACAAACACCCTTTCTCTTTCATCAGCAAGAAAGAATCCTTTAAATAAAAAAGATGCACTTTCTGTAGCATTTACAGATCCATACAGACAGAGCCTCCATCCTACTAAACTACACTGTAGCAGTTACAGATCCATACAGCTGTAGAGCCTTCATCCTACTAAACTGCACTATAGCAGTTACAGATCCATACAGCTAGAGCCTCCATCCTACTAAACTACACTGTAGCAGTTACAGATCCATACAGCTGTAGAGCCTTCATCCTACTAAACTACACTGTAGAAGTTACAGATCCATACAGCTAGAGCCTCCATCCTACTAAACTACACTGTAGAAGTTACAGATCCATACAGCTAGAGCCTCCATCCTACTAAACTACACTATAGCAGTTACAGACCCATACAGCTATGGGTGACACCATCTGACAAAACTGTATGTCTGCTACTCTTCCCCAGTGACTCTTACACGCAGGTATTCGGACTGTGCTAGGTAGCTAATTAACACAGAGGGTCCCCTTTTGTCCTGTGTCTGCTTTCCATAAACGAGCTTTGTAACATGGCGATATGGCCGTGTGGGAACACTGAGGTCCGTACGCTTCCAATACCGTACCGCAAGCAGCGTATGTTATTTTATTGGATTGCTAATGTTACAGGCTTCACTCTGCTGCTTAACTGAAGGGCTTCCTTGCTCACAGCATCCTTACCAGTTCTTAATCTGGCACCCATCACACATGCTGAGCTGCCAATGTGGCCATTAGCAGTGTTGTGGGAGGAATTTAAAACGCTTTCCCTGCTTCACGGCCAGGTGGACTGGGAGGGAGAGAAAGAGAGCATAATTCACAATTCAATTCACACAGGACACCAGATAAGACAGGAGAAATACTCCAGATATAACAGACTGACCCTAGCCCCCCGACACATAAAGTACTGCAGCATAAATACTGGAGGCTGAGACAGGAGGGGTCGGGAGACACTGGCCCCATCCGATGAAACCCCCGGACAGTTCCAACCAGGCAGGATATAACCCCACCCACTTTGCCAAAGCACAGCCCCCACACCACTAGAGGGATATCTTCAACCACCAACTTACCATCCTGACATCAGGAATTAATCTCTTCATTTCCCAACAACATAATAAATAAATAAAAACAACTCCTACCACCCCTCGTGACATAATAAAAACACTGAGCTTTGTTTAATCATTTAATTATCAGTGGATTTGAAGATATATTTTTCAGTAAGTCTTTATTGGGACATAAACATCAGGTGCTAAACTAAGTATGGACAGAATAAAACAATTATTAAATATATTTTTAAAATAACAAAAACATTGATGGAAATATGAATACCAGCATACTATAAATATTACTTTGAATACATCAATTAGGCTTAACACCGTCGCAGTATCAGGGGCATGTTGCATCCAGTTTGGTAGCACATCCCCTTCAAGCCACAGCCAATGTATCCCCTTCAAGCCACAGCCAATGTATCCCCTTCAAGCCACAGCCAATGTATCCCCCTACAAGCCACAGCCAATGTATCCCCTACAAGCCACAGCCAATGTATCCCCTACAAGCCACAGCCAATGTATCCCCTTCAAGCCACAGCCAATGTATCCCCTTACAAGCCACAGCCAATGTATCCCCCTACAAGCCACATCCAATGTATCCCCCTACAAGCCACAGCCAATGTATCCCCTTACAAGCCACAGCCAATGTATCCCCCTACAAGCCACAGCCAATGTATCCCCTACAAGCCACAGCCAATGTATCCCCTACAAGCCACAGCCAATGTATCCCCTTCAAGCCACAGCCAATGTATCCCCTTACAAGCCACAGCCAATGTATCCCCCTACAAGCCACATCCAATGTATCCCCCTACAAGCCACAGCCAATGTATCCCCTTCAAGCCACAGCCAATGTATCCCCTACAAGCCACAGCCAATGTATCCCCCTTCAAGCCACAGCCAATGTATCCCCTACAAGCCACAGCCAATGTATCCTCTACAAGCCACAGCCAATGTATCCCCCTACAAGCCACAGCCAATGTATCCCCTTACAAGCCACAGCCAATGTATCCCCTTACAAGCCACATCCAATGTATCCCCCTACAAGCCACAGCCAATGTATCCCCTTACAAGCCACAGCCAATGTATCCCCTACAAGCCACAGCCAATGTATCCCCCTACAAGCCACAGCCAATGTATCCCCTTCAAGCCACAGCCAATGTATCCCCCTACAAGCCACAGCCAATGTATCCCCTACAAGCCACAGCCAATGTATCCCCTACAAGCCACAGCCAATGTATCCCCTACAAGCCACAGCCAATGTATCCCCTTCAAGCCACAGCCAATGTATCCCCTTACAAGCCACATCCAATGTATCCCCCTACAAGCCACATCCAATGTATCCCCCTACAAGCCACAGCCAATGTATCCCCTTACAAGCCACAGCCAATGTATCCCCCTACAAGCCACAGCCAATGTATCCCCTACAAGCCACAGCCAATGTATCCCCTTCAAGCCACAGCCAATGTATCCCCTACAAGCCACAGCCAATGTATCCCCCTTCAAGCCACAGCCAATGTATCCCCTACAAGCCACAGCCAATGTATCCTCTACAAGCCACAGCCAATGTATCCCCCTACAAGCCACAGCCAATGTATCCCCTTACAAGCCACAGCCAATGTATCCCCTTACAAGCCACATCCAATGTATCCCCCTACAAGCCACAGCCAATGTATCCCCTTACAAGCCACAGCCAATGTATCCCCCTACAAGCCACAGCCAATGTATCCCCTACAAGCCACAGCCAATGTATCCCCTACAAGCCACAGCCAATGTATCCCCTACAAGCCACAGCCAATGTATCCCCCTACAGTGGTTGCTCCACTAAAATGTTTGTGATTATGCTGCGGGACTTAGAGGTCATTTGTGGTTTAGTACTGTACCCTGTGTCACCACTTCATTTCTCCAGACCAGCACAAGGGGGAGTTAAAGCACTGATTATGCTTTTGGGTCCTACTGTGTCTGTGACAATGAATGGGTGACATAAACCTAAATAGAAACTAAACGTTATTTGAAAACGAAATCTCCGAAATGTTATTTTTTTTAAACAAAGCGAATATTATTAATTTAGAATTATATAATATCCCCTTGGGTATTCTCACATATATATTATTAACCCTCTTATTAGCAGGACAATTATACATTGGTCATGGCTCCTGAGTGGTGCACAATCGGATTGCCTTGCAGTTCCAGGTTCCACTAAAAGCAGGATTCAAGGCAGGGGGCACGGGATGGGCTGCAGAGCCGTGCACAGAAGACAGACCTAGCCCATGGGGGAGGGAGGGGGGGGTGGACAGGTTATATGGAGGGTCGTCCATTGACATTATTTTCTGGCACATTGGACATTCCTGAGTGCCCTTCTGTTTCCAGAATTCTTATAGATGAACTTTGCAGACGCTGTGTGTACACAGGACTAGAGGTCGACCTCTACACAGGACAGCAGAGATCCTCCTCAGGAAGGAAATGTTTAGAGGTCATTGTTTCACCACCGTCTCTCCTTTAATGGGTTCGCAAATTACGGTTTACTTTAACTTTTGAAAATGTGAGAGCAGTAGAGTCAGTTGAACTTGGATATCCCAGTTTAGAATAGGTCATGGTGTCTCTTTGTCTTCTGCTTATTTATTTCCAACAATTATAAATCCATTGAATTGGCAAATGTATTACTTAGACCAAATGCTAAGAGCACTGCTGAATATCTGTTTTGTGTTGTGAGCTTTACACCCTCCTGTTCGACGGGTGGAGTTCTGCAAATTAGGAGTCTGCATACAGGTTGTGTGTGTGTGTGTGTGTGTGTGTGTGTGTGTGTGTGTGTGTGTGTGTGTGTGTGTGTTTAAATTTTCAAATTGCAGAAAGACTGCAAGCTCTCTCTGCTATACTAGACATTTACAAAACACCAGCTCCAATGAACAATTACAATGTAATATTTACTAATATGGTAAAAACTACAAGTATTCAGAACCATTGACTTTTCCCATATCTTTTACGTTACAGCCTTATTCTAAAATTGAATCAAAATTTCCCCTCATCAATCTACACACAATACCCCATAATGACAAAACAAAAACTGTTTTTAGAAATCTTTGCAATTGTATTAAGTATATGTAACTGATATTACATTTCCATAAGTATTCAGACCCTTTAACTCAGTACTTTGTTGAAGCACCTTTGGCTGCAATTACAGCCTTGAATCTTCTTCGGTATGAAGCTTCAAGCTTGGCACACCTGTATATTGAGGAGTTTCTCCTATTCTCTGCAGATCCTCTCAAGCTCTGTCAGGTTGGATGGAGGGCGTCACTGCACAGCTTTTTTCAGGTCTCTCCACAGATGTTTGAACGGTTTCAAGTCCGGGCTCTGGCTGGGCCACTCAATGACATTCAGAGACTTGTCCTGAAGCGTTGTCTTGGCTGTGTGCTTAGGGTCATTGTCCTTTTGGAAGGTGAACCTTTGTCCCAGTCTGAGGTCCTGAGTGCTCTGGAGCAGGTTTTCATCAAGGATTTCTCTGTACTTCGCTCCGTTCATCTCTCCTTCGATCCTCACTAGTCATCCAGTCTCTGCCACTGAAAAACATTCCCACAGCATGATGCTGCCACCACCATGCTTCACTGTAGGGATGGTGCCAGGTTTCTTCCAGACGTGGTGCTTGGTATTCAGACCAAAGAGTTCAATCTTGGTTTCATCCGACCAGAGAATGTTGTTTCTCATGGTCAGAGTCCTTTAGGTGCCTTTTGGCTTCCGACTCGCCACTTTACCATAAAGGCCTGATTGGTGGAGTGCTGCAGAGATGGTTGTCCTTCTGGAAGGTTCTCCCATCTCCACAGAGGAACTCTGGAGCTCTGTCAGCATGATCATCCGGTTCTTGGTCACCTCCCTGACCAAGGCCCTTCTCCCCGATTGCTCAGTTTGGCCGGGTGGCCAGCTCTAGGAAGAGTCTTGGTGGTTCCAAACTTCTTCCATTTAAGAATGATGGAGGCCACTGTGTTCTTGGGGACTTTCAATGCGGTAGGAATGTTTTGGTACCCTTCCCCAGATCTGTGCCTCGACACAGTCCTGTCTCAGAGCTCTAAGGACAATTCCTTCAACCTCATGGCTTGGTTTTTGCTCTGATATGCACTGTCAACTGTGGGACCTTATATAGACAGATGTGTGCCTTTCCAAATCATGTCCAATCAATTGAATTTACCACAGGTAGACTCCAAGTTGTAGGAACATTGCAAGGATGATAAGTGGAAACAGGATGCACCTGAGCTCAATTTCAAGTCTCATAGCAAAGGGTCTGAATGCTTATGTATATAAGCTATTTCTGTCATTTATTTTTTTATAAATGTACATAAAATTCTAAATACCGGTTTTCGCTTTGTCATTATGGGATATTGTGTGTAGATTTGAGGAAAAACATTTAAATACATTATAGAATAAGGCTGTAACGTAACAAAATGTGGAAAAGGGTAAGGGGTCTGAATAGCTTCCTAATGCACTGTATTGTATATCTCATCACATGATGAGGAGCGATACTGACCTTTATCTTTTTAAAGCTGTTATCAAATGAATGTGCTGATTTTGACCGACTTAAATTAGTCGTTGTGTTTTGCAGGGAGTGTCTTAGCTGTGACCATGGCGGACCCTCATGCCAGCGGCAAAACCAACCGCTTTATGGGCATCTGCATCCAGAGAGGTGGCCATGGACTGGGAGCCACATTTGTCCTTAGGAATATCATCGACGGCCAAGGTGGGGATAGTCATGAAGTACACAACAGTTCTCATGTGAAGAGAGTGTGTGTGCCGCCAAGGCTCTTCTGGAGGTTAAATCAGTGGCATAGAAGGTTCTATTGTTTCCTGGATAAATATCTCCGTTGGATGAGTCTGAAACATCAGTTGTGAAGCGTAGAACCCATTGTGACACTATTCAATCTGAAGTGTAGAACCTCAGTTTCCATTGGTTTAGTGTGGTCGTGTATTTCTCCAAAATGTTGTGCTCAAATTTGTTGTTCCTGTTAGTGATCATTTCTCCTTTCCAAAATAATCCATCCACCTGACAGGTGTGGCATATTAAGAACAGCACGGTCATTACACAGGTGTACCTTGTGCTGGGGACAAAAGGCCACTGTAAAATGGGCAGTGTTGTCACACAACACAATGCCGCAGATGTCTCAAGTTTTGTTGGAGTGTGCAATTGGCGTGCTGACTGCAGGAAGGTCCACCAGAGCTGTTGCCAGAAAATGTAATGTTAATTTCTTTACCGTAAGCTGTCTCCAACGTCGTTTTAGAGAATTTGGCAGTACGTCCAACCAGCCTCACAACCACCGACCACGTAACCACACCAGCCCAGGACCTCCACATCCGTTTCTTCACCTCCGGGATTGTCTGAGACCAGCCACCCGGACAGATGAAACTGGGTTTGCACAACCAAAGAATTTCTGCACAAGCTGTTAGACAGTCTCAGGGAAGCTCATCTGCGTGCTCTTCGTCCTCACCAGGGTCTTGACCTGACTGCAGTTCATTGTTGTAACCGGCTTCAGTGGGAAAATGCTCACCTATGATGGCGACTGGCACGTTGGAGAAGTGTGCTCTTCATGGATTAATCCCGTTTTCAACTGTACCAGGCAGATGGCAGACAGCGTGTATGGTGTTGTGTTGGCGAGCAGTTTGCTGAAGTCAACGTTGTGAACAGAGTGCCCTGTGGTGGTGGGGTTATGTTATGGGTAGGCTTAAACTATGGACAACAACACACTTGTATTTTATTGATTGCAGTTTGAATGCACAGAGATACCGTGACGAGATCCTGAGGCCCATTGTTGTGCCATTCATCTGCCGCCATCACTTCATGTTTCAGCATGATAATGCACAGCCTCATGTCGCAAGGATCTGTACACAATTCCTGTAAGCTGAAAATGTCCCAGTTCTTCCATGGCCTACATACTCACCAGACATGTCACCCATTGAGCTTGTTCCAGTTCCCGCCAATATCCAGCAACTTCGCACAGCCATTGAAGAGTGAGACAACATTCCACAATCGACAGCCTGATCAACTCTATGTGAAGGAGATGTTTCACGCTGCATGAGGCAAACGGTTGTCACACCAGATACTGACTGGTTTTCTGATCCATGGCCCTACCTTTTAAGGTATCTGTGACCAACAAATGCATATCTGTATTCCCCAGTCATGTGAAATCCATAGATTAGGGCCTAATGAATTTATTTCAATTAACTGATTTCCTCATATGAACTGTAACTCAGTCAAATGTTTGAAGTTGTTGCATGTTGTGTTTTATAGATTTTGTTGAGTGTAGTCAGGTGTTCTAGATTAGGATCGTAGTGAAAGCCAGCAGAGGGCCACCCCAGGACCAGGTGTGGGCAGACTTGATTTAGTGCCTGTGAACTCTGATTAAAGGCCTGGGGTGACACACACTTCCTGGAGGGCTGTCTGCTGGCTGTTGTTACTTCCTTTCAATTTGTGTCCAATTAGACCTAGACAAGCAGGTGAGGGGAGTTCCTAACTAATCAATGAGCTTAATTGATCGATCAAGTACAAACTTGCAGACTCTCGGCCCTCCAGGACGGGAATTTGACACGTGCCCTAGGCCATGATAATTATTGGCTGAGTGTATCTCTCTCTCTCCCTCAGGAGTTGAGATCTGCTATGAAATGTATAGCCCACGGCTGCAGCAGCTGGAGGTGCTGAAGCTGGAGAAAAGGCTGGACAACAATCTGATGTACCTGAGAGATGCCCTGCCCGAGTACAGCACCGTGAACTTGGACATGAAGCCTGTGCCCCACTCTGTCACCGGGGACGTGCCCGTCAATAAAGTACGTGTCTGGCTTCCACTCTCTCATGACACACAGTTATTAATCAATCAATCATATTGACCTCTGAATGAACAGCAGATATGGCTGTTAGTCAGCTCAAATCAAACATGAGTTGTTTATTCTGTTTAACAGGTTGCTGAGACACTTCATATTTAGTATGTTTCACTTAACAATTGAAGTCAGTTCTCATAACATAGAAGTGGCCTTTAAATTTTTTTAACGAACATGCAAAAAAGCCATGATTGGTACAGATTCATCACCCGAGGCCTGTCTGTACAGGGCAGTATTGGTTTGACCTGTATCTCTTCCCTCTAGACCAGAGTGCGGATGCGTCCTAAGCCGTGGTCCAAGCGCTGGGAGCGGCCCAAGTACAACGTGCAGGGCATCCGCTTCGACCTGTGTCTGTCGCCCGAGAAGCTGGAGCACGCCCAGAAGTGGGCGGAGCCCTGGCGGGAGTATGACATGCTGAAAGAGTACGACACCACGGCCCTGGAGGAGCGCTTCCTTAAGGAGGTGCAGACAGAGATGAGCAAGTCAACATGCCCCTAACCCTCTCTCAACCAGGGGTGGATAGCTCCAGTAAGAGGGTGGATAGCTCCAGTAAGAGGGTGGGTAGCTCCAGTAAGAGGGTGGGTAGCTCCAGTAAGAGGGTGGGTAGCTCCAGTAAGAGGGTGGGTAGCTCCAGTAAGAGGGTGGGTAGTTCAATAAGCGGGTGGGGAGCCCCAGTGAGCGGGTGGGTAGTTCAATGAGCGGGTGGGTAGTTCAATGAGCGGGTGGGCAGCCCCAGTGAGCGGGTGGGTAGTTCAATGAGCGGGTGGGTAGTTCAATGAGCGGGTGGGCAGCCCCAGTGAGCGGGTGGGTAGTTCAGTGAGCAGGTGGGTAGTTCAATGAGCGGGTGGGTAGTTCAATGAGAGGATGGGTAGTTCAATGAGCGGGTGGGCAGCCCCAGTGAGCGGGTGGGCAGCCCCAGTGAGCGGGTGGGTAGTTCAATGAGCGGGTGGGCAGCCCCAGTGAGCGGGTGGGTAGCCCCAGTGAGCGGGTGGGTAGTTCAATGAGCGGGTGGGTAGTTCAATGAGAGGGTGGGTAGTTCAATGAGAGGGTGGGTAGTTCAATGAGTGGGTGGGCAGCCCCAGTGAGCCGGTGGGCAGCCCCAGTGAGCGGGTGGGTAGTTCAATAAGCGGGTGGGTAGCCCCAGTGAGCGGGTGGGTAGTTCAATGAGCGGGTGGGCAGCCCCAGTGAGCGGGTGGGTAGTTCAATGAGCGGGTGGGTAGTTCAATGAGCGGGTGGGCAGCCCCAGTGAGCGGGTGGGCAGCCCCAGTGAGCGGGTGGGTAGTTCAATGAGCGGGTGGGCAGCCCCAGTGAGCGGGTGGGCAGCCCCAGTGAGCGGGTGGGTAGTTCAATGAGAGGGTGGGTAGTTCAATGAGAGGGTGGGCAGCCCCAGTGAGCGGGTGGGTAGTTCAATGAGCGGGTGGGTAGTTCAATGAGCGGGTGGGTAGTTCAATGACCGGGTGGGTAGTTCAATGAGCGGGTGGGCAGCTCCAGTGAGCGGGTGGGTAGTTCAATGAGCGGGTGGGCAGCCCCAGTGAGCGGGTGGGTAGTTCAATGAGCGGGTGGGTAGTTCAATGAGCGGGTGGGTAGTTCAATAAGCGGGTGGGTAGCCCCAGTGAGCGGGTGGGTAGTTCAATGAGCGGGTGGGCAGCTCCAGTGAGCGGGTGGGTAGTTCAATGAGCGGGTGGGCAGCTCCAGTGAGCGGGTGGGCAGCTCCAGTGAGCGGGTGGGTAGTTCAATGAGCGGGTGGGTAGTTCAATGAGAGGATGGGTAGTTCAATGAGCGGGTGGGCAGCCCCAGTGAGCGGGTGGGTAGTTCAATGAGCGGGTGGGTAGTTCAATGAGCGGGTGGGTAGTTCAATGAGCGGGTGGGTAGTTCAATAAGCGGGTGGGTAGCCCCAGTGAGCGGGTGGGTAGTTCAATGAGTGGGTGGGCAGCTCCAGTGAGCGGGTGGGTAGTTCAATGAGCGGGTGGGCAGCTCCAGTGAGCGGGTGGGTAGTTCAATGAGCGGGTGGGTAGTTTAATAAGCGGGTGGGCAGCCCCGGCAGCAGTGTGCTGGTTTTACTGTCAAATCAATACATTACGTAAAGTTGTGGAAAACAAATCTAGTTTATTCAGTCAATGAGCAATTAGTGACATGAATAGATGGATGAAGTGCCTGGGAGATGAAAAGCACCAGACAGTGCTGCCACTGAGGAACAGCCATCCCTGTTAAGCGCTTTCAACACTCGGTGGCCCTCGGTCTTCCACCCGTCTCCATGTACATGATGTCTGGTGAGAGGTGGAGAGGAACATTTAGGAGTCAATCTCCCAGGGATGATGGTGGAACCGACATAGCTGTGGTTGTATTGTATGTCTGGAAAAGCATGTTTATGCATATCAATGTGCAGTTGCAAGTATCCATTTCTAAATTAAAAAGCTGTTAAACATGTTTCCCTTGTCCTTTTAATACATGATGTATGATGTTGTAAGATACTTGAAAGGTCCCATTTTTCTAGACAAACACTTGACTGTTTTATAATGCATTGATTTCAGTTGTAACAGAGCCGAAGCACTTGAGCGTGAGAATTAGTCTGTGGTCATGTGAAGTGTGCATTAGTGCTAGTTGGACGCTGAATGGGATCTCAGAGGAACTGAGAGCTGTGCTAATTACCATTTCAATATTAATGATGACAGGAAGACCCATATTAGGACAGTCTCAGAGTTCCTGCCTGCTCTTCAGCCAATGGAACAGTGTGCCAGCCCAGAGAGAAGGCCTATGTCCAAATTCTCATAGTACGTCCTAGTTGGTATGTCTTTTGTATACGCAAAAAATAGGAAGTCAAGTCGTATGCAAAATGTATCAAATTGAGTAGGCTTTAAATTACAGGATGGCATGCTCATTTTCCTTTTCATGATAGAGTGAAAGCCAATAGCTCTCCAGGAGGATTGTTGGCCAGCCCTGCACTACCTCATCATATTCAAATAAGACACTGCTACGTTGACCTTTTTGTGTTTTAGTTAACTGTACAAAGTTACAAGGAGCTTGCAGTTTTTCCATGTTATTACCATGTTGAAACACTTTATATTGCCACTAGGGGGCACTGTGGTGCCATAACATTGAACGGAACCGTCTTTGTTGAAACTGATGGCTTTCATGAGGCATTGTATTGCTTAATGTGCACTTTTAGTATCTATTTAAATGTAGCGCAGCAGCACATAGGGGGCACATTTAAAAATTGATTCCTTTGCAAAAGAATGGCAAATATGTTCATAGCCTTGAGTAGATGTTTACATCAACTAGCTGTGGACACCTGCAGTAGTTTACTTTTCCTATAGTGAGTGGAAAAACAATGTGGTTTTGAGATGACATGTTCCATAGTGTTAGTTCCAGTTAGCACTGTAAAGTCATGCCGGTGATGTGTGTGTTTGTGTCAGTAAACACCCTTGGAGCCTGTAATGTCATGCCTGTGATCTGTGTGTGTGATTGGACTCCTCCTACACTCTGTAATTTCTCCACATTACAGGAGCGGTCTGTAATACAGGAATGCCAGATGTTTACTCAACTCATTATGGACCACACATCCTCATAAACACGCTCCCACACACAGACACATGCACACACTACACACACTGGCAGCACTCGACCATTCCTTTGTAGATGAGTTTCTATAATGGCATAAAGATGGAGGAATTCAGGTATGATGTCATTGTTTTTAGCACTACCCATTATTAAACTACGACATGGTTCATTGTGCCTATAATTCAGCAAAAAACATTTCAAATTGCCGCCGTCTTGGATCTAAAATTGGGATCATGTATACTCTGCTAATGACCATACAAGAAAGAGTAACAGCACTGTACAATACGGAGAACTTAACAAATGAGGTGTTATCTTCATCACTCTTTCATGTTCTGTCTCTCATTCTCTCCTTTTCTGTGTTCTATCTAGTCTTCCTCTCTGTCTCCATTTGTCTCTGTTTGTCTCTCTCCGTGTGAGCATGTCCCTGCCTGTGATTTCTTTCTTAAGACAAAACCCACGCGTATCTGTACATTTGTTGAACTCTCAATCTCTGTGTGTGTGTGTGTGTGTGTGTGTGTGTGTGTGTGTGTGTGTGTGTGTGTGTGTGTGTGTGTGTGTGTGTGTGTGTGTGTGTGTGTGTGTGTGTGTGTGTGTGTGTGTGTGTGTGTGTGTGTGTGTTCATGCATGCGAGAGAACTGTGCTGTGCCACAAGATATTAGGACCACCCATAGACCCATATAAATTACAGGCTTGAGTTACACCCCGCTGTGACTGTGTGTCTGTGCGTTTTTGCACGTTCCTACATGTGTGCGTGTGCGTGTGTTCTGGTACACCATAGTCCTAGGTAAATGACACACTTGAGTATCACCATATGTTCCAGTGAAATAACATGACTGCCTGCTGCTTCTCCCTCCCACTGTCCCCTCGGGCCAGACTGGAGCTCCTGCTGCTCCTCCCTCCCACTGTCCCCTCGGGCCAGACTGGAGCTCCTGCTGCTCCTCCATCCCACTGTCCCCTCGGGCCAGACTGGAGCTCCTGCTGCTCCTCCCTCCCACTGTCCCCTCGGGCCAGACTGAAGCTCCTGCTGCTCCTCCCTCCCACTGTCCCCTCGGGCCAGACTGAAGCTCCTGCTGCTCCTCCCTCCCACTGTCCCCTCGGGCCAGACTGAAGCTCCTGCTGCTTCTCCATCCCACTGTGCCCTCGGGCCAGACTGAAGCTCCTGCTGCTCCTCCATCCCACTGTCCCCTCGGGCCAGACTGAAGCTCCTGCTGCTCCTCCATCCCACTGTCCCCTCGGGCCAGACTGGAGCTCCTGCTGCTCCTCCATCCCACTGTCCCCTCGGGCCAGACTGGAGCTCCTGCTGCTCCTCCATCCCACTGTCCCCTCGGGCCAGACTGAAGCTCCTGCTGCTCCTCCATCCCACTGTCCCCTCGGGCCAGACTGAAGCCCCTGCTGCTCCTCCATCCCACTGTCCCCTCGGGCCAGACTGAAGCTCCTGCGTCTCCTCCATCCCACTGTCCCCTCGGGCCAGACTGAAGCTCCTGCTGCTCCTCCCTCCCACTGTCCCCTCGGGCCAGACTGAAGCTCCTGCTGCCCCTCCATCCCACTGTGCCCTCGGGCCAGACTGAAGCTCCTGCTGCTCCTCCATCCCACTGTCCCCTCGGGCCAGACTGAAGCCTCTGCTGCTCCTCCATCCCACTGTCCCCTCGGGCCAGACTGAAGCTCCTGCTGCTCCTCCCTCCCACTGTCCCCTCGGGCCAGACTGAAGCTCCTGCTGCTCCTCCATCCCACTGTCCCCTCGGGCCAGACTGAAGCTCCTGCTGCTCCTCCATCCCACTGTCCCCTCGGGCCAGACTGAAGCTCCTGCTGCTCCTCCCTCCCACTGTCCCCTCGGGCCAGATTGAAGCTCCTGCTGCTCCTCCATCCCACTGTCCCCTCGGGCCAGACTGAAGCTCCTGCTGCTCCTCCCTCCCACTGTCCCCTCGGGCCAGACTGGAGCCCCTGCTGCTCCTCCATCCCACTGTCCCCTCGGGCCAGACTGAAGCTCCTGCTGCTCCTCCCTCCCACTGTCCCCTCGGGCCAGACTGAAGCTCCTGCTGCTCCTCCATCCCACTGTCCCCTCGGGCCAGACTGAAGCTCCTGCTGCTCCTCCATCCCACTGTCCCCTCGGGCCAGACTGAAGCTCCTGCTGCTCCTCCATCCCACTGTCCCCTCGGGCCAGACTGAAGCTCCTGCTGCTCCTCCATCCCACTGTCCCCTCGGGCCAGACTGGAGCTCCTGCTGCTCCTCCATCCCACTGTCCCCTCGGGCCAGACTGAAGCTCCTGCTGCTCCTCCATCCCACTGTCCCCTCGGGCCAGACTGGAGCTCCTGCTGCTCCTCCATCCCACTGTCCCCTCGGGCCAGACTGAAGCTCCTGCTGCTCCTCCATCCCACTGTCCCCTCGGGCCAGACTGAAGCTCCTGCTGCTCCTCCATCCCACTGTCCCCTCGGGCCAGACTGAAGCTCCTGCTGCTTCTCCATCCCACTGTCCCCTCGGGCCAGACTGAAGCTCATGCTGCTCCTCCATCCAACTGTCCCCTCGGGCCAGACTGAAGCTCCTGCTGCCTTCACACATGCAGGTGTGAGAGTTGTTACGACAGTCCCATGACAGAGAAGATAGTGTGAGAGACTATAATCTTATCTAGATGGTGATATCCAGAGCCATTACTTCTCTGCGTCTTTTAGTCCATAAAGACGGGACAGAGCAGTACAGGATACGAAGGACGTCACGCTGAGACATACTCTTCTGCCTGTATGTCTGTCTGCAACTGTGTGTGTGTGTGTGTCTGTGTGCAACTGTAACTGTGTGTGTGTGTTTCTCTCTGTGTGCGACTGTGCCTGTGTAACGGATGTGAAACGGCTAGCTAGTTAACGCTAAATAGCGTTTCAATCGGTGACGTCACTTGCTCTGAGACCTTGAAGTAGTTGTTCCCCTTGCTCTGCAAGGGCCGCGGCTTTTGTGGAGCGATGGGTAACGATGCTTCGAGGGTGACTGTTGTTGATGTGTGCAGAGGGTCCCTGGTTCGCGCCCGGGTATGGGCGAGGGGACGGTCTAAAGTTATACTGTTCACCTGTGTGTGTGTCTATCTGTGTTTGAATGACCAGTACACATGCCCATCATACAGCTGCTACATTCATATTACATCACAACACCTAGCTAACATAACCCATCGTACATTAATATTACATCACAACACCTAGCTAACATAACCCATCGTACATTAATATTACATCACAACACCTAGCTAACATAACCCATCGTACATTAATATTACATCACAACACCTAGCTAACATAACCCATCGTACATTAATATTACATCACAACACCTAGCTAACATAACCCATCGTACATTAATATTACATCACAACACCTAGCTAACATAACCCATCGTACATTAATATTACATCACAACACCTAGCTAACATAACCCATCGTACATTAATATTACATCACAACACCTAGCTAACATAACCCATCGTACATTAACATTACATCACAACACCTAGCTAACATAACCCATCGTACATTAATATTACATCACAACACCTAGCTAACATAACCCATCGTACATTAATATTACATCACAACACCTAGCTAACATAACCCATCGTACATTAATATTACATCACAACACCTAGCTAACATAACCCATCGTACATTAACATTACATCACAACACCTAGCTAACATAACCCATCGTACATTAATATTACATCACAACACCTAGCTAACATAACCCATCATACATTAATATTACATCACAACACCTAGCTAACATAACCCATCGTACATTAATATTACATCACAACACCTAGCTAACATAACCCATCGTACATTAATATTACATCACAACACCTAGCTAACATAACCCATCATACATTAATATTACATCACAACACCTAGCTAACATAACCCATCGTACATTAATATTACATCACAACACCTAGCTAACATAACCCATCATACATTAATATTACATCACAACACCTAGCTAACATAACCCATCGTACATTAATATTACATCACAACACCTAGCTAACATAACCCATCGTACATTAATATTACATCACAACACCTAGCTAACATAACCCATCGTACATTAATATTACATCACAACACCTAGCTAACATAACCCATCGTACATTAATATTACATCACAACACCTAGCTAACATAACCCATCGTACATTAATATTACATCACAACACCTAGCTAACATAACCCATCGTACATTAATATTACATCACAACACCTAGCTAACATAACCCATCGTACATTAATATTACATCACAACACCTAGCTAACATAACCCATCATACATTAATATTACATCACAACACCTAGCTAACATAACCCATCGTACATTAACATTACATCACAACACCTAGCTAACATAACCCATCGTACATTAACATTACATCACAACACCTAGCTAACATAACCCATCGTACATTAATATTACATCACAACACCTAGCTAACATAACCCATCGTACATTAATATTACATCACAACACCTAGCTAACATAACCCATCGTACATTAATATTACATCACAACACCTAGCTAACATAACCCATCGTACATTAATATTACATCACAACACCTAGCTAACATAACCCATCGTACATTAATATTACATCACAACACCTAGCTAACATAACCCATCGTACATTAATATTACATCACAACACCTAGCTAACATAACCCATCATACATTAATATTACATCACAACACCTAGCTAACATAACAGCCGTCCAACTTTGTCCTTGATGGAAAACCATTCTCCATGAGTGTGTATGTGTTGTGCTTTGAGGATGTCCCTGCCCACATGTGGTCTAAGATAAGCACCGCCAAGGCTGTTTGATACATTCTTCACATTTCCTTCATATCACTCAATGTTCCTGCCACCCCGTGTGTGTGTGTGTGTGTGTGTGTGTGTGTGTGTGTGGTGTGTGTGTGTGTGTGTGTGTGTGTGTGTGTGTGTGTGTGTAGCATTCTGTTGTGGTTAGGTCAAAATAAGGCACATTGTTTCACCTTGAAAGGTTGTAATTTCTGTACGGTCGACCTGACCGCGGTTTGGGGAACAGAATACTTTACGTATGTATCTGTGTGGTCTATGTCTGTGTCTGTATCTCTCTGAACCAAACTGTATGTTGATGCGTTGTTGTTTACCAACTGTTTCCTAGATAGCCTACAGTAATGGACAGTCTATGTGTTTGTCCTTGCCCTGCACTAAACATACCTTATTCATGTCATGGACTTATCAACAAAACCTTCAATAGTGTGTCAGTGTTATAGCCTGGTATAGCAAACTCCTATGGTTGTTGTGTTGCCAAACATAACTATAGGAGTCTGCACTAACAGATCAGAGACCAGGCTAGAGCAGGGCTAGCTGTGGACTGTGTGGTGGTTGGTCACCCAGGAGAGGATTGGGGAAAGCTGAATAAAGAGGGTGTAGTTTCTACCTGTGGTCACTAAGTGGCGCCCTTACAGTTCCACATGGAGGCTAGCTACCGCCTCGCTCACAGCTGGGCGGCTTTCTTCTTTCAGAACTTTAATTGCAGCGCCGGCCTGGGAAGGAGAGAGAGGGAGGAAATCCCAGAGCTTTCGCCTGGAACAATGACCGATTTCAGAAGAACGAGGAGAGTAATAAGAAAAAAATAAAGGTTTTGGTTTCAAATAATAATGTAAGGGAGGCGTTGTTGCTGGAGAAGTGGAGGGAAGCAGAGGGGGAGAGGAGAAAGGGTTGAAGAGAGGAGGGGGAGAAGATAGCTAGAGGTGGGGGAGGAAGAGAGGGAGGGGAGCAGATAGGTAGAGGTGGGAGAGAGGGAGGGGATTAGATAGGTAGAGAGGGAGGGGAGTAGATAGGTAGAGAGGGAGGGGAGTAGATAGGTAGAGGTGGGAGAGAGGGAGGGGAGTAGACAGAGGATGAGAGGAGAAAGGTAGGGGGATATAGAGGTACACACTAAAAGAGGTACACACTAAAAACATATGGCTCTATATAGTGACACATAAGGGTTATTTGGCTGGTAACCATAGCTGATACCTTTTTGGCGATATAACCATGCTCATAAGGTTAAAAAATGTTTTATAAAGAACCATTAAAAAAAGGTTCATATAGCACCCTTTTTAGAACCCTTTTTAGAACCCTTTTTAGAACCCTTTTTTATGCTTCGTTACAGAATGTTTATGGTTTGATGAAGAACCTTTTTCAATCTCAAAGGTTCTTGAAGATCTTAAAGATTCCGTAGGGGTTATTATTATGTTCAATGACAAGTTGAATCAGGTGTGCTTGCTCTGGAACAGTTGGGGATCCCTGAAGAAAGAGCTGAGAACCACTGATTTAATGAACACAAATCATACGTGAGTCTTTCACAAGACACCATCACTGGCCATTGTCATATATAACATGTAACGGCATAACAGATTACATAAACTGGAATGACACTCTCAAGCGAGGTTACACAGAAAGATCTGAGAGAAAACCATGCCACAAAATATTCGAATGAGCCGTCACCCCTACATTTGAACTATCTTAAAAAGAGGAATATAACTGTTAACTGTAAAGAACCCTTGAAGGGCTCAAAAGGTTATTTAAGTCATTATGGTTCTTCATTGAAACATCACCCTTTCCAAAGATCCCTTGGGGAACCCTGTTTTCTTGGTGTGTGGAAATAAAGGGACTGAGGAAGAGAGGAAGGCAAGGGGGTTGGTGATGGTTTTAAACGTTTGAGTTTACAGAGGAGGAGAGGAGGGGAGGAGGAGTGTGTGTTAAAACAGTCAGGGCCAGGAGACGGCTTTAAACATGGATGTAGCACTCTCCCTCTTTCTCTGCTCTCTCTCTTCCAGCTACTATATATTGCTCAACACAAAATGCATAAAAAACATAAGCACCGAATAGAATCAGGAAATGACATGGTTTGTATCTTTTCTGGTGAATCTAACAAATGGCGAGGGGCGTGCACTTACAGTATCTTAATATATGACCACTTTATAAGCCTGAAAACATTGGACAAATGTACATTTTGGAGTGTAAATTACGGTTGTTATAAGACATTATACAGGTACATTATTAATGTCAATTCACACTGTTAGTTTATACCACATGTACCTAGGCTGCCACTCTAAAGAACAAAAAGCCAGAAATAAATGCAAAGAACTATTGATCACACAGGATTTTGCAATAATACAATCGGTATGTAAAAAAGAGGTGGGCCTACACCCCCAACTCCCCATCCCATCCCCCCTAGCTCCCTATCCCATTCCCCCCAGCTCCCTATCCCATTCCCCCCAGCTCCCCATCCCATTATCCCCAGCTCCCCATCCCATTCCCCGCAGCCAAACATCACCCCCAGCTCCCAATCCCATCCCCCCTAGCTCCCTATCCCATTCCCCCCAGCTCCCTATCCCATTCCCCCCAGCTCCCCATCCCATTATCCCCAGCTCCCCATCCCATTCCCCGCAGCCAAACATCACCCCCAGCTCCCAATCCCATTCAACCCAACTCCCCATCCCATTCCCCCCAGCTCCCCATGCCATTCCCCCCAACTCTCCATCCCCCCAGCTCCCCATCCCATTATCCCCAGCTCCCCATCCCATTCCCCACTGCCCAACATCACTCCCAGCTCCCAATCCCATTCCCCCCAGCTCCCCATCCCATTCCCCACAGCCCAACATCACTCCCAGCTCCCAATCCCATTCCCCCCAGCTCCCCATCCCATTCCCCACAACTTTCCATCCCATTCCCCCCAACTCCCCATTCCAACTCCCTGCACCACCCCAACCCAGAAACCATGTTTTCCACCTGTTCCCACCCCGCCTAGCAACACAGGTTGGTTTGCAGTCCTGACCCCCCTATATCTCTATCTACCCACCCACCCTTCCCCACCCTCCCACCACGTATCATGCACTTCTAAATTATTTGTGCAACTTTGTCTCAGAAGCATTTAACTGCAGGGCACTCCCACTCCCACTCCCACTGCAGGGCACTCCCACTCCCACTGCAGGGCACTCCCACTCCCACTGCAGGGCACTCCCACATCATATGAAGGAATGTGCCTACCTGATTTAGGGGACACAGTGAACAGTTGGGAGTTTAGGCCACTGTCATCGTAAAACACTTCCTTGGTGTTAAATACAGTCTGTGAACAAAGTTTATGGTTCCGATTACAGCATGTCAAGGTCACATTTTTCCATATTCTGTTCCAGTTAAAGGTTGTTCAAATTCACTTAGATCTGTGGACCATACTTCATACCATACTCCCATCTCAGAATATGAGCTTTCCAAAAGTTGTTTATCTATTAGAGAGATCCTTTCAGGAGTCCAGATAATGTATTTTTAAATATCGTCATTGGATGGTTCAGCAGTTGGGTTTCTACAGGCACTCCATAGCTGACCTAAACTGACATACATTGGAAATATAGAAAATAGGAGTTGCCTGGGCTGGGCCAATTATGCGCCGCCCTATGGGACTCCCAATCACGTCCGGTTGTGATAGAGCCTGGAATCGAACCAGGGTCTGTAGTGAGATGCAGTTCCTTAGACCGCTGCGCCACTCGGAAGCCCTGTTAATGTGTCTTTCAAATCTTGGAATGTTCTCAAATCATTCATCTACATAGGTAAAGTGTTACCAAAATTCCCTTTAATGTCCATTCAACACCAACAAACAGACTCCAAAGACTGTTTCATTCTACACAGCCCAGATAGACGACCAGTCGGCCATCCATCCATCACAACTCTGACTGTAACGAGCAGAAATGCTCTTCAATAATGCACACTTTAGATTCTCACACAAAACAAATGAGTGAACATGCACTCTAACCTATTGGCAAATGAAAACGACACACTGAGGACAGACACTTCGAAATGCTGGCTGAAGATGACAATAGCAAGATGAACGACATGGAGTCACAATAGTGAAGATGCTCCTGTGGAACTGTCATCAGCAGACGAATGACTCTGCTCTGTTTGTGCATGGGACCTCCTGCCATGGGTGAATGGGCAGTGTTTGTGCCTGGGACCTCCTGCCATGGGTGAATGGGCAGTGTTTGTTGGACGTTTGTTTGGGGTTAAGTGACCTAGGACTCCTGTCTTAACTGGGATCCTTTTGGAAACGTCTTCTGAAAGTGCTGTGACCTCCGATTCAATGCAACTGAGTCATCTGTTTAAGTCTCAATACTCTCCTCGTTCACTCACTCATTCAACCTGTCGCCTGAACTGTGATTCAACTTCTGACCCCTTTTCTCTGTCCCTCTACGCAACCTACAGTACTACCGTATAGACTCAGAGAGGTCAGATGGGTATTACAGATCTTTGTGGCCATCTGTCTCTGTGGGTCTGTCTGTCTCACTGTCTTTGGGACTGAGTGTCTGTCATGTCCGTCCGTCTGTCCCTCTACGCAACCTACAGTACTACCGTATATACTCAGAGAGGTCAGATGGGTATTACAGATCTTTGTGGCCATCTGTCTCTGTGGGTCTGTCTGTTTCACTGTCTTTGGGACTGAGTGTCTGTCATGTCCGTCCATCTGTCCCTCTACGCAACCTACAGTACTACCGTATAGACTCAGAGAGGTCAGATGGGTATTACAGATCTTTGTGGCCATCTGTCTCTGTGGGTCTGTCTGTCTCACTGTCTTTGGGACTGAGTGTCTGTCATGTCCGTCCGTCTGTCCCTCTACGCAACCTACAGTACTACCGTATAGACTCAGAGAGGTCAGATGGGTATTACAGATCTTTGTGGCCATCTGTCTCTGTGGGTCTGTCTGTCTCACTGTCTTTGGGACTGAGTGTCTGTCATGTCCGTCCGTCTGTCCCTCTACGCAACCTACAGTACTACCGTATAGACTCAGAGAGGTCAGATGGGTATTACAGATCTTTGTGGCCATCTGTCTCTGTGGGTCTGTCTGTCTCACTGTCTTTGGGACTGAGTGTCTGTCATGTCCGTCCGTCTGTCCCTCTACGCAACCTACAGTACTACCGTATAGACTCAGAGAGGTCAGATGGGTATTACAGATCTTTGTGGCCATCTGTCTCTGTGGGTCTGTC
This sequence comes from Oncorhynchus kisutch, assembly GCF_002021735.2. Taxonomy (NCBI): domain Eukaryota; kingdom Metazoa; phylum Chordata; class Actinopteri; order Salmoniformes; family Salmonidae; genus Oncorhynchus; species Oncorhynchus kisutch. Next base: position 12,843,017 of record NC_034185.2, on the reverse strand, counting down.
TGTCTCACTGTCTTTGGGACTGAGTGTCTGTCATGTCCGTCCGTCTGTCCCTCTATGTGGTTCCCTGCCTGCCATTCCCGTCTGTTCACTCATGTTCATCAGCTGAAGTCTAACTTAGGCTACTTACCGTAAATAATGAACTCTTAAACTCTTAAGAGCCTTGCTCTGAGACTTGGTTTGCAGTGTGCCTGGTTCTATCAAGGCCAAGATCACTGGCCAATTACAGGACATTACCCCCCAATAGCCGGGTATTTTCAGCTCCGCTGCACAAGTCGTTTGCATTTAACAATATTTTGGCGAGCTAGATAATGTCTTGCACGGCAACGTCCCAGGAGCACTCTGAGGAACTCCCACAGAGAATTCATGACACAGAAGGAACCCACATTTTCTATAATGTAGTTATAGTACATGTGTTTAGGACTACCATGTGAGGGCCCTGTTGCCACTTAGCGTGTGACCCAAATGGCACCCTATTCCCTATGCAGTGCACTACCACAGGGCTCTGGTCAAAAGTAGTGAACGACATAGGGAATAGGGTACCGTAGGGTTCTGGTCAAAGGTATGGGAATGGGGAATAGGGTACCATAGGGCTCTGGTCAAAGGTATGGGTATAGGGAATAGGGTACCATAGGGCTCTGGTCAAAGGTATGGGAATAAGGAATAGGGTACCATAGGGCTCTGTTCAAAAGTAGTGAACTACATAGGGAATAGGGTACCATAGGGCTCTGGTCAAAGGTATGGGAATAGGGAATAGGATGCCATTTGGGATGCAACTTTAATCTCCATCCTCCATTCTGAATCACCTGTCACATGTGTAGACTATAACTTGACCAGAACATCTCCTAACCCCTTCAAACCCCAACCCCAACCTCTGTCCAGAACCACTAAATACCTCCGACCCCAAGGTCCGATTTCCCCATTTCACCCCAGCCTTACCCTGCCGGACTACCACCACCCAACCTCTCCATTCCCTTATTGTGGTGTCTGGGCTGTGGGGGTTGGCGCCTAACCAGGAACAGATGTGTCTCCAGCAGCCGAGCTGCAGAGTACACCGGCAGTCATTAACATCAATGGATTTCCTAATGCGACAGCTACAGTATCATATTTCATTTACTACCGCGGACCCCCAAACCCCAACGGGACCCGCCCGGGGGCCAACTGATACTTCCACTCTCCGCTAGCTGACGGTAATGGGGGATGGGAGGGAAGGAGGGTTTCTTCTACTATATGATGAGAGCGACATGAAGACATGATGGGGTAGAGCCGGAACTACAATAAAAGGAGGAGAGAGTGAGAGTGAAGACAGAGAGAGAGGAGTTAGAGGGAGACAAAGAGATGGGGAGTAGAGAAGGAGGAAGAGAGAGAAAGAGAGAGAGGAGTTAGAGGGAGACAAAGAGATGGGGAGTAGAGAAGGAGGAAGAGAGAGAAAGAGAGAGAGGAGTTAGAGGGAGACAAAGAGATGGGGAGTAGAGAAGGAGGAAGAGAGAGAAAGAGAGAGATTAATAAGAGGGAGACAAAGAGATGGGGAGTAGAGAAGGAGGAAGAGAGAAAGAGAGAGATTAATAAGAGGGAGACAAAGAGATGGGGAGTAGAGAAGGAGGAAGAGAGAGAAAGAGAGAGATTAATAAGAGGTAGACAAAGAGATGGGGAGTAGAGAAGGAGGAAGAGAGAAAGAGAGAGATTAATAAGAGGTAGACAAAGAGATGGGGAGTAGAGAAGGAGGAAGAGAGAAAGAGAGAGATTAATAAGAGGTAGACAAAGAGATGGGGAGTAGAGAAGGAGGAAGAGAGAGAAAGAGAGAGATTAATAAGAGGTAGACAAAGAGATGGGGAGTAGAGAAGGAGGAAGAGAGAGAAAGAGAGAGATTAATAAGAGGGAGACAAAGAGATGGGGAGTAGAGGAGGAAGAGAGAGAAAGAGAGATTAATAAGAGGGAGACAAAGAGACATGGAGGGTAGAGAGAAAGAGAGTGAGAGAGAGAGGTCAAGAAGGAGAGAGAGAGGGAGAGAGGTCAAGGAGGAGAGAGAGATGGGGAGAGAGGGAGGAAGCGAGAGAGAGGTCAAGAAGGAGAGAGAGAAAGAGAGAGATTAATAAGAGGTAGACAAAGAGATGGGGAGTAGAGAAGGAGGAAGAGAGAAAGAGAGAGATTAATAAGAGGGAGACAAAGAGATGGGGAGTAGAGAAGGAGGAAGAGAGAGAAAGAGAGAGATTAATAAGAGGTAGACAAAGAGATGGGGAGTAGAGAAGGAGGAAGAGAGAGAAAGAGAGAGATTAATAAGAGGTAGACAAAGAGATGGGGAGTAGAGAAGGAGGAAGAGAGAGAAAGAGAGAGATTAATAAGAGGGAGACAAAGAGATGGGGAGTAGAGGAGGAAGAGAGAGAAAGAGAGATTAATAAGAGGGAGACAAAGAGACATGGAGGGTAGAGAGAAAGAGAGTGAGAGAGAGAGGTCAAGAAGGAGAGAGAGAGGGAGAGAGGTCAAGGAGGAGAGAGAGATGGGGAGAGAGGGAGGAAGCGAGAGAGAGGTCAAGAAGGAGAGAGAGAGAGAAAGAGAGATTAATAAGAGGGAGACAAAGAGATGGGGAGTAGAGAAGGAGGAAGAGAGAAAGAGAGAGATTAATAAGAGGGAGACAAAGAGATGGGGAGTAGAGAAGGAGGAAGAGAGAGAAAGAGAGAGATTAATAAGAGGTAGACAAAGAGATGGGGAGTAGAGAAGGAGGAAGAGAGAGAAAGAGAGAGATTAATAAGAGGGAGACAAAAAGATGGGGAGTAGAGGAGGAAGAGAGAGAAAGAGAGATTAATAAGAGGGAGACAAAGAGACATGGAGGGTAGAGAGAAAGAGAGTGAGAGAGAGAGGTCAAGAAGGAGAGAGAGAGGGAGAGAGGTCAAGGAGGAGAGAGAGATGGGGAGAGAGGGAGGAAGCGAGAGAGAGGTCAAGAAGGAGAGAGAGAGAGAAAGAGAGATTAATAAGAGGGAGACAAAGAGATGGGGAGTAGAGAAGGAGGAAGAGAGAAAGAGAGAGATTAATAAGAGGGAGACAAAGAGATGGGGAGTAGAGAAGGAGGAAGAGAGAGAAAGAGAGAGATTAATAAGAGGTAGACAAAGAGATGGGGAGTAGAGAAGGAGGAAGAGAGAGAAAGAGAGAGATTAATAAGAGGGAGACAAAGAGATGGGGAGTAGAGGAGGAAGAGAGAGAAAGAGAGATTAATAAGAGGGAGACAAAGAGACATGGAGGGTAGAGAGAAAGAGAGTGAGAGAGAGAGGTCAAGAAGGAGAGAGAGAGGGAGAGAGGTCAAGGAGGAGAGAGAGATGGGGAGAGAGGGAGGAAGCGAGAGAGAGGTCAAGAAGGAGAGAGAGAGGGAGAGAGGTCAAGGAGGAGAGAGAGATGGGGAGGAGAGAAAGGAAACAAGAGAGTCAAGGAGGAGAGAGAGAGGGGGAGAGAGGAAGGAAGCGAGAGAGAGGTCAAGGAGGAGAGAGAGAATGTATGGTCCTCAATCTTATTGTTCCTGTACACGTGAGCATGCACATCTGGGGGAATGGGAAATGGGCTACAGATGTACTGCTTCAACCGAGGGACGTGAACTTCAATAGATACATTAGGCTAGATGCCCCACTCCTCAAAATACCCTTCCCTCTTTCTTACCTGTTAGCCTACTTCTGCCCCCTTTGCCCTGCCACACCCACTCCCCACGCACACCCACTCCCCACGCACACACACACACACACACACACACACACACACACACACACACACACACACACACACACACACACACACACACACACACACACACACACACACACACACACCAGTTACCTGATTGCATCGGGGACTCCCCCTTCTTGTCTGTGGAGGTATAAGCAGCATTTATACACAGAGTATACAAAGCTTTAAGAACGCCTTCCTAATATTGAGTTGCACCCCCGCCCCCTTTGCCAAAGGAGGAGCCTCAATTCGTCGGGGCATGAACTCTACAAGGTGTTGAAAACGTTTCACAGGGATGCTGGCCCATGTTGACTCCAAAGCTTCCCACAGTTGTGTAAAGTTGGCTCAATGTCCTTTGGGTGGTGGACCATTCTTGATACACATGGAGCGTGAAAAACCCAGCAGCGTTGCAGTTCATGACACACTCAAACCGGTGAGCCTTGCTCCTAATACCATACCCCATTCAAAAGCACTTAAATATTTTGTCTTGCCCATTCACCCTCTGAATGGCACACACACACAATCCATGTCTCACTTGTTTCAAGGATTAAAAATCCTTCTTTAACCAATTTCCTCCCCTTTAACTATACTGATTGAAGTGGATTTAACAGGTGACATCAACCAGGGATCAAAGCTCTCACCTGGATTCACTTGGTCAGAGGGAGAGAGAGAGAGAGATAAATACCCTTTGAATTTAAGAGAGATGAAAAAGAGGAGAAAGAGAGAGGGAGGAAGTGAGAGGGAGGAAGTGAGAGAGAGGTCAAGACGGGGGGGAGAGAGGGGGAGAACGCATAGGTGTTCCTAATGTCATGGAAACGGAAAGCACAGGTGCTCCTAATGTCATGGAAACAGAAAGCACAGGTGCTCCTAATGTCATGGAAACAGAAAGCGCAGGTGCTCCTAATGTCATGGAAACAGAAAGTGCAGGTGCTCCTAATGTCATGGAAACAGAAAGCGCAGGTGCTCCTAATGTCATGGAAACAGAAAGCGCAGGTGTTCCTAATGTCATGGAAACAGAAAGCGCAGGTGTTCCTAATGTTTTGTACACTCAGTATATACTGTAAGTAGCAAACATTCATTTAATTTGACTTACGTTTTTATTGCTCTTTTGCAGGCACAGCAGGTATCTGGGCCTGCCAGAGGACCAGGTCTGCGTCCCAAATGGCACCCTATGTTCTATATAGTGCACTACTTTTGACAGGCCCATAGGGCCCTGGTCAAATGTAGTGCACTATATAGGGAATAGGGTGCCATTTGGGACGCAGACCAGAGTCTAAGCGCCAGCCTCTTTGAACTGTGGTAGGCTCATTTAAAAGGCGCACACACACACATATGTTAGCAATGTCCAGCCTTAACGACACGGCTACATTATAGAGCCACAGACATCTTCACATCACATCTGTTCACCCCATAGGGGATAGAGGGAGAGAGAGATGAGGAACAGAGGAGAGATATACTGTATACAGGGAGGATGGGAAAGTGTCTTCAGCCTCTAGAGGTTTGTTCCATGTTGGGATTGAAGATGGGCGCATTCCTTTGAGAGTAGTGTTATCAAACCAGAAAAGAGGGGAGGGGAGTCCTCCCTTTCTCTTTCTTCCATCCATCCATCCCTCGCTCCTAAAAGATTAATTCCCTCTGGAGAGTTGAGACGTTAATTTCCAGTGCTTTCCCGTGCCGGGTGCCTGTAGCGAAGCGATGAGGGGGGCCCCTTTGGATTTGTCAGCTGTGGTTGCAGCTGTCTCCAGGCCAAATGGACCATGGTCCACCCCCATGACATCTGATCTGCACTCTATATACTAGTCCTCTCTATACTAACCCCCTGAGCCACTCAGCCACTCAAAGCCTAAAGCACTCGTAGGCAACACAGACCCCTATAGCCAGACCACTCTAAGGCTAGGGAAAAGGGGAGAAGCGGATAGTGTTGGTGTTAGTGTTGAGTGTCTTTTGTCTGTAGAAACAAAGAAGCGTGATGTTATGCAGAAGGCCTGTCTGAAGTGTGAATGTTGCCGTTCTGTCACTCATCGTCGTCTTCATTCTTCCTCAGTATCATCATTATTATCTTCGTCATAGATGTCATTGGGGTCACTCGTCACCTTTGTCATTATCGTCATCATCACCAGCATCACCATCATCATCATCATCATCATCACCATCATAATGACTCATTACTCTCATCCACCTTCCCACTGGGCAGAAACTGGTTTAATCAACGTTGCTTCCACATCTTTTCAACCACAACATTCAATGTGAGGACATTGTCATCATAACATCATCATCATCATCACCACCATCATAATCATCATCATAACACCATCATCACCATCAGACCATCATCATCACCATCATCATCACATCATCATCATCACCATCATCACCATCACCATCACACCATCATCACCACCATCACGCCATCATCATCACCCCATCATCACCATCACCCCCATCATCACATCATCATCACCATCATAATGACTCATTACTCTCATCCACCTTCCCACTGGGCAGAAACTGGTTTAATCAACGTTGCTTCCACATCTTTTCAACCACAACATTCAATGTGAGGACATTGTCATCATCACATCATCATCATCATCATAACACCATCATCACCATCAGACCATCATCATCACCATCATCATCACATCATCATCATCACCACCATCATCACCATCACACCATCATCACCACCATCACGCCATCATCATCACCCCATCATCACCATCACCCCCATCATCACATCATCATCATCATCACCATCACCCCCATCATCACATCATCATCATCACCATCATCACCATCACCCCCATCATCACATCATCATCATCACCCCTATCATCACCATCACCCCCATCATCACATCATCATTGTCACCACCTTCATCATCATCACCACCATCATCCCCATCATCATCATCATCATCACCATCATAATGACTCATTACTCTCATCCACCTTCCCACTGGGCAGAAACTGGTTTAATCAACGTTGCTTCCACATCTTTTCAACCACAACATTCAATGTGAGGACATTGTCATCATCACATCATCATCATCATCATCATCATCATCACCACCATCATAATCATCATCATAACACCATCACACCATCATCATCACCATCATCATCACATCATCATCTTAACACCATCATCACCATCATCACCATCATCACCACCATCATAATCATCATCTTAACACCATCATCACCATCACACCATCATCATAATCATCATCATAACACCATCTTCATGTGAGGACATTGTCATCATCACATCATCATCACAACCATCATCACCGCCATCACCACCATCATAATCATCATTATAACACCATCATCATGTGAGGACATTGAATCAATGTGGAAAACTGGTTGTACTTGAGAAAAATAAATAAATAAATAAAATCTTTAACCTAAAACCTTTAACCTAAATCCAATGACAGGGTGACATTTTTGGTTGATTTCACGTTGAATTCACATGAGTTGAAGTGACGTCTGTGCCCAGTGGTTTGTTAGTTAGATACGCTATATATATATAAAACTATGTGGACACCTCTTCAAATTAGGATGTCACCTTTCCAACAAGTCAGTTTGTCAAATTTCTGCTAGAGCTGCCCCGGTCAACTGTAAGAGCTGTTATTGTGAAGTGGAAACGTCTAGGAGCAACAACGGCTCAGCCGTGAAGTGGTAGGCTACACAAGCTCACAGAACGGGACTGCCGAGTCTTGAAGTGCGTAGAGCGTAAAAATCATCTGTCCTCGGTTGCAACACTCACTACCGAGTTCCAAACTGCCTCTGGAAGAAACGTCAGCACAAGAACTGCTCGTCTGGAGCTTCATGAAATGGGTTTCCATGGCCAAGCAGTCGCACACAAGCCTAAGATCACCATGTGCAATGCCAAGCGTTGGCTAGAGTGGTGTAAAGCTTGCTGCCATTGGACTCTGGATCAGTGGAAACATGTTCTCTGGAGTGATGAATCACGCTTCACCATCTGGAGGTCCGACAGACAAATATGGCTTTGGTGGATGCCAGGAGAACGCTACCTGCCCCAATGCATAGTGCCAACTGTAAAGTTTGGTGGAGGAGGAATAATGGTCTGAGGCTGTTTTTCATGGTTTGGGCTATCTCCAGTGAAGGGAAATCTTAAAGCTACAGCACACAATTACATTCTACACGATTCTGTGCTTCTAAATTTGTGGCAACAGTTTGGGGAAGATCATTTCCTGTATCAGCATGACAATGCCCCCATGCACAAAGCGAGGTCCATACAGAAATGGTTTGTCGAGATCGGGGTGGAAGATCATGACTGGCCTGCACAGTGCCCTGACCTCAACCCCATCGAACACCTTTGGGATGAATTGAAACCAAGTCTAATCACCCAACATCAGTGCCCGACCTCATTAATGCTCTTGTGGCTGAATGGAAGCATGTCCCCGCAGCAGTGCTCCAACATTTAGTGTAAAGCCTTCCCAGAAGAGTGGAGGCGGTTATAGCAGCAAATGATATTTGATCGTATTCCATGACTTTGGAATACGATCACCACAATCATCATTACTATAACCACCACCACAACCATCACCACCACCATCACCACCACCACAACCATCACCACAACCACCACCATCATCACCACCATCACCACCAAAACCATCACCACCACCACAACCATCACCACCACCACAACCATCACCACCACCACCATCACCATCACCATCACAACCATCACCACCACCATCACCATCATCATCACCACCACCACAACAACCATCACCACAACCACCATCACCACTACCATCACCACCACAACCATCACCACCACCACCACAACCATCACCACAACCAGCATCACCATCACCACCCCCACAACCATCACCACCACTATCACCATCACCACCACCATCATCATCACAACCACCATCACCACCACCACTTATCAACCTTTTTAGTTAGTTACAACCAGTGATTTATATATACACCAGGTGACTGATAGGGGGCGCTGTGTTGAGGCCACCGTGCCTCCATCTTGGCACTCCTCCACCATTGTAAAAAAGTTATAGAAATACATTTATTAATGTCTACATTCCTGTGGAGGACTTCAAAGCCTCTCATTGACCTATACATAGCGTCAGCAATCCAGGATTTATGTACAGTACCAGTCAAAAGTTTGGACACATCTACTCATTCAAGGGTTTTTCTTTATTTTTACTATTTTCTACATTGTAGAATAATAGTGAAGACATCAAAACCATGACATAACACATATGGAATCATGTAGTAACCAAAAAAGTGTTAGAGAAATCAAAATCTATTTTATATTTGAGATACATAACACATATGGAATCATGTAGTAACCAAAAAAGTGTTAGACATAACACATATGGAATCATGTAGTAACCAAAAAGTGTTAGAGAAATCAAAATATATTTTATATTTGAGATTCTTCAAAGTAGCCACCCTTTGCCTTGATGACAGCTTTGCCCACTCTTCATTGGATACATTTAACCGATCTGGTTCCCATGCAGAGAAACATTTCCCAGTCACGAGTGAGTGAAATACTCTCCATAAAATCTCCATTAGACCAGGGCTGAGTGTAGGACGCGACAAGGAGAACGAGAGGTTATCACCGCAACACTGTAACGTGCTCACACCGAGGGTCAAAGGTCAGCGATGTGGACATTCCTCCCATGGCGATCTGATATCCGCATGATTGATCTCCGAGAGGACAGGCTCTGGGAGGTACTCCCCGCGGTGCCTTGTGGCTCCCGAAACGTAAACATTTACGTTTCTCTTGGTTGTCTTGTCTGCGACTCGGAGGTGAAAGACCAGGACGGCGTACCAAATGGAACCCTATTCCTAGAGCCTTATTGGCCCTGGTCGAAGTAGTGCACTACTTAAGGAATGCGATGCCATTTGGGATGCAACATAGGTTGTTAGTGTTAGGCAGGGATTGACCTTGAAGAGAATTAGAGAGACACAGAGAGGGAGAGTGTATATTTGAGTTTCCTCTTCGGGAAAAAAGGAGATAAAAGAAAAATGTTGATTGATCTCCGGCTACGTTTTTAGTGTTTTCCTGATGTACAGCGGATGGTTTGTACATTATCACGATGTCAAACAACACACCTCTCGACAGACTGATGTAGTGTGTGTGTGTGTGTGTGTGTGTGTGTGTATGTGTGTGTGTGTGTGTGTGTGTGTGTGTGTGTGTGTGTGTGTGTGTGTGAAGGGTCTTCTGGTGTGTTAGGCCTAGCAGTTTGAATTTGACACACTGGTGTTTATGTACTTTATGTTACTGTAAAGTACCTAAACACCAGTTTGTTACTGTAAAGTACATAAACACCAGTATGTTACTGTAAAGTACATAAACACCAGTATGTTACTGTAAAGTACGTAAACACCAGTATGTTACTGTAAAGTACATAAACACCAGTATGTTACTGTAAAGTATGTAAACACCAGTATGTTACTGTAAAGTACATAAACACCAGTTTGTTACTGTAAAGTACATAAACACCAGTATGTTACTGTAAAGTACATAAACACCAGTTTGTTACTGTAAAGTACATAAACACCAGTATGTTACTATAAAGTACATAAACACCAGTATGTTACTGTAAAGTACGTAAACACCAGTGTAACATACAGTTGTGTGATCGATTTTCAGCTACTTACAGTTTTTCTCAGTCGCTTTGGTGCATTTTTCACATCATTCCTAACATGTGCAAAATAATAAGTGCATTTATCAGAACAATTTGTACAAACTGCAATATACAATAGATATGTTTCTAAAGCTAGCCAGTCACTAAAAATCCTTAGTACATCTCTCAAAAGTAAATATCTATGCCAATGATGATGTCAGTGTCATCAGAATGATAAGTCAGTGTGTCATTGTTCACGAACAAGGTCGTCAAAATGTTTAGGCATGTTGTCAATGTAACTGTGTACTTTGACAGTATTACCTGATGTAAACTTAGGCTACAGTTTGGATGACAGTTACTGTATTGAAAATGCACAAGGCTGCACTTCTATGGCATACATCAATTTCAACAGTACTATTTACATATTACTGTATGTTGGTTATTGATTGAAAGAGACTGGACAACCCAAGGGGCACAAAGGAAAAAAAACTAAATTAGAAAGAAACACAGGAAACCCCCCCTAAGGCACAACTTTGCCCGCAGCACTGTTGTGCTGTCTCTACACATCCAGACGTTCCTGTCTGTCGGCCCACATATTCTCATCCACATCACACCGGATATTTTCCCTTCCAATGCAACGTGGAAAGAATCTTTTGGAATGCCTTATCCATCCTCTGCAGGCGTCTACTGTGATGTCCTCACATGCTGCATTCATTGCAGCCAGCAGGGTCATCTGTGTGTGTGGCTGACAATCGTACACCTTCCACCTCCATGCTGAAAATAACTCCTCAATTGGGTTAAGGAATGATGAATAAGGTGGGAGGAATTCTATGAGCATCCTCGGGTGGGTCACAAACCATTGCCTTATGATGTTTGATCGATGGAAACTCACATTATCACAAATGACCACATACTTTGGCAAATCCTCTCTAAACAGACCCCTCTCATCATCAGGAATGAGAGCCCTGTAGAGAGTCTCTAAAAAGTTGAGTAAGATGCTGGGTGTTGTATGGCCCTATAAGGGGGATATGGGTTAGGACACCATGCTCCGAAATAGCAGCACACATGGTGATATTTCCTCCCCGTTGGCCTGGCAAATCCACAGTAGCTCTGTGACCGATGATATTCCGACCCCGCCTTCTGCATTTGGTCAGGTTGAAGCCAGCCTCATCCACGTATACAAAGTTGTGAGAGGGTTCACTTGATTCCAACTCCATTATACGCTATATCCCAGAACACACAGTTGAATTTGTTTTGGTGAGGAAGAGTGACATAAAATGTACATATATTGCATGTTCCTTCCACAGGAATGGAAATGTGTGCAGTTTATGCTTACTGTACTATGTATCACTATAAAATGTTGCTGTAAAGTAGTTACATAGATATATGTTTTACCTGTACATACTGGTACCGTAGCTCCTTAACTCTGTCCTCATTCCTTTGGAATGGTACACGGTACAGCTGTTTCATACTCATCTGGTTTCTATGCAGCACCCTGTCGATGGTTGAGATGCTAACCGTATGGATGTTTTCAAAGACATCATTGTCTTCTATAATAGTCCTATGTATTTCTCTGAGTCTCATGGCATTGTTTGCTCAGACCATGGTGCAAATAGCCTCCTCCTGTTGAGGTGTGAAAAGGCGTCATCTGCCACCCGTTTGAGGTAATCTTGCAGTCCTATGTGGGGTAAAATGCAGTGATGCATCGCACACTTTCACATAGACAAAAACTATGCGAACACACATTTTACTGTAAAACATACAGGTGGGTGCATGTAAGGTGCAGTATGTATCTGTATATAGTATATTTCTGTATGCTGTGAAATACAAGTGGACTACTGTAATTTGAAGCATTGTAGGAAGTATACAGTATACTGCTTATATACAGTAACAGTGCACTGTACATTGGTGGACATACCTGTTCTCTCTTCGAAACGTTTGAACTATTGAGGACACGGTTGATCTCCCAATATTCGGCTGCACCCTTCGACCCGCCTCAGCCATTGTAAGGCCATGATTGACAACATGGTCTACAATAGTGGCCCTTATGTCATCAGATATGCGCCTATGTCCTCTTCTGCCTCTTCCTCTGTTTTGCCTTCCACCACGCGTCCTTGCTCCTCTTCTTCCTCCTCTTGGCTGTTGACCCTGTTCGTTTCCTGGTCTATCCATTATTGGAAAATTGCAACTCTGTGTTGTGGTCTGTCTATATATGCTTGCCAATTGATTCTTCATGAGATGCACCTTTGAGCAATTTAGACAACTGGTTGATTGTTGGTTGAACTAACACTTTATACATTCCTTCATGAGTGAGGGTCAATTTCACCTGCACGATTCATCAATTCACGTTTTTGTACAAAAGGTCTAATAGAAATGTGTAAAACTATGCTTGACAGTTTATGTCAAATAGTTCAACAATTGTGCATGTAATGGCTTATGCATGGAATTAATGCCTAGATGTTTTGAGGGGTAAGACTATTCAACAGAGAACCATCTTCCTTTCTTTTGATCAACATGACATGAGCAATTGATAATGTGGAAAAAGCTGACACTTGTACATTATCAATTGCAATTTGTTCAAAGGAATAAGAAATTGCTTTAATGATGTGCACAAGTGACTAGATGATTTGGAATTTGTACAAGTGGTATCAAGAATTGCACTTTTGATCTAAGAAATGCACCAAAGCGACTGAGAAAAACTGTAAATAAACAAACAAATTGTGGAAAGGCAGACTTGACGGTCAGGGTTCAGTTGTCAGGGCAACAGTCCGGGAGGTGGGGAGTGGTGGGGTGAGTATCTGTGTGTGTGCGCGCGCGTGTGTGCTTGTGTGTGTGTGTGTGTGTGTGTGTGTGTGTGTGTG